>NW_006921929.1:3137219-3147726 GCF_000298275.1 Orycteropus afer afer
CCAAGAATTTAGTGAGGTATTAGACAATGGCTTTGGTGCAAGAGTCTTCAGAGGGTGGCAAGATGTGTACACTGTTGATTTTTTTTTTTTTTTTTAACAATGGGTAGTAACATGTATTACAGAATTCTAATGAATGTAGCAAACTGAAGTGAAAATAATTTCTTACTTCACCCTTCCTGACCTATCATTCCATGTGATCCTTTTCCAAAGCTGAGTGAATGTTCATTGAAATGGATTGTGGTGTTCTCTTATGTAAAATAAGCATTGTCAAATTTCTAGAATCTTGTCTAATACCACAGTGCTTCTGAGGACCCAATTTTTCATCACAGCAAGCAGAATATTTCCTATGAAAGTAAAATCTTACTCTTTTCCCCAAATATATTGTGACACATCTGTCAGTACCAGAATATACACAAAAGTAAAATTGGTTTATTTTGTATGGGAATCACCACTTTGTATTATAACTTTCCCCCTTGCTTATGTATTAAAAAAAAAACCAAGGTCACTACCATCAAGTTGATTATGACTCATAGTGACCCCCATTGGGTTTCTAAGACTATCAATCTTTATAGGAGCAGATTGCCTCACCTTTCTTCTGCAGAGCAGCTGGTGGATTTGAACACTGATCTTTTGGTTAGCAGCCAAATGCCTTAACCACTACACCACCAGTGCTCCTTTGGTTATGTACTCAAACCAAAAACCAAACTCACTGCTGTCGAGTTGGATCCAACTCATAGTGACCCCTCCTTGGGTTTCTGAGGCAGTATTACTATGGAAGTAGATTGGCCAATCCTCTATGTACTAGCAATCTAAAAATAATCAATTGTGTTTAATAAACTACTATATAAAGTTTATATTTCAGAATTTGAGTGTCTTGTTTTTAAATTTTAAGTTTGTTATGCCTTTATACTGCCCAGGAGATGCATGTATTTTATACTTAATGTATATAGTAAGCTTCATATAGGTGTTCTTCAGAATATACAATCCATTAGGCTGTTGCTAAAGGGACAAGGAGGCAGCATCTTTTGACCTCCTCTAACTATACAAGAGAAAGACAGAATCACTATCAGCAGCCCAAGGCCTGTTCCTATGAGGCCAGACATGCCACTACCCTCTAGCCCTCTTACCAACGTTGACACCAACCATCCCTCCCGCAGCACCCACCACCTCTCTGCTGGGTTCAGTAATTTGCTGCAGTGGCCACACAGAACTCACAGATTATGGGGTTTATTAATGAAGCAACAGGCTACGATTCAAGTTCAGGAACATGCTCAGGATATAGTTCTTCGATCAGGACGGTCTCCCCTCTGCTATGGCCTTAGACATGCCTTTCTGGGCCTTGGCCTCTTGGCCTGGCCTCTGTGGGCCAGGTAAGCATGCTGCTCTGTCCTGTGCCTCTTGGTTCCACTGCTGCCGTCTCTCAGCTGGGCGTCTCTTTCAGCCTGCAGTGAGATTCCCCCTCTGCCTCTAGGAGGGCTCATTTTAAGCCTGGCAAAGTGGCAAAGCTAACCAATCCCAATATCAGAGTTCTACACACCTGAGAGCGAACTTTCCCAGAAGATTACTTTGTGCCGCTCCACAGAAATAACCCCAAGTGGATGACTTTAACAATCATGAGTGTAAAAGCAGCTCCTCAGAATAATCCAGTGGGAGTTATAAAATGACTGTAGCTAGAAAAGCCATACCATGTAATTCACTATACTGCAGCTGTCTGTCATGAAATCCAGTGACAAAATGTACCCACACATAGGTACATTCTCATAGGCAATAAGAGTTTAATTGCAAAACACTCTCATGTCCTCTTATTACTTTGAAATCTTTTCACTTAACATTCTTTTGTTATTTAGTTCTGTTACAGACCAGTAATTGCGTTTATTAAGGCTAGTGTTTCTAGTTATAGGAAATGCTGATCTGAGTAATCTGAAATATTGGGAGGGAAATGTTCTTTAATAAATAATTGAAAGACTCCTAGTGTTCAAAATTCAATAATGGTACTGTTGCCTTTTATGTCCAGAGTATTTTATAAGTGATAACTAAATTATGGCATCTAAAACCATCTCTTCAAGGAATCTCACTAAGTATGCTACATAATGTCTTATCGTAAGTAGGTTAAATAGACTGGCTTTAACTCAAGCAGCTTACTGGATTAAAGAAGAGTTTAATATATTCAGCTTTGCTGCTGAAATACCAAATGAATTCTGACACCACTGATGAGATGATTCAAGGTGGGATTTTTTTTTTTTTTTTTGACAGCATCAACAAAGAGAGCATTGTGGATGTAGAAGGTGTTGTGAGAAAAGTGAATCAGAAAATTGGAAGCTGTACACAGCAAGATGTTGAGTTACATGTTCAAAAGGTAACTTTTTCCAAAATATAAAATTATTTACAGAAATAGATATGAGTCGTTCTTAATAACTTTCCATGTCTCATCTTTGTGTTCTTAATAATTGGAGTTGATATAAAATAATGAGATTTATAAGTTGATTACTGAATCAGTTAGCTTTTGTTGCCTAATAGACCATCCCAATATATGTGGCTTAAAACAGTATTTATTTTGTCAAAATTCTGAGTTGGGCTGTTGAGTCTGGGGCCATCCTGAATGGTTCATCTCTCCCCACTTGACATTGTGGGCTCACTGTAGTCTCTCATCCTGCAGGCTAGCAGCCCAGGCTTGTTCACATGGTCCCAGTAGGGTTCCCAGCAAAAAGAGAGGAAAGCCCTAGTGTGCAAGCATTTTTCAAGCTTCTGCTTGTATCATGTTTGCTAACTATCCCATTGGCCAAAGCAAAATCACATGGCAAAACTTAGATTTAAGGGGTGGAAAAATAGATTCCATCTCTTAATGGGAGGAGAGCCAGCATCATTGCAATGAGACATGCCTAGAGGGACCAGAGATTTATTACAACCATTTTGCAAGCAGTCTTCCACAGTCACATAGGGTAAAGTATAAAACACATCTGAAAAGCTTTATTCAGTGTTAGGAGTCTATCTCTCTGTGTATTTCCTTCTGATGATATAATTCTAAATGTTGATGAGTTGTATTAATTCTTAATCATTGTATTCCATAATGATCATGATATTTCTAATATTTTAAAGTGTAGAAAAGTCAAGAAATAATACTATATTAGTGTTATATTCCAACAGTAACTTCTTTTCATACAAGATTTTCCCCCGTCAGTTTTCTTTTCAGGCATAAAAACTGAAAGTGCTCATTATCATTGACTTTTAAAATACCATAACTGAATTCACATATATTCAGTCCTGTTGAAATAACCTTGTAAATTTGACCCTGCAGTTCTCATATTGAGGCCTGGTTTATATCTACAGTATACATCATTAAATTTCTTTTAAGGAGTAGTATTTAAGACAGGATGGCCTATTCCCACCTTCACCTGTGTGTGTGTATGTACACATACATGAACGTGTAAGACAGAGGGCAGATAGGCGTACTGACAAACAGACAGATTCAGAGAGATAGACTCACCCATAAATACTTTAATTGGAATTGATCGTCAAGGAACTCTTCAAGGCTTAGAAAATCTTTTATTTTTTTCTGCTAACTTGCCAAATTACTTACCCACCAAGAAGTCTTATTACCTAGCAAAGGCAAGCTTACCAAAGAGTAAGAGTAGAGGTAAACAATAAATTAATCCATTTATGCTGACTGAGAAAGACAACCCCTCATCTTCCAAGATATCTTTTTCAATACTTTATAATTTTATTGAACAGAGCAAGTAAATATAAAATATTATCTAGCATACAGTACAACTTAATACATGTTAATAAGAAATATAAAATCTAAAGAGCTTATAGCCAAATTTTGCCTTACTAAAAATAATTATGAAATATCTCATGAAGCATAAGAAATCTTATTCTAAGCAAAGAGTCTTCCTTACCATTTATTTACTTATCCAGCCAGCAAACAGTTATTAAGTACAGGTAGTCCCTGACTTGAGATGTAGTGTAGTTAATGACAAACCACATTTATGACACTTTTTTTTTTTGGTTGCATCTTATTGTTATTAATATGTACTATATACAGTGTTGCAGCACATAATTTGCTGATGTGATCATTCTTTAATGTTCAGTTGCGGATGCTCAACTTTATGATTTACTATTCAAAACACTGCCTTATAGATTTAGTTTTCTAGGTTAACTCAGGGGCTTCAGTTGCTTGAAAACATAGACCCAAATGCCAATCACTTTATTAAAGTCAGTAGGCAGATTCAGGAAGCAATGAGGTATTACCAGAAAATACATGAAAAAATAAAGAAAAGACCATACAGACAACTCTCACAGATTGACTGACTAGAAATGCCATCTCCATTCCCAGGGATAATCTAGATGATCCAGAAACTTCCACAAGTAGAATTAATACCACAACTGACACAATGCCATTGTTGTCCTACTCTTCTTCAACATCAGAGTAACTTTATAAAGATACTGAAAATAAAAGGCAATAAAAATGAAACTGAAAAAAAAAGTAATCAACTTACATCAGAACTGACTGACGACAGAGTTGGAACGGAACCCTGTCATAAGTCGGGGACTACCTGTGTAGCAGGCGCTCTGGTAGCATAGTGCCTAAGGCACTTGACTGCTAACCAGAAGGCTGGTGGTTCAAACCCACCAGCTACTCCTTGGAAGGAAGGTTGGGCAATCTACTTCCATAGTGAAACCACCTCGGAAACCCAAGGAAGGGTCACTATGAATCGGGTCCAACTGGATGGCACATAACAGCTACAACAGCCTATGTAGCATGCAAAGTTGTGCCAGACACTGTGTGAAGTTTTGGGAATCAGAGTGCTCACAAGCTAATGAAGAAGATGATGAATTTCCACTAGTTATGTAGGTGAGATAACTGTTTGGATTTATACCTTTGGATTAGAGATCAAATTCCTGTTAACTCATCAGAGGGAAGCCCCACAACTTGAAGAGACTGTGATAAATAATTCCATCCTACTGTTAGAATGACTAGAGTATCTCTCTGACACTTTTTCTTGAAGCATCTGATTTGAGCACTAAATATGATATGCCAGGTGGAAGAATATAATTCATTTTCCCAAATTAATTAAATAAGGTCCATTTCCTTTTGTGCTTTAGCAAGCTTTCCTTGCATATTGCTGCTGTTGTTGTGTGCCATCAAGTCAATTTCACCTTACAGGAACCCTGTGTTGTTGTTGTTGTTGTTGTTTGCCGTCGAGTCGGCCCCGACTCATAGCAACCCCTCCTTGGATTTCCGAAGCAGTATCACTAAAGAAGCAGTATCATTACGGAAGTAGGATTGCCCAACCTTCCTTCCGAGGAATGGCTGGTGGGTTTGAACTGCCAGCCTTCTGGTGAGCAGTCAAGTGCCTTAGGCACTATGCTACCAGAGCTCCTTAGGACAGAGTAAAATTGCCCCCTAGGTTTTCCAAGCTGAAATCTTTATGGGAGCAGATCGCCGCATCCTAGCTGTGGATAACTAACAGAGTAACATTTAAAAAAAAAGAGTAACCTAAGATCTGACTCGATGGCAGTGAGTTTGGTTTTGGTTTAAAAACCCTAACTCAGTCCTTATGACATAACTGCTTTTTAATCATTAAAATGAATGAAGGTTGAGGGATTTGAGCAACGTAAAGGAATATCCTTTGTCTGTGGCAGCTCCCAACCAAGAGAAATGAGATGTAACATGATTGATGAGGGAAGACAATGAAGGGATATTTAGAAAAAGAATGAGAAAAAGAAGAACAGGTGTAGTAGAGTTGGATTGAATTTGGTCCTAGTGCTAGAAATGGCCAAATGCTGTTACCAATAATAACTCACATGTTAATGGCCCCTTCAAATTAGCACAGTGTTTTCACATCCATTACTCCCTTTGATTCTTATAGCAGATCTCATTTTACAGAGTAGAACATTGATGCTCTGAGGTTAAGTATTTGCCTCAGGACAGCTTTTATATGACAGAGCAGAGCCTTAAACCCAGACCTTTGACCCCAGTGCTCCTTCTTACTTATTACATTTGTATGTACCTTAGAGTTTACAAACCATTGTATGTATGTTATTTGACTGTTCTAACAACTCAGAGAAGTGGGCTCAAGAAATACTATTTTAATTTTATAGATAAAAAATGTGTGCTATTTTATTTGATTTGGGCAAGTAATTCTATGTAGAAATGTTTTTAATTAATGCTTCACATTTAAGTTAACTGCAGAGTGTTTTTTAATCAAAATATATCAAATTTTATGGGTTTCATACTATTTTTGTCAATATCTCACTTTCAGATTTATGTGATCAGTTTGGCTGAACCCCGCCTGCCCTTGCAGCTAGATGATGCCGTTCGGCCTGAAGGAGAAGGAGAAGAGGTGAAAATTATACCCTTGAAAGACTGTGCTTATTATTAGTTCACAAAACATGGAAAACCTGATGTCCTGCTTTTTTGTACTAAGGGTGCCTATGAAATGTTTTGAGTTTCATTTTTATCTAAATTCACTGTTATATCAGCATTTCTCAAAGTCTGGTCTCAGTGATAGTCACAGTACAGTATCAGAAATCAAAAATGATAAATTTTCAAAATATTTAATTAAAAAACAATATAAATATATATATTACTCTTATATAAACAAAGAAAATAACAATAAATAGCATGTTTATGAAAAATAACTGTTATCCAAAACAAAAAATAATTCTGTGTCAACAATAGCATTGTTCCTCATTACATATTTCTACAAATCTCTGTAATGTGTCATTGAATAGACAACAACTAGATTCTCATATCTGCAGTTATTCCATTGTGATATCACACATCATATAGCCTCTGAAAAACTCTTTAGTACTCTTGAGAGATTAGGAGTGAAAATTGTTACTGTGAAATAGATCAGACTTAATAGACTTGCTGAAAGGATCTCAGGGACCATCTGGGTTTCCCAGACCACACTTTGAGAACTGCTACTCCATATCAGATGTTATCTGTTACTTCAAGCTGGCCTTGTTATGTGTTGTGGAGTTGATTTCAACTCATAGCAACCCTACAGGACAAAAAAGAACTGCCTCATAGGATTGTTGTTGTTGTTGTTATGTGCCGTTGAGTCGAACCCAACTCATAGTGACCCCTCCTTGGGTTTCCAAGGCAGTATCACTACGGAAGTAGATTGCCCCATCTTCCTTCTGAGGAATGGCTAAGGCTTTAATCTTTATGGAAGCAGATCTTTCTACCTTGGAGCACCTGGTGGGTTCGAACTACTGACCTTCAGTTAGCAGCTGAATGCTGAACCACTGTACCACCAGGGTTCCTTATCAACCTGACTCTAGCAAGTAGAATCCAGAAATCAATAAAGATGCAAATGGTTAATACTCTGATGTCCCCGTAGTGAGGAAAGGCTCTTGGTAGTGTTGATGTAAGTTGATTACCCTGTTTTGTTTTCTTCCTTACATCTCTCACTCTCTCTTAACAATAACTTCTTTCTGGCTCTGCTTTTTCCATTGTTGTTACCACTACCTTGGATCCCTCATCTTGAGGCAGGAATCCTGAGGTATACTAAACCAAAACCAAAATCAAACTCACAACTGTTGAGTCAAATCCAACTGACTCACAGTGACCCTTCCTTGGGTTTCTGAGGCAGTGTACTAATTAAAGATTAAGTTAATTATAAGTAATTTGAAAGGGCATAGTATTAACACCCTCCCCTCCATTCTCACTTATAAGTAAACATGTCTTCTAAAAGTGTTTTTATAGTATTTTAAAAAAATTCACGAAATCTGTTTTTTCATCTTTTTTTTTAGGAAGGAAGAGCTACTGTTAACCAGGACACGAGACTAGACAACAGAGTCATTGATCTTAGGGTAGGCTTCATTTATATGTTAAGTGATGTGATAGTATTGGAGTCAAGATGGACAAGGGTGCTACACCTGTCTCAGGCTTATAAAACTAATTGGTATTTACCAATATGCACATATGATTACATAAAAACAAAACAACTTACCTTTCTAACTGACCTGTACCCTGAAAAACAACTATAGGCAACAGAGGCAGTCAAGTAATAATTCACAGGATATTGACTTTGTCCATTTTTAAATGACAGAGTAACATGAAGCCAATAAATGGTCTTGCTTCCAGATGGTAACTGTTTTGGACAAGTTATTCAGCATTTGGGAAATTAACCATTAATATCACTGCAATATTGTGAAAGAAATTATATCCATATTTTAGAATGATGAGGTGGAAATGAGTGATTAATGCTTCAATACTTTGATATTTGATCTGGGCCCAGAATTAATAATAAAGAAGTAGTTGGCCTTCATGGTTTATACAGTAGTCTCATGGATCTTCTATTTCCCCTTCTGGTTTGGTTGCAAGTGAAAGAGTTCCATGGTTTCATCATTGTAGTAAAGCCAGTGTTGTCTTTCTTTCTTAATATTTTGACCACATCTTCCTCCTTTATGTAAATATTCTACCTAACACTCAAATTCTTTGTCACCTTAATGTTCTTCCTTGCAATCCTGTGAGTCTGTCTTTATCATCTACACTTATATTTTACTTCTGATTAGTTGCATTAAAAAGTTGGAGGAGAACTTGGCAATACTGGACCCACATGGCAACAGTCAGGTAGCACTCTAGACTAAGAGTTATGTTCTCTGCTTTACCCTGCACCACCTCTCAGGAAATAACATTCATTTATTTCGTTTATTTTGTCTTTCCCTTGTAATTATTCACATTTTTAACCCCTACTTTGACCTTACATTGTATTCATTGTTGTTGTTGTTGTTATTTGCCCTGAGTCAGCCCTGACTCATAGCGACCCCTCCTTGGGTTTTCGAGGCAGTGTCACTACGGAAGTAGGATTGCCCAACCTGTACCTTAGTTATATCTGAACTATGATCTAATTTAACCAAAGACCTGCTTTTTTATAGATTCTCAGCTTAACAAAGTCAAGAGTTAGAATAAATGGCACAATTGCTGTTCTCTTAGTGTGATAAGAAAAATTACAATGTTCATCTTCATACTGATTTCTAATGTAGTCCAGCTTTTCTTTTATATAATGAAGTATTTCCTCTATGCATTTTTCAGACAGATGGACTAATTAGAAACTACTCCATTTTTCAGCCTCCAAAAATGTTAAAGCAATTTTCTTTCCTGGAAAAGTCTGAATTCAAATGTATTGGCACCTAGCTCAGATTCTGGATCACTATGGCAGATTCGCCCCAGCTTCGTCTTTGTGGGATAACAGATTATTATGAGAGTTTTCTGGTAACCTGTTCAGAAGAATTCCATTGGGGTCAGAATTATTCTCTTTATTTCTTCTCACTCTTGGGTATAACTTAAAGTAGGTAAATAAAAGTAGTATATATAAAAGTAGTTTTCCCTCCTGGGAATCATTCTTCAGATAAATAACTTTCTTGAAGAGGGATTGATTACCTCCATTGGTTTAAACATACAATGTATTTCTTTAAACCCTCTGTATTAAGCTGTTAATTTAATCTACAAAATATTTATTGTGTTCATGTATTATGTTTCATAGTATGTAAGCACTATTGAGCATATATTGGCTGCCTTCAGATGGCTTATAACTTTGTTGGGGAAATGGGACGTTTGGAAGACAGACTAAATTAATGGAAGTGGAACAACTAAAACAGGAATAATGAGAATGTTGATAAAAACTGAAGACTGTAACCAATGTCACTAAGCATTGTGTGTAAAGATTGTTGAGTAAGAAACTGTTTTGCTGTGTATACTTTCACCAAATATACTTTAAAAAAAAGGAAGGAAAGGAATGTCTTTCTTCTCCCTTTTCTCTTCTCTCTCCTGATCCTTATTCAAGCAATCTCTATAAACTGACTTTACAACCCATAAACTGACAGGAAGCCTTCTGTAGCTGCTAACAGCAGTTAACTGGGTACATTTAAGATAACTGTAAATAGCTATTTTTAAAAGCCACAAGCCTAAGGTATTGAGTACTATTAAAAGTTCTGTTATAGATTTTGAATATGTTTAAAATTTTGTCTTCTTTCAGAATTGTCCCTCCACACCCTTAATTTACCCCTATCTTTCCCTCCCCAAAGATGTAATGTTTGTTTCCTAGTGCTGCTATGAGGACTTCAAGGGAAAAAATTCCATAAATACAGAATGCTGCTTTTCCCTTTTCTTCAGATCTTTCAATTAATTCAGAATATCAACATTTTTATTTTAATAGTCTTATTTTGGGGAAGACTTGTTACAGGATAAAAAATGCTGCTTTTAATATAAGGAATGCTAAACTTTTTGAAAGCTGAAGTTCAAGGACTGTGTTTTGTTTTTCCAATAATAATTTTTTGTGTATGTGTAGGATAATTCATTTCCTGCTATTCTGGGTTGTTTTTTTATTTCCCCTGTCTCATACTCATGGTACGGTGTTTACCACCATATATCTAGCACCTAGCCCAATGCCAGACAGACAGTAATAATAATAATAATTATTTGTTTAATGAGTGGTGAATACACCAAACCAAACCAAAACCACTGCCATCAAGTTGTATCCGATTCATAGCGACC
>NW_006921929.1:3147898-3150259 GCF_000298275.1 Orycteropus afer afer
GTCGGCCCCGACTCATAGCGACTCCTCCTTGGGTTTCCGAGGCAGTATCACTACGGAAGTAGGATTGCCCAACCTTCCTTCCGAGGAGTGGCTGGTTAAACATCATGGAGACTACCAATTCATCAGTATGGTTTATGATGTAAACATTAAAAACCAAAAAAAAAACACAAACTCACTGCCATTGAGTCAAATCTAACTCATCACGACCCCTTCTTGGGTTTCCAAGGCAGTGTCTGTACGTAAGTAGATTGCCCAGTCTTTCTTCCGAGGAATGGCTGGTGGGTTTGAACCACCAGCCTTCTGGTTGGCAGTCAAGTGCCTTAGGCACTACTCCACCAGAGCTCCTTAAACATTAAAGAAAGCCTTTTTTCTTCACTTATATATCTTAAAATAAGAATTAGTGTACTAATGGGGAATTAAGTATATAAAGTATTTGTATCTTCCTAGCCAGTTTAAAATAAAAGGTTCAGATAGGCCTTGGCTTTAAAGTTAACATTATGCATTATTGCATTAACTTTATATGTTACAATATTTTAGAAGCATTTTACTTGGAACAGTTTTAAATACATACTTTCTTAAACTTATATTTCTTTTATTATACCCACTAATCTTACTGAGAATTTAGTTCATTATATGTTACATTAACTGTCAAATTCACAAATACATGGACAAGTTGATTGTAGCAATCAATGTGTAATAAGGAAACAGTTTAAAAATGAATCTATAAAACGAATGATTTTGGTTCTCTTTAGATACGTTCCGCCTAGAATGACTTGATGTGCCCAGAACCAGGAGAGTTTTTCTTTGCTGTTTCTTAGATTCTAACTATTCTGTGTTGGCCTCTCTTATAAAATTTGTGCTTTTTGAATGAGTAGTAAATGTTGAAAGTTGACCCAGCTGTAAACCAGAAAACAAAACCCACTGCTATCAAGTCAATTTGACTCATAGCAACCCTATAGAGTGGAGTAGAACTGCCCCGTGGGGTTTCCTAGACTGTAAATGCCTCATATTTCTCTCATGGAGCAACTGGTGGGTTCAAACCACCAACCTTTTGGTTAGCAGCCAAATGTTTTAACCACAGTACCACCAAAGCTCCTTGACCTGGCTGTAGATTCAAAAAAATCTCTCAGATTCTGATGCAGTCTGGTCAGCACTATTCCTCTGCTAAATGAACTGATAAACTTGGATTTGAGGACATATTTTCCTCTGGGCAAAGTTAAAGGGTTTAGAGGGACATTGAAACCCCCTAATACTGTTCTTTATCTTCTTCTAACCAGCAGAAATGGCTGGTCTAGATGTACTAGGACAATGTGTTTCTCATTGCAGTAATGGGTGTTCTTTTTAGTCTATTGTTGTTGTTATGTGCCGTCAAGTCGGACCCAACTCATAGTGACCCCGTGGGTTTCCAAGGCAGTATTACTATGGAAGTAACTTGCCCCATCTTCCTTCCGAGGAGTGGCTGGTGGGTTTGAACCGCCAGCCTTCTGGTTAGCAGTCAAGTACCTTAGGCACTACTGAGAAGTAATAAAAATAGTTACAATTTGTTTTGAAATTTTTCTTGTTTTTATTTGCCTTTAAAGACCATCTTATATTTAGTCATTTCTTTTTGTTTATCTCTTTTTCCTATACTGAATCTTTAATGATTGCCAATTCTCAAATTAAACCATTTAACTATTTTAAAAGAATGTGCTAGAGAATATTCTCAAACATATAAATAGTAGATAGAAATTAGGACATAGCAGAATTATAGTCTGGATAACTAGGAGTTGATGCCTAGTTTAATCAAGCAGGTGCTTTAATCTCCCTTTCACTTAGCATGCCTTGAAGAACCTAATGAGAGTGGCGGGGGAAGCATTGTGTTTTCTTATATATCACACAGACCCATTTTCTCCATAAATGTTACACATTAACATGTCTGTACAATCAGAAGGTAAAGAATGTGGGTACAGTATGGTTTACAAAAAAACATAATTTGTTATATTTCTATTAATACTACATTAGCTGTGACAATAAGTTCCAAAGTTTAATTTCCATTAGATAAGAGGTTGAAATGAGTTTAGTTGGGCTAGCTGAAAGAGGCAAGTGGTTTTTGAAAACAGAACATTATGTAATTTGTTTTGACTGGATGGACTGAAATGTTTCACTAACCCACATAATATAAAAAACCACAAGTCTTTCCAATCTGAAATGTAGATATCTTAAAAATGAATAGACAGTCTAACAAGTTATAAAGATCTTCTTAAATGATCTCTATTGTTTTGAGAAATTAATTCATTTGTACCTTTGAATTTTAATTGTAAAATAATGTTACATATGGCCCAGATTATATAAATTGTTAGCCCTAATCTGTAAAAATTTAAG
>NW_006921929.1:3150359-3157622 GCF_000298275.1 Orycteropus afer afer
TTATTAACAGTGTTTACAAAGGGTCCTGCCATCTGAATAAGTAATCAGTGTGCCCTCAGTCAGGATCAAGCATTTTGACATCAGGCAAGTAATTAAATTTCCTGTAATAAAATTAGAAGTAAGACTGAATGGGGTTCTTACCTAAGTCATCAGGCATAGCTAAACTACTTTGAAGTCAGGTATTTTCTAAATACCTATCTAGTCATAGGATAACTATTCTTTCTTTTTTTTTTCCTTATGTAGTAATCAAGAACCTTAAGAAGCCAATTCCTTTGACCAGAGAAGTGGACATAAATTAGTCTAAACTAAACTACACTCATTGCCACTGAGTCGGATCCGACCCATAACAACCCCTCCTTGGGTTTTCAAGACGATATCACTACAGAAGTAGATTGCCCAATATTCTTTCCAAGGACTGGCTGGTGGATTTGAACCACCAGGCTTCTTGTTAGCAGTCAAATGCCTTAGGCACTATGCCTCTAGCACTTTCTTTCCATCATCAGAACTAATCAGTGCTGAAAGCAAAATAGGGGAATTAAACTGAAAAAGAAAAGGAAAGAAAGTAAAAAGAAAAGATAACTATGGTGGAAAGTTAGAATACTGATATTGATTGCTTTCTGTGCCATGCTGGGCCTGTGTGTTAGGATGCCTACCTTTTATTGCTTTTTTCTTAGCTTCTTAATTTAGTTGTAACACACACATGATTATCATAATTAATCAACTGTTGATGATAGTTAAAATGAAAGTACTTGCTGGCTTCCCTCATTGTCAAATGCTAAAATCCTAGGATAGCATTATTATACTACACAGTCATATAATGTATCAATTCATAGGTTTGCTCTTTAGAAAAAAAAAAGAATTCACAAATAAGGTACTTCATTAATTGTTTAAATATATATATTTCTTTTATGGAATTCTTACAAATTAAAAACATTTGCTTACTAAGCATTCCTAGGAAAATAGCTTTATATTCTCCCTTACTGAATTTAATGATCGTGTATAATCATTACATGCCAGCATGTCTTAACACCTTCTACTATGTATTATATGTCTTTGAGTGCTCTTTTCTTCTCCCTTACTATTAGACTTAAAAAAATTTTAATAACGAGTGGTTTTATTTTTTTTTAGTTTCCAACAATGCGTAGAACACCTAGTGAGTGTTCATGTATCAAATTGATTTAATTAGACTTTTTTATTATCTTACAGACATCAACTAGTCAGGCTGTCTTCCATCTCCAGTCTGGCATCTGCCATCTCTTCCGAGAAACTTTAATTAACAAAGGTTTTGTGGAAATCCAAACTCCTAAAATTATTTCAGGTGTGCTTCAAAATATTTCTCTTAACTCTTCCAAATAATTTTGCTTTGTGTAAAATTACTTAATACTAGATTTTTTATTTGAGGATACCAAGTGTCTCTTAAGGCTTATGGCCATAGTGTGATTTATTTTGACAACTATACTATTAGCAGCCATCAGATACCATTAGCATCAATAATTATTACATCTTATTTCAGGAGCCTTTATGTGATGGTGATTATAATACGAGGCAAAAATGCACAAAAAAAGATCCTTGTTACTTAAGTTGCACTAGGAACTATTTTCATTATGTAGATTTCTTTTGAAATTGCTATTGCAATTTTGTTTTGTAAAAACTGCAAAATCACTAAATACTGTAGACGGAAAAATCTCATTCTCGTTCTTATATGAGAACTTTATCTTAATCATTTTACCATTTTTTGAGTTGCTTAAATAATGCTAAAAAGTTTGTTGCAAATGACATTTAATTATAAATAAAAAGAAATTGAACACTGCATTATTGATGATCAGAAGGATGATTAAGAATATATTTTCAATTTTTTGCAATTCCAGAGTAGCTTTAATAGATTTGGAATTGATGCAGAAAGGAAAGGAATGGCATTAAAATGAATGTATACCCAAAGAAGTCAATCTGACTTAAACTATAAACTCTTTAGAATCAATCAAGTATAAGAAGAGCAAAACTGATCCACTGATTTACCTGCAATTGTTGATTTTCTTATTTTTCTTTTTAAAGAATTACTTGAACTATTTGTTTTATCCATTGATAAGTTTACATTTGATTATAATAAAATGAATATTTACATTTCAGCTGCCAGTGAAGGAGGAGCCAATGTATTTACTGTGTCGTATTTTAAAAATAATGCTTACCTGGCTCAGTCCCCACAGCTGTATAAGCAGATGTGTATTTGTGCTGATTTTGAGAAGGTTTTCTGTATTGGACCAGGTAAAGTTTTAGCATATATGATTCTGTTGATGTTCATTAATTATACAATAGCTAATGGTTTTAGAAACACGTTACATACATATAATGTACAGACATTTTGAAGGCTTATTTTTATCTGCTGACCACCTTAACAGCAGACTTTGAGGTATAGATGTGGTTGGGTAGACGGTTCAAAAAAAAAAAAAAAAAAATGAAGTATACACAACAATTCCTTAAACAGTTGAGCATCATTCATGTGAATAGAATCATAAACATTTCCTATAGAAGAAAGCTAATGAAAAATTTTTATCTTGGGACTAGCTCATTTTTAAAATGCATGCTTTGAAAATATATATCCTCTGAAATAAACCTAAGTATATTATTTATTATACGTAAGTATAATTAACACAAAATTAAGTTCCATTTGTACAGTCCTTTCAACTCCCGTCAGTATGAAAGGACAGCTAGTTGCAGTCTTCCAAATCAAACATTTTGTTCTCATTCATAGCACCTTAACTAATACTGTGAATTTACATTTGCTACCAGTTTTATTCCTGAGATGCTCTGTTTTACTTATTGTTTATACTGTCCTTAGAATTGGCAATATGCTAAAGTCCATTAGAGATTACTAACAAATGTCACATCTTTAATAGATTATATTAATATTTTTAAGATCTATTTGTTAAAAGCCATGCACTGGCACACGATCATGTCGTACATTACTGTATGAAGTTAATTATAAGCACAACAGCAGCTTTATTTCATTCTTTAAAATTTACCAAATTATTTCATACAAGTTTTTTGATAGCTAAATAAAAAGTAAATACTTGCTAATGGAGAAACTGGCAAGATCATTAAGTGTGTTAATTATCTGAATTTATTAACCAGTTATTTATTGAACACCTGCTGCATTGTAGCCTTGTGATAGGTACCATGTATATAGAAGAATCTACCAGCAGTTCTCAAACGTTAATGTGCACATGAATCACCTGGGAATCTTGTTAAATGTAGATTCTGATTAGTAGGTCTGGAATGGGGCCTAATATTCTACATTTTTCACATGTTCCCAGGT
Organism: Orycteropus afer afer; assembly: GCF_000298275.1. Classification (NCBI taxonomy): domain Eukaryota; kingdom Metazoa; phylum Chordata; class Mammalia; order Tubulidentata; family Orycteropodidae; genus Orycteropus; species Orycteropus afer. The sequence continues at coordinate 3,153,673 of NW_006921929.1, forward strand.
AATGTCAAACTACTGGTTTGCAGACCACAGTTTGAGTGGCAAGGGAATAAAAGTTGTCCCTGTTTACCAGACAGAAAGAGACATGCATAATCAAAGTATATTCACAGTGAATAATCAGACTGTGTGCTGTACAATCAGCAGATTGGTGTTAATTAAGTAGTATAGATAGTGTCAGAAGAGGGAAAAGATGAGGTTTGCTAGAGTTACCCTAAGAGAAAATTCAAACTGAATGGGGTTTTAAGGATAGTAGGCTGTATAGACAATGGAGGTGGCATCAGTCAGAGGAATCAGAATAAGTATAGAACATGGACTGTGGGAGAAAACAATAAGACTAGTTAGCATTAAGAAGAAATAGAAGGTGGAGGTTAGGATTAAATTGAGAAAGCATGGAAGTTTTAGACTTCTTGTCATTTTATGTCTTAGCACAGTAGTCATTTGGGAATCGTTTTAAGTTACTGAGCAAGGATTATGTTCTAGGAATATAAATCTAACAGTGATGTGAAAGATGGAGCAGAGCTAGAGTTAGGAGGACCAGGAAGGAGGAAAGTACAGAAACTAACTTAATGGCTAGAATGTGCATAATGTTAATTTGTACAGAGTTGCTTTAGTCTCAAATTTTAATAAGAGAAGAACTCAGTATAGTCTTAAGTGAACCTATTTTTAATTATTGAGATGGCATCTCAGGATCTTGCACTCCTTCAGGGTTCTTGTGAGCCTCATTTGTTCATTTACATTTGGTATGACTTTTGCACTTGACTGCTAACCATTAAGGTGGCGGTTCAAACCCCCCAGCCACTCCTCGGAAGGAAGGTTGGGCAATCTACTTCTGTAGTGATACCGCCTCGGAAACCCAGGGAGGGGTCACTATGAGATGGAGCCAACTCAGCGGCACATAAAAACAACAACATGGCTTTTACTGTATTACTGTAGGAGTTGAAATCAACTCTACAGCAGTGAGTTAGTAGGAGTCTGTAATGAACTTGCCATCAAAGAAGCAGAAACAGATGGCTTATCAGAGGTCCTTCCATCCTATAATGATAGGAACATAGTATCATTTGAGTACTACTAAGTAGAATTTTGTGGTTAAATCCTAATTTCTCTAAAATTTAAAATACCATTTGGTGTGTATTTCATTTATTTAACTTTACAGTATTCAGAGCCGAAGACTCCAATACCCACAGGCATCTAACTGAATTTGTTGGTTTGGATATTGAAATGGCTTTTAATTACCATTACCATGAAGTTGTAGAAGAAATTGCTGACACTTTGGTACAGATATTCAAAGGTCTTCAAGAAAGGTAAAAAGTATATTATAACCCTAGATCTGTTTACTTTCAAATCAGTTTGGGTTCTTTAATAAAAAGTAATTCTTGTTTGAAATGTACAAACTTGAGTTTCTACTGGAGATACAAATATATATGATCAGTTTAATTAATGGAAAATTCCACACTCAAAATAGTACTTCTGGATCTCAGTCATTTGGGACCTTGACTAGTTAATCTCTTTTTGATGGTAAAGTTTTCCAGATTGTGAACAGTCTATCTATATTTGTTTTTTTGCTTTATACTGACATCCTGAATATCTCAAGAAATAGATCATATGTTACTTTTATAGCAGTTTATTATTTGGGAGGCAATGTGGAGTAGTGGTTAAGAGTTTGGATTCAGTTACCATTGAAATAACCTGAATTTAAATTCCCAACTCCACTACTTACTTATCTTTGAGCTGTAGGGAAATTATTTAACTCTGTGCCTCAGTTTCCTCAGTTATCAAGTGGAGATAATATACTATTACCCACCTCAGTGGTTTGTTGTGAGAATTAAATAAGCTAACATGTGTAAATTGCTTCAACTGTGCATATGGTGAGCACTCAATATAGATATAAATTGATCTAAGACTTAAACAGTTGTGGCATAGGCATAATTTACACATGGACAGACTCATTAAAGATTAGAAACTAGTAAGTGAAGGGACTTTTTACCTGTTAAGATCTGATGAATTGACAACATTTAAAAAAAAATTATTAGACATGTACTGGGTGTTCAGAAAATTAAAATTATTTAAAATGTTTACTTTAGTTGTATGCTGTCGAGTTGATTCTGACTCATAGCAGTCTCATTGACGGAATAGAACTGTCTGTCCCCTTAGAATTTCCAAGGCTGTAATGTTTACGGAAGCCGACTGCCACATATTTCTCCACAGAGAGACTGGTGGGTTTGAACCACTGACTTTTCAGTTAGCAGCCAAGCACTTAACCACTGTGCCACAAGAGCGTCTTCCACTTTTAGCTACCGCCTCTAAAATGGCAAATAGCTTTACTATTTGACTAAATGTCATAGAAAATTGTTAATTTTCATGGAGAAAATAGGAAAAGAAAATGGAAATCAAGTGAAGTGGAATAAAAAAGTCTCTTTGTTTTTTTTTTCTTTTTCCATAATTGTGACTCTATTTTAAGAATTAGGCAGGTTAATAATATGGACTCAAACATATCAACAATCATGAAGATGGTGCAGGACTGGACAGCATTTCATTGTTGTACATAAGGTCACCATGAGCTGGAGCCAATAAACAAAAATAATAGGCTATAATAGACTTAGCTAGCTAGCTCTTTGGTAACTGATGAAGGATCATATATGAAATTTGTATCTGAAGACCAACCATTTATTGTTGATGTATTTGGACATGCTTCATTCATGTTTAAAAAAAGGTTCAAAATTTTTATGAATCTTACTGCATTGCAGGGTTAATGAGTAATTTTAAGAACCCAGAAATTAATCATTGACGTTACATAAAAATACCAGAGCATAAGCACAAATATTTTCCAGGCATCCTGTGCTTTGTATTGTACTTTGAATAATTGCAGACAGCCTCTTTTAAAAAAAAAATGCTTTGTCCTGTGAAACATTTTAATGCGGTTTGTTTTAAGCAACTTTTAATCAAATAGTCCATGGAATAATGAGTAAGTTTTCTGTATAAACCAAAATAACCTTTGAAATTATGATGAAGTAGCAGAGCTTTTCTAATTTTCTTTTCGTATTTATAATTCAAGAAAGTTTCTAAAGCCCATTTATTTTAGTATTGGTAGCGCTTCTATTTGATAATGGCATATGAAATTTCTACTTTGGTTTTTATAACAATAAACCAAGCATGAATCAGGCCCTTGGAATTAATCAAATCGCTTACAAGATTTGTGTTTTGAAATTTTCGATAATTAATACAAGTTTTAAAAATTAGACAGTTATTTATGTTATATGAAAATAGTAGAAATTAAAAATATTATCACTTCCTGAATAGTCCTCAAGACTTTCATGGGAGAAATAAATCTTTGTCATTAATTTATTCAAATCTTGTACTATACAAGGATTACCAAAATGGGGAAGGAATTGGCACTCCCTAAACAACTCTGGTAGCATAATGCCTAAGGCACTTGACTGCTAACCAGAAGGCTGGCGGTTCAAACCCACCAGCCACTCTTCGGAAGGAAGGTTGGGCAATCCTACTTCCGTAGTGATACTGCCTCGGAAACCCAAAGAGGGGTCGCTATGAGTTGGGGCCGACTTGACGGCAAATAACAACAACAACAAACAACTTTACAGTATAATGGGAATGAGAGAAGGTAAGACCAGGTATTCATTAATTTGGTCTTTCCCTGTTGATAACAAATGTTGGTAAGGGAATAAAAAGTCAGATTTTTAATGCTTCATAAAATCTGTAATAGTTTCTAACGATGTTAGCTGATATGAATTATAAAGAAAGTTGTGAATTTTTTTAATTCTGCTGTGGTGACAAACAACAGGAGACTGAGAAATAATGTTAAATATTTTAAGTATTTAAATTTTATTCATTAAATAATTTCTTGGTAACACAATTTCTTGGTAACACTTGGGAGCTCTGGTAGCATAGTGGCTAAGACACTTGCCTGCTAACCAGACGGCTGGCGGTTCAAACGC
>NW_006921929.1:3157722-3161453 GCF_000298275.1 Orycteropus afer afer
GGGCAATCCTACTTCCGTAGTGATACTGCCTCGGAAACCCAAGGAGGGGTCACTATGAGTCGGGGCCGACTCCACGGCACATAACAACAACAACAGTCAAAGAATGATTTTTTTGTATTGCCACAGTGACCTCTTGTGGTCATTTATCTCATTTATCTCACACATTTCTATTAACTCTAAATCATTGTACAAATAGGTTTCAGACTGAAATTCAAACAGTGAATAAACAATTCCCATGTGAGCCATTCAAGTTCTTGGAGCCAACTTTAAGACTAGAGTATTGTGAAGCATTGGCTATGCTTAGGGAGGCTGGAATCGAAATGGGAGACGAAGAAGATCTGAGGTTTGTTTTTGTGATTTTTTAAACTTTAGTAATTTTATTTAGGATGTGAAAGAATGAGTATATTAATGTTTTCTTTTGGTTTCTTCACCCAGCTGACAAACTTCAATTTTATTGACTTTGAGATACAGACTCATGCTTTTTTTTGTTTGTTTGATAAGTGATGTGAAATTAAATATTGTTTAATATTGTTTGCCTAAACATCAGTAATTTTGTTTGTAAATGTCATTTTTCTCCCCTCATATTTACAACCCTTTAAGGTGTACAGAGACTTTTGCCTGTGACTTTACCATCTGTTACTTTTTTTCCCCCCAAAGTCAGTGGTATTAGAGAGAATACTCACTGCAGTGGAGTCGGATCCAACTCATAGCGACCTCTCCTTGGGTATCCGAGGAGATATCACTGTGGAAGTAGATTGCCCAACCTTCCTTCCGAGGAGTGGCTGGTGGGTTTGAACCTCCAGCCTTCTGGTTAGCAGTCAGATGTCTTAGGCACTATGCCACCAAAAACTTGAACTTTTTTCTATTTAGTTTTGTGTGATTGACAAAAGAACAATAATGATTTTAAGTAGCCCCTATATTGCTAGCTGACATTTCATTAGGTGTCTAAAGTAACTCTCAAGTTACTTTAAGTTAGGCTAGACTTTCTTAAGTATTTTTGAAATTGTTCTTAAAGAGAGAAACTGAAGTAGTTACCTCTTGACTGTGGAAATGTAATGTGTTTATATGAGTACTTTTACATTTTGGAGACTTGTAAAATACTGATTTTTATTTTATAAACTCTCCATAAAGAATAAAAAGCAAAAGGAAAATCATTTAAAAGTAGAACCATTTAATGGCAGAGTAACTCATGTTGAGATGGTGTGATCTTTTATTATATGTATTGTAGGAAATTGTTTCATCCATGATATTTCTGAATCAGTGAATTGCAAAATTCTGCTCATGGTTTTCAATTAAATGTTACTGAGCAGCAACCCCTATTAAGCACTGAGTCTGCCTCACAGGCTGCATTCATAAGTGGTTTTCAGTAGGGCTTGTCTTTTTAAAAAGGAAAGGGGATAGGCAGTTATGTGTTTGGGCTGAATTTTTTATTCTTTGAGAACTTTCATATAGAATAGGTACTTTCTTAAACTTACTGTTTGATCTTTAAACACCTGATTTCCTACTTCTTTTCCAGCACACCAAATGAAAAACTGTTGGGTCGTTTGGTAAAGGAAAAGGTAAAGGCACTTTTGTTAGCTCTGAATTTCTTTTTCTAAATCTGAAATGTATCCAGGTACTGAAAAACGGTCACAGAGGGAAATCATCTCTCTGGTGTGGTATGGTTCCAGAATAGATAAATAAATAAATAAACTAAGAAAGGGGTTTTTTTGTTTCTGTTTTTTTTTTAATCTTCTTAGAAGATTGAAAAATACTCAGATAGACTCTGCCCAACTTGTACAAAGTTGTACTAATCAAACCAAACGCACTGCTATGGAGCTGGATCCAACTCATAGCAATCCCTTCCTGGGTTTCCCAGGTAGTATCACTATGGAAGTAGATTGCCCACCCTTCCTTCCAAGGAGTTGTACTAAGGTGTCTCTGAAAATGGTATCTATGTCAGATTATTAGAAAGGACCTCAAAATAATTTGATGAAACTAAAACTATTTAGAAAATGTCTCTTCTAAGTACTCTGAGGAAGAAAGGAATGTGCTTCTTGTCTTCCTCTTACATGAAAGCTACTTTTCTATTATATTTTCTAAAACTCTAAGGAAGATAAAAACCAAACATCCTATGGTCTTTTTTAGAGACTATATAATGAAATTATAATGAAATTCTTGAGCTCCTCCTGCTGGTTGTAGTCAAAACTGCCACACTGACTAGGGAGCGTCAGACATTCCTAAATTGTTACAATATTGAGTTTGTACCATGAAAAATGCTTTTTCAGCAGAGCCAATTCCAGTTTGTCAGCTCTGTATACATTCTCTCTGATCTCCAGTTTTAGCAAAAATGTTAAGGTCAAAAGCAGTTGAAATGTTAATTGATTTATTTTTAATTAAATCTAGGTCAAATCGTATTCTTTCTAGCAAAAATATTAACATTTCATGTTAATATTATTTATTTATTTCAATTACAGTTTTAATTGGAAAGAACTACAAAACTTTATTTAGATATATTAAAAAAATAATTTTTGGGAAAATATGGCAGACTTTTTGGTGATGAGTACAGTAAAAGATATCATTTCTTCACAAAATAATTTATAGATTTAATGTAGTTTTAGTTAAACTCAAAGAGATTTAGGATAATTGAACAAAATAATTATAAAATCCATCTTAAAGATTAAATGAGCCAGAATAGCAAAGGTAAAAAATGAAAATCAAAGGTGTTTTGCATAATTTATGACTGGGGGAAATTGGGAAAAGATTACATGTCCAAAATATTGAAAAATAACTTTTTGCACCATGGTTGAATACCGAACAGCTCCTAAAAATTAGATATTAGAAGAATTCATGACATCATAGCAAAATGCTTTAATTCATATGTTACATGAAAAAAGCAGGATATTCAATTTTATATACAGTGTGATGACAGTAATTTTGAAGAACAAAAATTAATGTATTAAAAAAACAAGAAATTTAATTACCAAAATGTTAACCACCTTGTTACTTGTATTAACCTTTTTTTAAAAATGTATTCTAATTACATTTCTTCTTTTTCTAGTATGATACAGATTTTTATATTCTCGATAAATATCCTTTGGCTGTAAGACCTTTCTATACCATGCCTGATCCAAGAAATCCTGTAAGTAATTTGGTTTTAAATAGCCTGTGTTGGGGAAAAGCAAAATGTAATTGTCATCATATCAAATTGTATAATGGAATAATGACTTTCATTAATAATTTGCATTTCAGTGGACACACTGTTGTACATATTATTACTGGTTACTGCCAATATAGATCAAAACGATATTGTGAAATTTGAATATTCTAGCAAATTTGTCTTGAATACCCATATTAAAATCATTTTCGAGAATGGGTTCCAGCAAGATGGTGGACTGGGCAGAAAGACTGCACAGACCCTCTTCAACAAAGAAAAGGGAAATCAGTTAACACAGACACAGAAGATAATCCAGGACCCCTGAGCCTTGAAGGGAAGGTTATAGAAGTGGACTAAACCCCAACTAGCAGAAGAATTTGCATGAAAATACCGAAAAAGGAGACATACGGAGCTGCGGTCTGGCAGCGGTGGTGAGTGATTCTGACAGCACAGCTTGCAGATTCCTGAGTGGTGGTAGGACTTAAGAATTAACCTAAAAATCACCCTGCTGGCCAGGGACTGCATGGAGGACTGTGCATGGTGGCTGGGGAACAAACGGAGAAGGTGAAGAGAAAGGTGGGCTGAGCTGTGGACT
>NW_006921929.1:3165421-3184285 GCF_000298275.1 Orycteropus afer afer
ATCCAAAGTAAAATGAGCTTATAAGATTGTAAACAGGGAACCAGAGACATCAATTGGCAAGTGAGGACAACTACAAACAAAAAAGAGGGAAAAGACTGTGTAATCACAGAACTTCTAAATGGTGAGGAAGTTAAGAGAGTTGCAAGATAGAATGGACTGTTGTAACAAGTTCTGTACCTCACACCTACACAAAAACGAACTCCAGATGAATCAAAGACTTAAATGTGAAACCTAAAACTATACAGTTCCTCAAGGAAAATCTAGAGGCAAATTTAAGGGCCCTAATATATGGCAAAAATATACAATAGCCAAAAGATGGAAACAACCTAGGTGTCCATCAACTGAGGAATGGATAACCAAACTATGGGCATACACACAATGGAATACTATGCAAAGCTAAAGAATAATGTACAATCTGCAAAGCACCGCATAACGTGGATGAACTTGGAGGACATCATGCTGAGGGAAATAAGTCAATCACAAAAGGACAAATATTATATTAGACCGTCATTGTAAAAGTTAAGGAAAGGTTTATCTATAGAAGGATATTTTCTTTGTTGGTTACCAGGGGTGGGAGGGAAGAGGAGGGAAGGCTGTTAGTTAGATAGAGATAAGTATTGATTTGGGTGAAGAGAAGGGCAATGTACCAAATGTGAGTGACCAATATGGCAGCATTGAGGATGAGAAAGACATAGAGGTACATGGGAGGTACAGACAACAAATATGAATCCTTTTGCACATACAGTACTGCGTTGTCAGTGAAGGCAAGCATGGGTGTTTGGGTGGTTAGATGGGAAAAAAAATCATTTTCATGGGTCATTTTTCTGAAGATTTATGAGGAAAAGGGGTCATATAAATAATAAATAGAACTATCTGGTTTGTAAACTTTATTAGCTAATAATTTTATCATTGACCTTGACCTGGGAATTCCCATCCTGTTCTGGTAGTGAATAATCTAAATGGTATCTTGTTGCTTTTTGTTGTTTTCCATTTCATCAGCATCACCTGGAGGGCTTTTTAAAATGCAGATTGCTCTAGTTTCTAATTCTACAGGTCTAGGATAAGGCCTGAGAATTTGCAAGAAGTTCCCAGGTAATGCTGAAGCTGCTGGTTCAGGAATAACACTTTGAGAACCACTGTTTCATAGTGGCTCAATGGCTAAGTGCTTGATTGCTGACAAAAAAGTCAGCAGTTCGAAAACTCACCAGCTGCTTCATGGGAGAAAGATGTGGCAGTCTGCTTCCATACAGATTACTACTTTAGAAAACCTATGGGGCAGTTCTGTTCTGTCCTGTTGGGTTGCTGTGAGTGGGAATTGACTCCAGGGCAGTGGATGTTTTATTGGACAACAAGAGAAGTAAGTTAGAACTCCTGTTACCAGATACCTGATAGGGAACAGGTGAAGCTGAGGTAAACTGATTTTCAATTTACTTTCCTTAAAGTAAAGAAATTTAAAATTTTTAATTAAAAAAGACTTAAGATCTGTTGATAATCTGAAGTTACAAAATGACCCAAGAAATATCACATTAAAAATAGTTTAGATGATAAAGGGAAATAAGGATAATGCTACTTCTGGGAAGTTAGACAAGTGCTCTGATTTATTATTGTGGGGTGTGGGTGAAGGGAAGCATGAAATCTGACAGAAGCAAGTAAGAAATTATGATCCAGCCCTCAGTGGTTTATTGTTGTTGTTATGTGCCATCGAGTCAGATCCGACTCATAGCAACCCCTCCTTGAGTTTCGGAGGCAGTATCACTATGGAAGTAGATTGCCCAGCTTTCCTTCCGAGGAGGTCTGGTGGGTTTGAACCATCAGCCTTCTGGTAAGCAGTCAAGTACCTTAGGCACTATGCTACCAGAGCTCCTACTTTATAGAAACATATTAGGTTCATTGGAGCAGGTTACATCATTAATTGTAGGTGAAAAATGGAATTGCTCTTCATGCAAAAGACATGTTTTTTTCCCACCTCTGTGTAACCTAGGATGATAGCCACATGAAGAGTGGTAGTCTTTATTTATTTGTTTTTCCTGCAGAAGCAGTCCAACTCTTATGATATGTTCATGAGAGGGGAAGAAATACTCTCAGGAGCTCAAAGAATTCACGATCCTCAACTGCTAACAGAGAGGGCCTTACATCATGGAATTGGTAAACAACTTAAATATATTTAGGAGAGTATCTATTCTGAAAATTGCATTTTTTTTTTTAATTTTAAAGACTTAAGAAACATTCAAGTTTTTATCATCATTGTATAGTAATTGTTTTGTAACTGTTTAAAGCTAAATTGTGTGCTTATCTTAGTCATTTATTTTATTTTTTTCTTGGTGAAAATATACACAGCAGAAAATATACCATTTTAACAATTTCTATATGAAACTTTGTTTATTTTAGATTTGGAGAAAATCAAGGCTTACATAGATTCTTTCCGCTTTGGAGCACCTCCTCATGCTGGTGGAGGGATTGGTAATATTCTTTTAATATTATGTAATATGGTTTCCAAGCTAGATTCATTTGACAATGTGATAATTCAGAAGTAAATTTTATATATTATTATTGCTTACAGATAAGACCATAAATGCTAAGTATAATACAAACTTGTATTACAAGAATTTCCTTAAGTAAAATGACTAAAATGAAAAATTTATTTCCAAGGGACAAAATGAACAGCTAACTTATGTGTTCTGAAATACGGTTGCTATGAAATTCTAGTCATCCTTTCTCTCATAAGAGTTTAGAAGCAAAATGTCTTATAAATTACATATCCTGTTTTCTCTCTGCATCCTTGAGCTCATTCAGATCAGCCCAACTTAAAACTGTCCCTTGAATTAGCCCAATTTAAACTAAGTCAAGGGAGAGCCATAATTTTGGCTAATCTGCTAAATATTATCATTGATATGTAATATTTGAATTGACATTTAGAACATCTTCTAGTATATATGTAATTTAAAATGAGTAAATGTTTAGTCACCTTTACCTCATGGGTGTCTGTATCAAATACTCTTAAAAAGAATTATAGATATATAAGATTTTTGGTGTGGGTTAATAGGTATAATAAATTCACTGTAGGTGGGTTCTATAAAGTCTCCGTAAATACTGAATTAGGGAAACCTAACTAGCCTTGTTTAACCTCAACTGGGGATTTTGTTGTTGTTTTTAAACTTTTTATTGTGATTTGGGTGAAATTTTCACAAACCAGATTTGTTTTACATTCAACAGTTCGTACACATTTTATTTTGTGACACTGACTACAATCCCCACAATGTAACAGATCTCTTCCCACCTCCTCCCTGTGGTTACCTGTTCCTTGTGTCCTTCTTGCCTATGCATTCCTGCCTCCCTAGCTTACTCCCTGTGCAAATACTGCCCTTCTGATCTCCCATGGTTGAATGTTCTTTTTGTGCGTGTGTGATTTGGGTGAAAATTTACAGAGCAAATTCACTTTCCATACAGCAATTCACATACACTTTGTCTCACGGCATTGACCACAATTTACCACAATGCAACAGCTCTCCTACCACTGCCTCCTGACAGTTACCTCTTCCCTGTGTCCCTCCCTCCATGCACTCCTGTCCCCTGAGCTGTCTTCCTGTACATAAACAGCCCTTCTTTTTCCCATGATTGTTCTCTCTAAAGAGTGTATCTAGCTCAGGTAAATGTTCAACTCATATGCCTGTCTTTTGTTTGGGTGGAAACCACAGGTGTGGGTTCAATGCCAGACCTGAAGAGCAGCTAGGGGCCATAGTCTCAGTGGTTCCACCAGGCTCTATCGGACCAGCAAACCTGGTTCCCAACTGGGGTTTTTTTGCCTGTCTGCACAGGTACATGTTTAGCACTGACCATAACAAAGAATATTTTTAGCAGATAGGCAAATCTGCAAATACAGAATCTTCAGATAATAAGGATCAACTCTAATATATACAGAATTTCAAATTAAAAAGTTAGAAAGTATACATTTCCTCTACAGGAAACCATTGTATCCTGCTTACCTTTTGCAAAGATAATCTTTACATATGCAAAAAAATATATACACACATATATGTATCTTTTTAATATTTTTACACAAATTTTAGCATACTACATTTAATACCTTGTATTTTTCACTTAATATATTTTGTAGCTCATTTCATATCAATACAAAAAAGTTTTATCGTTCTTTTTTAATGGTACATAGAATCCATTGACAGGGTACTCCATAATCTTGATAGCCAGCTTTCTGTTGACAGACATGTAGGTTGTTACCACCCTTTTGTTATCACAAACAATGCTACATTGAATATATATAGTTTAAATTTTAATGAGAAATTTAGAGCTGTTTTATTTAGTAATATGTGTTTTGCATACATATTTTACCAATTAAATTGATTAATTGACAATGTAAATTTTAACCTTAATTGTGAATAAGGAAGCTTGAATGGTTATAACAAGGTTTTGTATGCTTGTTTTAGCCAAAAAAGAAATTTCAAAATACCACTCATCTTTTGATAATTAAAGTTTGAGAAGATGGGACATGATTTTCTATTTATTTATTTATTTTTAAGATTAGCCTTCAGTTACATTACTGTAATAAAAAGTTCAGATTTATATCGGCAAATGTTTTTATTGAGCAGTAGCAATAAAACATTAATTCTCTTATAAAATGTTTGTGAATAGGTATGTTAAAACACATACAAAATGTTTTGCTAGTTCTGCTTTTTAGGTGGTACTTGGTCTTAATTCAGTCTGTTTTCTGTACTGAAAACAGTTAGTATAATAATAGACTCTACAGCCTTTTATGTTAGGGACCACCATAGTACCTATCAATAAAATTGCAATGAATTTCTTACACTTCCATTAATAAGTCTATTACACTCATCTTAAAATGATGGGTCTGATAAACATAATTAGGAATCTGGTATCATTTGAAAACAATTTATAAAGTGGTTTTGTTTTGCTTTTTATTATTTAAATCATAGATTTTGGATTTAATATTTGTAGTTCATATTTCACAAAATCCATACCACTTATAAAGATAAATTATTTAGTGCTTCCCACATACAACATAATCTCTGTTTCTGAATTCATACCCAAAACATTTGATTTTGAATAAACTCAAAATAATAAAAGTTGTTTTCCTTCCTAACAAGGAAAAGTATTTTGTTGAGCAACAATGATATGTTGGTAGTTCTGAAAAAATAAGACCCTGAGAGGTTTTCCAAAAAGGATTTAATGATTATTTTCTTTTTCCCAGGGTTGGAACGAGTGACTATGCTGTTTTTGGGATTACACAATGTTCGTCAGACCTCGATGTTCCCTCGTGATCCTAAACGACTCACTCCGTAAAGAAAACTCTGTTTTTTATTCTTTCCAGTAACCTGCTATAGTTCAGGCTGTACCTTAGGCACGTAAAATATGCAATAGAGTAAATGTCTCACCTAAAGTGCCACAATTCTTTTTGGATTAATTCACTATAGGTTAATTTAAAACAGAAGATTTTTATAACTTTGGACATGCTTCAGTAGAAAATGCTTGAACATTTTAATGAGAAATTTATATGATTATGTTGAAAATTCGTATTCCATTACCACAGTAAATGTTAACAACAGTTTTAAACAGTTAAGATTATGTGATTTTTTTCTTTTCTGTATTTACAGTGGCTACAGGATTGAAGTCTTAAATTTTCAATATTTGAACCTTTTTTTTGTTTTTATGACGTTGAACTAAGGACATTTGGAGAAGTGTCTGAGATTTTTGTGAAGGTAGAACTGGCTTATCATGGAAAATAGAAAGGTCTGTTCTTAGAAATTATGCCCAGAAATCTTACAAAGCAGGTGAAAATACTGGTTAGAAAATATTCAATATAATATTGTATTAAATTGTTATAAACATGAGTTTCAATAAAATTTGAAAGCTGATTATACTTCATCTTTGTGTAACTTCATGGCAGTCTGATTTTATAACTGATCCTTGGCTCATAGCAACCCCTCCTGGGGTTTCCGTGGCATTATCTCTATAGAAGTAGGTTGCCCAGTCTTCCTTCTGAGGAGTGGCTGGTGGATTTGAACCACCAGCCTTTTGGTTAGCAGTCAGATGCCTTAGGCACTACACCACCAGAGCTCCTATTTATAATTTAGTAAAAGAAAAAAAAAAAAAACTGGTTTATATAATGCTTCAAAACAAATATAAACATTCATATATATTCACATCAAGATAGAAATTCAGTATAAAAAAAAATCCTAAAACTGAAGGCATGGGTTGGTTAATAGAGTTTATTTCCCATAGGTTAAAAATATTTCAGAAATTTGTTTTGTTTTTATCTGGTACTTAGCAGATGTCACTAAGAAGCATTCCTTTCTTCCCAAAAAGAAATTTCAGTGTAAACATTACAATTAGAAGCACTTTGTCTCTAGATTATTGTATATGTTGATGGTAATGTTAATTTTACAGTGACCCACAAGCAATGGGCAGAGATGCAAATATTTTCATACAGGAATAGTATAAACAATATGCAGAAAAACAGAAGTATCTGAAAGGTAGGAAGTTATCCCTGGAGCATAAACATCTGCCCATTATTTTTGAAAGTTAGAAGGAACATTTTTTTTTCCCATCTAGATTATGAGTTCTGTGAAAGTAGAGACTCAACTTTTATTTATTTCTTCTACGTCTTACAAAGTATATTCCAAAAAATCAAACTCAACTGCCATCATGCCAAGTCCAACTCATAGCAAACCCCATTGGGTTTCCAAGGCTATAAATCTTTACGGAAGCAGACTTCCTCATCTTTCTCCTGCAGTGTGGCTGCAAGGTTCAAACCACCAACCTTTTGGTTAGTAGCCAAATGCCTTAACTGTACCACCAGAATTTCTTTACCAGAGTGTATTACCAAGAAACCAAACATACTGCCATCAAGTCAGATCTGACTCATATCGACCCCTCCTTGGGTTTCTAAGGCGGTATCACTATGGAAGTAGATTGCCCAACCTTCCTTCCAAGGAGTGGCTGGTGGGTTTGAACTGCCAGCCTTCTGGTTAGCAGTCTAATGCCTTAGGCACTACACCACCAGGCACCCTAAAAATGTTTAATTAATTTACCCCACACAGCAGTAAAATACACTAATACCCATCTTTTTCTATATTGTGTAATCCCCAGGCTCTAAAACAGTACAATAATAATGGCCCAAGGATTATTCTCAAATTCATGGAATTATAGCCTCTTTCAAGATAATAGTCTTAAAACAACAATCTTTTTTTTTTTTTCTTTCATTTGTTTTTTATTAATGGAGTATTTCAAACATGTCCATGCCAGCAAGAATGGAGCATGATAAGTTGGATACCCCAGTACTCCCCTCCCAACTTTATCATATCTTAGCATTATGTCATATTTGCTTGAAATATTTTATTTCAGAAGAAAAGAATTGTGGATACAGTTAAAGCCTTCTGTGGACCCACCCTGATCCCATTCCCTCTTACTCTCCTGAGAAATGCCTGCTATTTGAATTCAATGTTTTTCATTCTTTTGTATGTTCCTGTATTTTAACTAAATATTTGTTTCTATAAACATTATCTAGTGTTGTTTTTTCAGATTTATTTGATCTGGGATCAAGTATATTGTCGTCCCCCCCGGGGATTTTTATTGGAATTACCATGAATTAATAGATTTATTTAGGGTGAATTGAAATAGTCCTCTCATTAGCCTTCCAGTGGATAGATAAATGTATCGCTCCATTTATTGGTATTCTTTTATATCCTTCAAAATCGTTTTTTAATTTTTAGTTTCTGCTAGAATGCTTTTTGTTTTTCAATTGAGAATGGGACCATTTTTTTTCTATTACATTTTTAATTGTTTGTTACTAGAGCATAGGAAAGGAGCTCTGGTAGCACAGTGCCTAAGGCATTTGACTACTAACCAGAAAGCTGTGGTTCAAACCCACCAGCCACACCTTGGAAGGAAGGTTGGGCAATCTACTTCCGTAGTGATACCACCTTGGAAACCCAAGGAGGGGTCACTATGAGTCGGGTCTGACTCCACGGCACATAACAATAACAACAGCATAGGAACTGCTAGATTTTCTATGTAGCCTCTTTTTAACTCCATAGTTTATATTGAGTCTTTTCTATTTTCAGTGTACATCAAATGCAAAGAAGTATAGGATAGTAGTAAAAAGTATGGGTTATATCATTAGCCATTAGGAGATACAAATAAAAACTACAGTGAGATACCACCCCCCCCCCATTAGAGCGGCAATGATTTTAAAAAAAAAAATCGAAAACAACAGATGTTGGTGAGGTTATAGAGAAACTGGAGCACTCATCCATTGCTGGTGGGAATGTAAGATGATACAGATGTGTGGAAAAGAATTTGGCATTCCCTCAAAAAGTTGAACATAGAACTACTGTATGTCTCAGGAATTGAAAGCAAGGGCTCAAACAGATGCTTGTACACTGATGTTCATTGCAGCACTTTTCACAGTAGCTAAAGGGTGGAAACCACCCAAATGTCCATCAACAAATGAATGGATAACCAAAATGTGGTATGTACACACAGTGTAATACTGCTCAGCCATAAAGAGGAATGAAGTCCTAATGCATGCCACTACATAGATAAAACTTGAAAGTATTATGCTAAGGGAAATTAGTCATTAAAGGACAGTATGATCTCACTTATATGAAATAAGCAAATATGTAGAAACCAAAGAGAGTGGAACGGGAGAGTTTTCCTTGTGACATACTGAGTTTATGTTAATGGTGGTGGGATAATTTGGGAAAGGATGGCGATAGTGGTTGCACCACATGAATGTAATCAGTGTCACTGAATTACACATGGAGAAGTTATTGAGTTGGGGAAATGTTGCATATATTTTCAACAGATTTTTAAAAATGAAAGTACTGATTCTGAGAGCAACAAAAAAATTGATAAATTGGACTTCAAAATGAAAAATTATGCACAAAGGAATTTATCAAGAAAGTGAAGAGACGATAGGTGGTAACCATATATCTAGTAAAAGTTTAATATCCAAAATATATAAAGAACTACAATAACAAAAAGACAGCCCAATTAAAAAATGGGGAAAGGACTTGGAACACACATTTCTTTAAAGAAGATATATATGCAAATGGCCAGTAAGTACATAAATGGTGGCTATACATGTGGACCTCACCAGTTGGAATACACAGGCATCAGATTAACTACATCACCTGTGGAGAGAGGTGAGAGAGAGACTCGGTACCATCAGTCAAAACAAGGCCAGAAGCTGGCTGTGGAACGGATTATCAATTGCTCTTAAGCGAATTCAAGCTGAAACTGAAGAAAATTCAAACAAGTCCACGGGAGACAAAATACAACCTTGAATATATCCCACCTGAATTTAGAGACCATCTGAAGAATAGATTTGACCCGTTGAACACCAGTCACCAAAAACCAGGCGAGTTGTGGGATGACATCAAGAACATATATGAAGAAAGCAAAAGGTCAAAAAGAAAGGAAGAAAAGACCGAAACTGATGTCAGGAAAGAGTCTTAAACTTACTTTTGAATGGGAAGTAGCTACAGTGAATGGAAGAAACGATGAAACGAAAAAGCAGAACAGAAGATTTCAAAGGGTGGCTCGAGAAGACAAAGTAAAGTATTACAATGAAATGGGGAAAACCAAAAGAGAAGAACACACTCAGAATTCCTCAAGATGAAAAAGTTGAAAAAAAATTTAAACCTCAAGTTGCAATATTGAAGCATTCTATGGACAAAATATTGAATGATCCAGGTAACATCAACAGAAGATGGAAGGGGAATACACAGAGTCACTGTACTAAAAGTTCCACCATTTCAGGAAGTAGCATATGATCAAAAACTGATGGTAATGAAGGAACAAGTCTGCACTGAAGGAACTGGCAGGGGAAAAAAAAAGCCAAGGCTCCAGTAATTGAGGAAATACCCATTTTTAAGTTATCTTCAGAAAAATTTTGCTTGCATGTGATATTTATGATATTCTTTGATAATTCCTGCATTCCATTAGATCACCTTTCTTTGGAATGGGCACAAATATGGATTTCTTCCCATCAGTAGTAGAAATTCCTGATACTGTTTTTTTTTAAATACATATCATTTGATCACCACATATATGTTTGTGTATGTTACTGAATTCAGTTTGCTAATAGTTTTATTTCAAAAAATGCTTAGCTTTATTAGGTTAATACAACAAAATGTACTCTTTTTATAAAATACACTTTAATTTTTAGAGCAGTATTGTTGTTGTTGTTAGTGCCATCAAGTCGGACCCGACTAATAGCAACCCCTCCTTGGGTTTCCAAGGCAGTATCAGTACAGAAGTAGATTGCCCCATCTTCCTTCCGAAGAGCAGTGTTAGGTTTATAAAAAAATTGTCCAGAAAGTACAAAGAGTTTCCATATACTCCCTCTCCTCCCTGCATGCAGTTTCTCCCATTATTAACATTGGGATTTTGGGTGCATTTATTACAATTAATAAAGAAATGGTGATACATTAAGTTCAGTTTACATTAGGATTCCCTCTGTTTTGTACAGTCCTAGGAGCTCTGGTAGCATAGTGCCTAAGGCACTTGACTGCTCACCAGAAGGCTGGCGGTTCAAACCCATCAGCCACTCCTCAGAAGGAAGGTTGGGCAATCCTACTTCCGTAGTGATACTGCCTTGGAAACCCAAGGAGGGGTCGCTATGAGTCGGGGCCGACTCGACGGCAAACAACAACAACAACATGAGTTTCGACAAATGCAAAATGCCGTGTATCCACCATTCCAGTATCTTACAAAATAGTTTTACTACCCTTTAAATATCTTGTGCTCCATCTATATTCATCCCTCCCATCTCTACCCTTGAACCTTTTGCAATCACTAATGTTCTTACTCTCAATAGTTTTGTCTATTCCAGAATGAATAGGAATTCACATAATTGGAATCATACAATATGTAATTTTTTTCAGACTGACTGCTTTCACTTAATGTGCATTTAAGGTTCCTCCATATCTCTGTATGATTGATAATCTCATTTCTTTTTCTCACTGAATAATCCTCTATTATATGGATGCCACAGTTTGTTTATCCATTCTTCTGTGGAAGGGCATATTGTTTGCTTCTATTGTGGGCAATTATAAATAAAGCTGCTGTAAATATTTGCATGCATGTTTTTATAACCTTGAACTTCTTAAGATTGTTTTGACTTTTCTGAGTCCTTTCATTTTTATGTCAAGTGTTTAAGGCATCTTGTCAGTTTCTTAAAAAAAAAAAAAAAAAAAGCCTGCTAAGGAGATCCTGAATCTTAAAGTGGGAGAAAAATGTGGAACAAAACTCAAAATCATAAAAAAAAAAGACCAGGTCTGATAGAGTCTGGTGAAACCCCTAAGACTATGGCCCCTTGTTACTCTTCAGGCCTAGAATTGAACTCACCCCCATGGCTTCCAACCAAACAATAAACAGACATATAAAGTGAACATTTACACCAGGTAGACAGACTCCTTAGAACAATCAATCATGGGAGATCAAAGGGTAGTTTTGCACGGAGATAGTTCATGTTGCAGGAATACATAGGAAAGAAGGACAGGGAAGAGGTAGCTACAGGGAGGAAGTGGAAAGAGAGCTGTTACATTGTGGGGATTGCAGTCAATGTCATGAAACAAAATGTGTATGAACTGCTGTATGGAAAATGAATTTGCTCTGTAAACTTACACCCAACTCACAATAAACATTTAAAAAAAAAAAATTGTTAATGGGGGACATGAAAAAGATGTTAGGACAGCATCATCTGACCTCTAAGTTCATTGTCGGGGGAGGGGAGTTAGGATCAAGATCAACATCCCAAGCTTTTTCCTATGGGATGGAAGTCAGACATGCCACTACCACCAACCATCCCTCCCATGCACTCTCTTCTCTGCTGGGTTTGATAATTCGTTGCAATGTCCATACATAATTACCCGTAATTATGGGATTTATTAGGGAAGTAACAGGTTATAATTCAGGATCAGAAGTTACTGAGGACACAGTTCTTTGATCAGGCCAATCTCCCCTCAGCTATGCCTGAAGGCAGGTCTGTCTCTGGCCCTTGGCCCCTTAGCATGGCCTCTGCTCTGCTCAGGTAAGTATTACAAAGTTCTGTTAGCTTTGCCAATAAGTGCCTAAGGACACCCTACTCCAGCAGTAAGCCTAGACCTGAAGGCACTCAGCCTTCTCACTCTGGGCAGGGAAGTCCACCACTCTGTCTCATGAGTCTCTTGGTTCTGCTGCCTCCCCTGCTGTTTCTCTGCTTCTGCTTCTGCTTCTGCTGCTTCTCATTGGCTTTTGCCATCTCTGGTGTTACAGCTCTCTGTCTCCTGGATTGAAAAGGTTCAGCTCAGGGATTTCGAGTTCAAAGGACATGCTCCACTCCTGGCTCTTCTTTCTTGATGGTATTGTGATCCTCCCTTTCCATCTCTGGAATGGCTCATTTTAAGTCTGATGGGATGGCAAAACTGACCAATCCCCATGTTAGGGTTCCTTATTTCCATGGTCCCACACCCACAAGGTGTCATGCACCTTATTTACTTTATTAGCAAGCTATCCAATCCCCTTAGTGGGCCACAGACACCTCACATATAGATAATACTACCCAGGCATTTGGTGGGAGTTACAAAGACTATGGCTGTTGTTAGATGCTGTTGAGTTGTCTGTGACTTATAGCAAACTTAAGCAAAACAGAACAAAACACTACATGGTCCTGTGCTAGCCTCACGATCCTTGCTATACCTGAGCCCATCGTTGGCAGCGACTGTAGCCATCCATCTTGTTTAGGGCCTTCTCCTTTTTTCTTTGACCCTCCACCTTACCATGCATGATATCCTTCTCCAGTGAATGGTTCCTTCTGATAAACATGACTAAAGTAGGTGAGACGAAGTCTGGCCATTCTCACTTCCTAGGAGCATTCTGGTCGC
Organism: Orycteropus afer afer; assembly: GCF_000298275.1. Classification (NCBI taxonomy): domain Eukaryota; kingdom Metazoa; phylum Chordata; class Mammalia; order Tubulidentata; family Orycteropodidae; genus Orycteropus; species Orycteropus afer. The sequence continues at coordinate 3,178,324 of NW_006921929.1, forward strand.
ACTTCTTCCAGGATAGATTTGTCAGTTCTTTTAAGCAGTCCATGGTACTATCAGTATTCTTTGCCAACACACAACTCAAAAGCATCAACTCTTCAGTCTTCTTTATTCACTGTCCAGTTTTCACATGCATATGAGGCAATTGAAAATGCCATGGCTTGGGTTAGTTGCACCTTAGTCTTCAAGGAGACATCTTTGCTCTTCGTCATTTGAAAGAGATCTTTTGCAGCAGATTTGCCCAATGAAATACATCATCTGATGTCTTGACTGCTGCGTCCATTGGTGTTGATTGTAGAACCAAGTAATATGAAGTCTTTGGCAACTTCAATCTTTTCTCCATTTATCATGATGCTGCTTATTGGTCCAGTTGTGAGGATTTTGGGGTTTTGTTTTGTTTTGTTTTGTTTTCTTTGCCCATATTGCAGGTTGTAGTCTTTAATCTTCATCAGTACTTCAAGTCATCCTCACTCTCAGCAAGCAAAGTTGTGTCATGTCATCTGCATATCGCAGGTTGTTAATGAGTCCTCCTCCAAACCTGATGCTACATTCTTCTTCATATAATCCAGCTTCTTGGATTATTTGCTCAGCATACAAGTTGAATAAGTATGGTGAAAAGATACAACCTTGATGCACTCCCTTTTTTATTTTGAACCATACACTATCCCCTTGTTCTGTTCAAACAACAGCCTCCTGATCTAGGTACAGGTTCCTCATGAATACAATCAAATGTTCTGGAATTCCCATTCTTCGCCATGTTACCCATAATTTCATATGATCCACACAATCAAATGCCTTTGCATAGTCAATAAAACACAAGTAAACATTTTTCTGGTATTCTTTGCTTTCAGCTAAGATCCATCTGACATCAGCAATGATATCCCTCATTCCATGTCCTCTTGTGAATCCAGCTTGCATTTCTGGAAGCTCTCTGTCAATATACTATTGGAACCGTTTTTTGATTATCTTCAGTAAGATTTTGCTTGCATATGATATTGTTTGATAGTTTCCACATTCTGTGGGATCACCTTTCTTAGGAATGGGTACAGATGTGAATCTTTTCCAGTCAGTTGGCCAGGTAGCTGTCTTCCAAATCTCTTGGCATAGCTGAGTGAGTGCCTTCAGCACAGCATCTGTTCATTGAAACATCTCAGTGGGTATTCCGTCAATTCCTGGAGACTTGTTCTTTGCCAATTCCTTCAGTGTAGCCTCGGCTTCCTCCTTCAGTGACATTGGTTCTTAATCATATGCCTTCTCCTGAAATGGATGAACATCGACCAATTCTTTTTGGTATGGTGATTCTATGTATTCCTTCCATCTCCTTTTGATGTTTCCTGCACCATTCAATATATTGCCCATAGAATCTTTCAGTATTGCAACTCGAGGCTTAAATTTTTTCTTCAGTTCTTTCAGCTTGAGAAATGTTGAGCACTTCCCTTTTGGTTTTCTAACTCCATATCTCTGCACATTTCATTATAATAATTGACTTTGTCTTCTCAAGCTGCTCTTTGAAATCTTCTGTTCAGCTCTTTCATCTTGTCATTTCTTCCATTTGCTTTAGCTACTCTCTGCTCAAGGACAAGTTTCAGAGTCTCTTCTGGCACCCATTTTAGTCTTTTCTCCCTTTCCTGTCTTTTCAATGACCTCTTGTTTTCTTCATGGGTGATGTTCTTGATGTCATCCCACAATTTCTCTGGTTTTCAGTCATTGGTGTTCAATGCATCAAATCTATTCTTTAGATGGTCTCAAATTCAGGAGGGATATTATCAGGGTCATATTTTGGCTCTCGTGGACTTGTTTTAATTTTCTTCAACTTCAACTTGAACTTGCCTATAAGCAGTTGATAGTCTGGTCCACAGTCAGTTTCTGGCCTTGTTTTGGCTGAAGATACTGAGCTTTTCCATCATCTCTTGCCACAGATGTAGTCAGTCAGATCCCTGTGTATTCCATCTGGCAAAGTCAATGTGTATAGCCACTGTTTATGTTGTTGAAAAAAGGTATTTGCAATAAAAAGTTGTTGGTCTTACAAAATTCTATCATGCAATCTCCAGCATTATTTCTATCACCAAGGCTATATTTTCCAACTACCAATGATTCTTCTTTGTTTCCAACTTTTACATTCCAGTCACCAGTGATAATCAACACATCTTGATTGCATGTTCAGTCAATTTCAGACTGCAGAAGTTGGTAGAAATCTTCAATTTTCTCAACTTTGGCTTTGGTGGTTGGTGCATAAATTTGAATAATAATAGTATTAACTGGTCTTCCTTGTAGGCGTATGGATATTATTCTATCACTGACAGCATTGTACTTCAGAATAGATCTTGAAACAAGTCTTTGTGATGATTATGCCACACCATTATTCTTCAATCAATTTGTCATTCCTGGCATAGTAGATCAGATGGTTGTCTGATTCAAAATGGTCAAAACCAGTCCATTTCAGCTCACTAATGCCTTGGACATTGATCTTTATGTGTTCCATTTCATTTTTGACACCTTCCAATTTTCCTAGATTCATGCTTCATACATTCCATGTTCCAGTTATTAATGGATGTTTGCAGCTGTTTCTTCTCATTCTGAGGTGTGCCACATCAGCAAATGGAGGTCCTGAAAGTTTTACTCCATCCATATCATTAAGGTTGGCTCTACTCTGAGGAGTCAGCTTTTCCCCAGTTGTATTTTGAGTACCTTCCAACCTGATGAGCTCATCTTCCAGCACTATATCGGACAATGTTTCAGGGCTATTCATAAAGTTTTTCAATAATATATCAATGTTTTACTGCTATTCATAAGGTTTCACTACCATTCATAAGTGTTTCACTGGCCAATTCTTTAATAATACAGCTAGAAGGGCCATATTAAGTAATTATTCACTGCACTGCAGGGGACCTCACTACCATCAAGAAGAATCTGGAGTACAGCACAGCCTTTGGACCTGGGGTCTCTGAGCTGAGAACCTCTTAGACCCAGGAGAGAAAGGCAATGGGAGAGAGAGGGAACCTCCTAAGAACTATAATATGGATCAAGAGCTATAACACTGGAGACAGCATAAGAGTTGGCAGCAGCAATATAAAAGACAGGAACCACAGGACCACAAGTGGCTGCAGTGGACTTCCTGGTCCATGGAGAAACAGCTGAGTGCTTTCAGGCAGGAGGTTTGTTGGCAGAACAGAGTACCTCCAGGCACTTGTCAGCAGAGCCAAAAGAGTTACAACTTTTGCCTGAGCAGGTCAGAGGCTTAGAAAGGACATAAGCTGGGCCTGCCTGTAGGCACAGCCTAGGAGGAGCTAAACACTGTCTTGGTTGGAAGTTGTTCTGATTGAAGAAGTTAATCCTGATCCAAAATTGTAGCCTATTATTTCCCCCAAATAAACCACATAACTAGTAGAACTTCTCCACAGGGCTTTTTTGGAAACACTGATTATATAACTAAGCTTTGACAGGAACATCATATTTGAAAATGAAGCTCATAGAATCATATATGACTGGGTACTTTTAAGGAACTAAGCTTGACTTCACGGAGACAATTCTTCCAAAGCCCTCCCAGGAAAATTGGCCTGATATCTGGTTTACAGAATTCCTGGCCTTACAGACATCCCTCTTTTAAGATAACCTACCCTAAAACAAGGAGCTCTGGTGGCGTAGTGCCTAAGGCATTTGACTGCTAACCAGAAGGCTGGTAGTTCAAACCCACCAGCCACTCCTCAGAAGGAAGATTGGGCAATCTACTTCCAAAGAGATGTCGCCTCAGAAACCCAAGGAGGAGTTACTATGAGTCAAATCAACTCAAGGGCAGTGAAACCCTAAAACAGAGGAGCTCTGGTTGTGTAGTGGTTACAGCATTTGGCTGATAATTAAAAGGTTCAAATCCAACAGCCACTCTGTGGAAGAAAGATGGGGCAGTCTGCTTCCATAAAGATTTATAGCCTTGGAAACCCAATGGGGGTTGCTGTAAGTTGGAGTCAACAGGTGGCAGTGAGTTTGGTTTGGTTTTTGGTGCCCTAAAACAACTGATCCTTGCCACCACCTCTCAATAGATAGTTATACTGATTTTCATACACAGCACCAACAAGAATCATCAAGTGACTGTTTCTGAAACCCTGCTTCTCCCCAGTCAATAAATCTATAATCCCTCTAGGTTGTTCAGCAATAAACAAATAATATTCATCTTAAACAAACAAAACAAAAAACCTGCTGTGATTTTGATTGGGATTGAATTGAATCTGAAGATCAATTTGGGGGAGAATTGCCATCTTTACAGTATTGAATCTTCCAATTCATGAACATAAAATATCATCTCATTTAATTAGAACATCTTTAATTGCCTTTGGTAACATTTTGTAGTTTTCAGAGGTCAGTGTATAATTTCATCACATCTCTTAGTAAATTTACTCCTAACTGTTCTTTGTTGCACGGTGCCTGGGGTCTTAAAACCTTGCAAGTGAATATCCAGAATACAATTGGTCTCTATTTGCCTGGAGCAACAGAGGAAGAAGGGGAGTCAAGAATAAGAGAAGGAAATAGATGTGTCTAATTGCCTCCATGAACAATTGCCCCATTTGCCATGAGACCAGAAGAATGGGATGGTGCCCAGCTACCATTATTAAACAATTTGATGAAAGATTCTATAGAAGAATCCTGATTGAAGGGGGGAAATATAGAACACAATTTCAGATTCTCATGGAGTCTAGACTTTCTGGAGCCATGGAGGCAGGAAGAACCCCAGAAACTATTGCCCTAAGACATTCTTTAACCCTTAAACCAAAAATATCCCCTGAAGTTTTCTTAAAAACAAACAATAGTTTAACTAGCAAATAATGTCTTTCTTGAGCACTGTACTCTTTTAAGCTCTGTCTATACAGGATCAAATTGACAATAGCAACTTGAAATATTAGATAGAAACTTAGAGGGCAATGAGTTTATATTAGTGGGGAAATAAGAACTTGGAAAAGGAAGGTGAGAATGATTGTACAAATCAAAAAATGTAATCAATGTCACTAAATTGTACATGTAGAAGTTGCTCAATTGGTATATGTTCTGCCATGTATATTCTCAACAACAAAAATAAAATTTTAAAAAAAGGAATTAAAATGTTGACTTCCAGTAAGATGGAGTAAGTAAGACAAGCAACATAGACCCTCTTCAACAAAGAAAAGAAAAACCAATTGACAGAAATAAAGAAGATAATCTTGGAACCCTAAGCTTTGAAAAGAACTATACAGAAGTGGATTAGGCACCAACTAGTGGAAAACCTGAACAAAAACAGTGAGTATAGAAATGGTCAGAGCTGTGGAATGTCAGCTACTCTGATGAGACCAACAGCCTGACTATTTCCAAGTGGTGTTGGGACCTGAGAATTGACCTAAAGATCAGTCTCCGTCACCAAGGGCTGCAGGGACAACTGCTCTGGTGACCTATGACTAGGAAGGGAAACAGCAAGGAGGGAGACAGCCTGAGCTGGGGACTTTCTACTGTCTGGAGAGTGCAGCCATTTAGATTGTTTACATGTGGCAGCCATTTTGGATATTTAAAGTGGCCGAGGGTGCAGCCATTTTGAATGTTTACAAGTGGCAACCATTTTGGATTTTAAAGTGATAGCATTCTCATTCTGATTCTAAGGACTTAAGAACAGGCTATGTTTGTCAGGGTCAGCAAGGACATACGAGAGGCTGACAAAGGAAAAGAGACAGGTGGTAAGTGCATAAGTGCTGTCAACTAGTGAATACAGGAGCACACCACAGTACCTTGCCTGTATAGATAACATACAAACAAAACAAAAAACGAAAATTGTGGGCAAGTCACTCCAACATATAATCACCAATTAAATATAAACACAAAAACATCACAATGCCTCAGAGACAACAGAGCATCACAGTCCACACAAAGAAGAAAGATAAAGCAGGAGAAACAAGGGACCAGGATACAGACCCAAAACATATACCTGAGGAAGATGCAGCATTGGAACTCC
>NW_006921929.1:3184640-3186188 GCF_000298275.1 Orycteropus afer afer
ATGAAGAAAGCCTAATTGTCATGTGAGATGCCATCAAAAGGAATAACCTATATGTCATTGGAATTCCAGAACAGGAAGAGAAAAATGAAACCACTGAGAAAATTGTCCAAGATCTGTTGGAGGAGAACTTCCCTGATATGATGAAAGATGAGAATATATCATTCAGGAAGTACAATGAACCACAAACAGTGTAGACCCCAAAAGAAAAACACCAAGACATATCATCACCAAACTCACCAAAACCAAACACAAAGAAAGAATCATGAGAGCAGCATGGGAAAAACGAAAAGTTACCTACATGGGGCAACCAATAAGACTATGCTCGGATTTCTTGACAGAAATCATGCAGGCAAGAAGACAGTGGGATGGTGTATATAAAATACTGAAAGAGAAAAATTTCCAACCAAGAATTATATACCCAGCAAAATTGTCCCTTAAATATGATGGTGGAATTTGGACATTTCCAGATAAGCAGAAATTAAGGGAATTTGTTAAAAACCAGACCAACCTTACAAGAGATGCTAAAGGGAGCCCTTTGGACAGAGAAACAACAACAGCCAACAACAAAGGACCATTAACACACATAATAATATAACCCAGAACCCAACCCAGCTATGAAAGTATCCAAAGTAAATAAGCCTACAGGATTGTAAACAGGGAACCAGAGACATCAATTGACAAATGAAGACAACTACAAACCAAAAAGAGGGAAAAAACTGTGTCATTACAGAACTGCTAGATGGTAGGGAAGTCAAGACAAGTACAAGAGAGAACAGACTGTTCTAAACTTGGGAAGAAAGCTATAAATCACAGGGTAACCTCAAAGAAAAATTATAAATATTCACATCAAAAAAGAGGACCAGCATAAATATTCAGCAAATACTAAAACAATAGCAATGAAGGAAGTGATAACACGATTCATAAACAAACCAAGCTCAGCATAGAAAATTATATGGAACAAAGAAATCAACACCATGAAAAAGCACATAACAAAAATGACAGCAACAAATTCATATTTGCTGATAATTACATACCTAGCAAGGGACTTACCTCTAAGATTTTTTTTTTCTTTTTTGCCCAGAAGTCAAAGAACTGATATTTTTCTTTCTTTTTTTTTTTAATTGTGATTTGGTTGAAGATTTACAGAGCAGTTTCACCTTCCATACAGCAATTCACATACATTTTGTCTCATGACATTGACCACAATTTACCACAATGCAACAGCTCCCCTCCCACTTTCTCCCGATAATTACCTCCTCCCTGTGTCTATCCCTCCATACCCTCCTGCCCCCTGAGCTGTCTCCCAGTGCATAAGCAGCCCTTCTTTCTCCCATGATTGTTCTCTCCAAGGAGTGTATCTATCTCAGGTAAGTGCTCAACTCATATGCCTCTCTTTTCCTTGGCTGGAAGCCAAAGGTGTGGGTTCAATTCCAGACCCGACAGGTAGCTAGGGACCATAGTCTCAGAGGTTCCACCAGACTCTATCGGACCAGCAAACCTGGTCACCACCCTCCTTTTTTTTTTTTCTCCAAATGATTTTGAGTTTTG
>NW_006921929.1:3195483-3198010 GCF_000298275.1 Orycteropus afer afer
TGCCCTTCCAATGTGTTATCTATTTCTGACAATTTAGTATTAATCTTCTGGATTTCTATCTGTAGATTTAGAATCATTTCTAGTTTTTCATTTATTTTGTTATTTTGTTCTTGTATTTTCTTCCAAAATTGTTCTAGGTTTTTGTTTTTTGTTTTTTTTTTTCCCCTGTGTTTTCTTTGGTCTGTCTCTCAGTCCTTTGAATATACTTAAATATCATTCTTTTAAATTCCTTATCAGAGAGTTCCAATGCTGCTTCTTCTTCAGGGATGTGTTCTGGATCTGTATCTCTTGTTTCTACCACTTTATCTTGTTTCTTTGTGTGGAATGTGATGGTCTGTTGTCTCTGAGACATCGTGGTGTTGTTGTATTAAGATCTCTGTTAACTGTTCGTGAAGAGCAGCCAAGGGTGATTCAGGCTCTTCTTGATGGTTTTTTATTGTTGGCCTGTTAATGGAGAAGGAAGTGGTGGCTCTCGGTCAGTAAGTGAAGTTGCAGGAGGTATGGTTGTAGTTGTGTCTTATGGGGACTGTTGCTCCCAGATCCCTCTCTACAGTTACAAGTACTTCTCTGATCCAAGTAGCTGCTCATTCTGTTTGTCTTTTAGACAAAAATTACAAATGAGTAACCATAAAAAAACTAAAAGCACATGGACAAAACCTACAGCATGTAATCACACAGGAACAGTAACCAAAAAAAAGAGAAAAAGAAGAAGAAAAAAATGAGAAAACCTGCAATATCTGGGCAATAAGAGGAAAAAGGTAGAGAAGGAGAATAATGAAGAAAAAAATGGAAAAAAAATGCAAAAAGAAAAACAACAAACAGGGTTAACCACAAGAAAAATAAAGAAAAAAAATTGCAACCATGAACAGGGAAAAGAAAAAGAGCTGAAAACTAGGACCTGGGAGGGGAAGAATAAAGAATAATAGTAAAAAGGAGAAATGTATTAATAATAATAGTAGTTTTAAAACAGACAAAAACAAGCAAACTAAAAACCAGAAAAAAGAAAGAGAAAAAAAAATCGGGGGAGGGTAAGGCAGGGCACCGAGGCTCTACCTGAGCACACAGACTGGGATGGAGTTCCTGCGGGCCCAGAAGGTGGGTAGGAGTGGGGGAATGGCCACACCTCCATTCACCAAGGGGTGTGGAGTATATGAGTAACAAAAAATGTCGCACCTTTTCAGTCGTCCATGTCCGGAGTGTCCTTGGGGTTACTGGCAAGCAAAACCTGTTCTTAAGCCCCTGGAATCTCAGAGAGTGCTGTGTCTTTAAATATCCAAAATGGTCAAGCCACTTGTAAACATTCAAAATGGTGGCACCCTCCAGACAGGCAAAAGTCCACAGCTCAGCCCTCCTTTCTCTTCGCTGGTGCTTCACAATTTGTTCCCCAGCCACCAGAGCAGTCCTCCGTGCAGTCCCTGTCTAGCAGAGCTGATTTTTAGGTTAATTCTTAGGTCCTACCACCACTGGGCACTCTCCAAGCTGTCTGTACCATGCCATCAGGCTTGCTCAAGATCGCTGCCAGACCGCAGTTCTATATGTCTCATTTTTTGGTATTTTCATGCAAATTCTTCTGCTAGTTGGGGTTTAGTCCACTTCTATATCCTTCCCTTCAAGGCTCAGGGCTCCAGGATTATCTTCTGTGTCTGTGTTAATTGGTTCCCTTTTTCTTTGTTGAAGAGGGTCTGTGCATTCGTTCTCCCTATTCCACCATCTTACTGGTTATTTCTAAGATTTATAGTGGAAGAGTGGATGACCAAACTATGGTACACACACATAATGGAATCCTATACAGCACTAAAGAATACTGTAGAATCTGCAAAACACCACATAATATGGATGAACTTGGAGGACATTATGCTGAGTGACATAAGTCAATCACAGAAGGACAAATATGGTATTAGTTCGTTGTTGTGAAGGGTCAAGGAAAGGTTTATATATGGAGGGAAACTTTCTTTGTTGGTTGCCAGGGGTGGGAGAGGAGGGGAAGGGACACTGCCAAAAAAAAAATGCATTGACCCATGTCACTTTAGTTTTGTGTATTTCACTGTACATAAATTATATTTCAATAAAATGCATTAATAATGAAAAAAGAATTAAAATGTCTAAAGAATAATGTAAAATCTACAAAACACTGCATAACATGGATGAACTTGGAGGACATTATGCTGAGTGAAATAAGTCAGTCACAGAAGGACAAATATTGTATGAGTTCATTATTGTAAAAAGTCAAGGAAATGTTTGTATATGGAAAGAAACTTTCTTTGTTGGTTACCAAGGGTAGGAGGGGAAGGGAGGGAACACTGCAAAAACAAATAAATAAAATTAAAAAATTAAAGTGTCTTATTTATGTAAAATGCTTGTCAAGAGTAGTTTGAACTGTGCGTTCATCATGCAACCAAACAATATGCAACCATTGCCATGGAGTCGGACCCGACCCATAGCGACCCCTCCTTGGGTTTCCGAGGCAGTATCACTACGGAAGTAGATTGCCCAACCTTCCTTCCGGGGAGTGGCTGGTGGATTTGAA
>NW_006921929.1:3198830-3199977 GCF_000298275.1 Orycteropus afer afer
TATATTCATTGAAAGCTCTCCTTGTAAGCTGAACATTCTCCAGAACTCCCCTCCTCACTGCACTTTTCCACTGTGCTATATGCCCTAGGGGCAGCTCTGGTAGCATAGTGCCTAAGGCACTTGACTGCTAAACAGAAGGCTGGTGGTTCAAACCCATCAGCCACTCCTCAGAAGGAAGGTTGCGCAGTCTACTTCCATAGTGATACCACCTTGGAAACCCAAGGAGGAGTCGCTATGAGTCGGGTCTGACTTGATGACACATAACAGCAACAGCAACAACAACAACATATGCCCTAGGAGGCCAACCTCTGGACTACATCAACCAGGTACCTGTTCCACTAGTTTCTAATTGGGTTTGGTTATTGGAAGACACCAACAGGAGATCACATAGAGGGAGAAAAGAAAGGAGGGAAGCTCACAGGTCCCTCTCTACAGCTACAAGTACTTCTCAGATCCAAGTAGCTGCTCATTCTCTTTGTCCCTTCAGGCCTAGGGTGGTAATAGCTTCTTACCTTTGGTAGCTCCAGGGTATTTCACCATCCCTTTGGGCTTTTCTTTAAAGCTTCCCATACCTTTGTATATGGTCTCTTTACTAAATCCTTTTCAAAAATACTCCTTTTGAGTGTGCCGTATGTTTCCTGCCTGGACCCTGACCAGATACCATGCCACACTGGTTAGCTAAAATGATATGTAGACATTCAAATATGTATGTGACATATTTTAGGCCTCAAAGAGAGATCTAAAAGGATATAAATAGTATTGTTATTTTTAACCTTTTGCCTTTTCTCCATCTGCTTTTAAAATTGTTGTTATTAGGTGTCATCAAGTTGGCTCCAATCAAGCTGACCTTATATAACAGAACGAAATGTTGCCTGGCCCTGTGCCATCTTCATAGCTGTTGGCATGTTTGAGCCCAGTGCCCAGCATTGTGTTTACTGTGTCAGTGCATCTCATTGAAGATTTTCTTTGTTTTTGCTGACTCCTAACTTTACCAAATATCATGCCCTTGTCTAGTGACTAGAGTTTTCTTGATGGCATGTCTAAAGTAAGTGAGCTGAAATCCTACAATCCTCGCTTCTAAGGAGCATTCTGACTGTATTTCTTCTAAGACTAATTTATTTGTTCTTCTGGCAGTTATTCATTATCT
>NW_006921929.1:3200262-3242100 GCF_000298275.1 Orycteropus afer afer
ACACACACACACACACACATACACACATATATGGATTATTTGTGGTTAGGGCATTTGGCTTTTAACCAAAAGGTTGGTGGTTCAAACTCACCGGCTGTTCCATGGAAGAAAAGTGAGGCAATGTGCTTCTGTAAAGATTTACAACCTTGGCAATCCAATGAGGGTCTTGTTGTTGCTATTTTGTTGTCAAGTGCCATCGAGTCAGACCCAACTCATAGCAACCCCTCCTTGGGTTTCCAAGGCAGTATCACTACAGAAGTATATTGCCCAACCTTCTTTCCAAGGAGTGGCTGGTGGGTTTGAACCTCCAGCCTTCTGGTTAGCAGTCAAGTGCCTTAGGTTGTACACTACCAGAGAGGGTCTTAGTGAGTCAGAATTGACTCGATGGTAGTGAGTGTGTTTGTTTGCTTGTTTTGATGGATTATTTAGGCTTCCAAATAGTTACACATTTTTCTAACTTAGCCAAATTGATGCTAGAAATTTCCAAAAGTCTCTGCTCTGCTTTTTTACATATTCAGCCAGATATATCTTTGGATGAGTGATCTTATAAATCTGTTGTAACAAAGAGAAGTTGATCATGCAGCAATTCATATTAAGAAATTTCTGAACAGAGGCAAATTTCAGGAATTAAATGAGATTAGCTATTGTCTGCCTTCTTAAATAGAGTAACTCAGAACTGCTTGATGGTCTAACAGCCTCCTGCACCCAGCTGTCACTGGTTCCAATTTAGGAGAGCTAACATTACCAATTTGCAGGAAAACAGTTGACATGCATGGCTTTATGACTGCTCTGACTGGTTATTAGTCATAGCCTCCACATATCCCACTTTACATTTCCTTCAGAACCAGACCTAATTGAATTTTCCACTTGTGAGAAGCATAAAAATGCTAATTCTAAAATTCTTTTGTTTTCTTATTACTGTCACCAGAAAATTTAACAAGGCAAGCAAGCACATGGTAGGGCTAGACATATTTTTTAAATGGATTTTGAAAATGTCTATGTAGCTTGATTTTTTTCAGAATGCTGCAGGTTCTCATTCTTTTTTAAAATTTTTATTTAAGGGCATAGGAGATTGAAAGATTTTTTTAAATCCTTGAAAAACCTGTCATAAAAGGGCATCCTAAAGGAAGATATGTTCACTGGAATTCCTTGCCTTTGCCCAAACAGTTTCTACATCAATACCTACAGAATGCACAGTTCTGGTTTTATGAAAGTAGATTAAGGAGGAACTTTTTCAATAACATTTTTATGGATGGCCCACATTTAACAAGATATCCCAAAAGTCTAATAACAATAATAATGTCCTAGTTTCTTTTCACATTCAAAATACAGAATATATCATACAAACGGTTAACACTCTCAGCTGCTAACTAAAAGTTTGGAGGCTCAAGCCCACCCAGAGACACCTTGGAAGAAAGGTCTGCTGATGTACTTCTGAAAAAAATCCGCCATTAAAAACTCTATGGAGCACAGTGCTACTCTGACACATATGGGGGTGCCATGAGTCAGAATTGACTCAATAGCAACAGATGGTGGTAGAATCACTGTTGAGCAAAACCTTCACAAAATACTGCTCTGAACCTACTACTAAATGATATGGGATGCTTCAGGATCGAGTGGTGCCTAGAACAAGAAAGGGTTTTAAAACAGATCCAGGCTATAATTGAAGCAACAGGCTGTAGGGTACTAATGGTACCTGTGGTGGGAAAGGATGCCATGTGGAGTTTATAGGAAGACCCAGTAGGGTAATCACAATATAGAATGCTTGGGTTCTGGAGCAAGCCCATGCCATCTGCAGCAGAAAACAGGCCCTGGCTAACTGCGAGGTCCTGATAAAGACAAAGTGCTTAACCATATTGGACATCAAGAGACCATCATGTGCTAGGTTCTGTCAGACCCACAAAGTTATCAGGGCAAACAGCAATCCACTGAAAGAGAGTGGTACATCTGAGACAAGGAATGAGTAGAAAGGGCCCAAGTTGTATAACCAGGAGTCACAGAACCCCATGTCATCACCAGTGTTGCTTCAGTGTATCTTCTCAACTCAAATGTATGGCCACATTTAGAGAAAGGGGGAACAAAGGTGGCTCCCTTAAGGCTAGCTGGTGGATAAGGAAAAGGAGCATGTCTGATGCATGGTTGGATTGGCTTAGTAAGTGGGTATTGTGTTACACTACAAGCACTCAAAGGTGCCCCTGAAAGACTTGAAATCCTCCTAGTGGACAGTGCCCTCGGTCATCTATGTGGTATGGAAAGAACAGTAGCCTAAGGTAACATCATATATAAATTTGTAGCATTGGTGAATGTCTGAGCTGATTAGTCAGAGGCCTGGGAAAAGAAAGATGGAAGTTTGAGGATAAGGCAGATAGTAGAAAAGGCATATGGATGGACTTATGGGAGCAGGCACAACATGTGAAGATCTTGGTATCATATGTTAATGCCCACCAGAGAATTTCAACCCAGAAAGAGGCACTAGTAGACAGAACGACTTGGCCAGTTGATATCAGCTAGCTCTGTCACTAGCTACCTACCACAAGGCTAACCCAATAGGTTTATGAAGGAGTAGCCATATGGCAGGGATAGAGGCTATATGGGTCCAGTAGTTTAGACCACTCCACCCCTAATTACTCCCACTGCCAAATGTCCTATCTGCCAGCCACAAAGTCGAGCTCTCAGTGTGGTTCCATCCCTTGAGGGGATCAACCTTTCACTCTCTAGCATTTGATTACCTTGGACCCTTCCACCCTAGAAGAGACAGCAAATGCAAGTTTTTAAGAGCATCTCTCTGAAAAAAAAAAAAAAAAAAAAAGCTGCCTTTAGCCATTCTAGATATCCTGAGCACATTGATGACTGAAGGATAGAATCCACAGGCTGAAACCTACCAGAGAGCAGCAGAAGGAACTAGTAGCAGCACAGAGCACAGAAGCCTTTGTTTCTGTTCATTAAAAATGCAACCCCAACTCCACACATGCCATACCTTCTGATATTCTAGTTGAAGTCTCACCAGGAATCGGCCTGGCCTTTCTTGTTGCCTCCCACATACTGTGCAACAAAGTGCTTTCTAAAAGCTATCATTCAAGTAATCCCCTTTGGATCCACTGAGAGCAGCACGGGCTCTTTTGGGTTGGTTTTTAATTACCTCAGAATAATTTGGTGAACTTGAATTCAGATCAGGAAAAAAAAAAAGTTTCACTTGGTTCCACATGAACTGTTTGCAAATGTGTCTTTTCTGAGCCTTCTGTCAATTCTGCTCTTCCTAGGAGAGTCTTCTAGAGCTGATAAAAGATATGGTGGGTTGCCACGGATGCTGAGCAGCCTACCACAACTGCACATGAAGAGTACACATTTCTTGTACGTTTTGGAGACTAGGATATAAAATTTTCTTTTACAATCTCAAGCCAAGAAGATAGGTTTTATCTCTCTGAAATACTGAGTAATTACGGTCTGTAAACTGTAACAATTCATTTGGCTGAGGTTCAGTATCTAGAAGAAATAAATTATATCCTACTCTTCAGTGTGCACCAGCTTCCTGGCCCCCTAGAATGTAAGTTCCATGGAAGGAGGGCAGGGGGATTTTCATCTATCTTGCTCACTGCAGTATCACTAGCACCAACCACAATAAAACCAAAAAGCCAAACTTGTTGCCATCAAGTCAATTCCAACTCAGGATGACCCGTGTGTTACACACTAGAACTGTTCCATCTTGTTTTCTTGGCTGTGATCTTTATAGAAGCATATCACCAGCTCTCTTCTATAGTCCCACTCAGTGGATTCCAACCACCAACCTTTAGGGTAAGAGCTGATTGCAAATTGTTTGCACCACTCAGGAACATCTTTACCATGATAGACACTCAGTAAATATTTCTTGCATGATTGAATAAATGAATGAAGGGAGGAAAGTGGGGATTACTGGGATTTTAGGGGTACCAAGAAGGTTTTGATGCCCAAATAATTCTTTTCCACCAACTGAGGTTTTTAATTCTAAAGTCAGAATTTAATCCATTTGGCTTAAGTTTCCTATTTCACTTAAAATGAAAATGCCAGCAGCATTTTAAGTAATAATAAATTGGTACAACCTTATTGAAAAGCAATGTGGCAAGTAATCAAAATGTAAAATGTTCATACCCTTTGACCCAGGACCAGCTCTTCCAGAAATTTATCCTCTAGAAATATGCACTAAGAAGTTTATTACATTGTTTCTAAGGGGTGTAGGGGTGGAGGGATAACCTAAATATCCATTTTGTAGAGGATTGGTAAAACCAATTATGTCACACTCTATGATTATACCCCTGGATGGTGCAAACGTTAAGAAGCTTGGCTGCCAACTGAAAGGATGGAGGTTGGAGTCTACCCAGATGTTCCTCAGAAGAAAAGCCTGGTAATCTACTGCTGAAAAATAAGCCATTGAAAGCCTGTGATTTACTTGCTTTGGCAGCACGTATACTACAATTGGAACAATACAGAGAAGATTGGAGTGGCCCCTGCACGAGGATGACACAAGATTTATGAAAAACCTATGAAGCAGTCCTACTCTGACACATAAGGGGCTGCTGTAAGTCAGTCAACTTGATGACATCTGGGTCTAGACATACAACTGAATTATTGAATGAAACAATCATTAGAAAGAATAACACCTCTCTCAAAATAAAAACAATATGTCCAAAGCATGTTATTAAATGAAAGTAGAGGACTTTTTTTACATTATATTATATACATATAAAACAATCCCCTTCATTCCCCCAGTATGCACACACACAGAGACTTGGAAGGAGAATGGAAGTTCATCTAAGAAATTAATCATGCCTTTGTAAATTGAAATATCACACTTTATGCAGGTGTTTATAAGCAGAGGTGATCTTGCAAATTATGAAGCAGTTAGGGAAATTCTCTTCGAAGACAGGCCTGGCAATCTGCCTGAAAATCCTACAGAGCAGATCTACTCTGCATGCAGGTGTAGTCATGAGTTAGAATCGAATCAACGGTAACTAACAACAACAGAATGATAGATTCAAACTGTGTAATCATTAAGGATTAATGTTTGTCTTTAGAAAATATGCAGATGGGCATGCACACACATATCCTGAATGGAGGGAGAAAATATAAGCATATCTGCTGCCACCCACTCTAGTGAAGGGGGAAAAAAAAACCCACCTCAAAATGGATCAGACTGGGAGAGCCCACACTCACCCCAGATGGTCTTTCTGGGGCTAGAGGAATGAAGTGGTTCTAGTCTGAGTAACTCAAGGTTTCTGCAGTAGTTGGAAGAATAGATGCTAAAATGAAACTAATACTGTAGGCTGTGGATGGAATTTCCCAAAAGTCAAGCAGAAAATAGCTTGATGGAGTCAAAAAAATGTCTCAGAGTGAAACGAGAGTTGTATTAATAAGTGTGCTCAGAACTTTAACCTTTCAGGGTCTGGTGCCTCAAACAATTGACAATTTGCCAGGAGAATTTCCTTTGACACCACAATTTCCTTTGTCCCATGTAAGTCTCTAAACTGTAATGCTTTAACCCCACGACCCTGTAACACAGAAATTTCAAGCAATATAAGTGGAGGTAGTAGGAAAGAGCTTCTGGTGAAGGGGATTTTAAATCATTGCTTAGATTAACCCTGCCAAGGAAACAGCGTGAGTATTGAGATAGTGCTTTGTATTGAATTGTAATCAATAGTTTTGTGTTAAATTATAAGTTCTAATTTCTTCCAAATAGATAGAAAGAGAATTAGATACTTTTTGCAAAACATCGATAACATCAGTAGGGCAAAATAGGCCAAAAGCAAGCAGTAGGGATCAACTGAAAGGCTGTACCAAGAGATTGACACTTGAATAAAAGTTCTGCCACTAATTAGCAGCATGACCATGACTTTGATAGAACATCTGTTTGTAAAGGAAATATTAATTTCCTCAAGTATATCAGTTCTACCTACCTGCCTGGTTGGCTGCTGGGATAAAATGAGACAATAGATCTCAAAGTGTAGCCAACACATAATGAGAAGGAATTAGGTAAAAGTTTTAAAGGTTAAAGAAGTCTTTATTTCTGAGTTGAGTGAGGTGATTGCAAGCCAGACCCAGGTTTTTGCCACAGCCTCTCATCAGCATGTCTCAGGTAGTGCTGCCCAATAAAACTTGCTCTATTCTGTGTAATACGGGAGCCATTTATTTGCCACGTGTCTATTGAGCATTTGACGGGTGGCCAGTGCAACTGAGGAACTGAATTTTTCATTTTATTTCATTTTAGTTAATATACATTTATGCAGCTACATGTGGTTAGTGGCCACCATACTGGTTAGCACAGGTGGAATTTCTTACCCCACATCTATGGAAGAAGAGGGTACAAATCTTCAAAGAAAACCATGGAAATGGTGTGTGAGTGGCCTCCCTGCAGCACTTGGCTTTCCTTTCTTTCCTGTTCCAGGAAGTCAAATATATAGACCCTTCCAGTTAGCTGAGGCTAGAAATCATTGAAATCTTGTGATGAGAGCACATCAGGGACAACTCTGAGATGTGAGAGCTAAAACAGACAGACTGGAGTAAAGTGAGAGTCAAGTAAACTCAGTGATTATTAGCTATTACAAGATCTCTATTATTACCTACTTTAGAGTTGCGTGGTTACAAATAGATCAGTCTTTTCCTTTTTTTAAAAAATTTTCATATGGAAAATAATGGATATTCACAATAAAAAAACAAAGGCAGTTTGGCTCTGAACTGAAAAATATGAATCTCTCAGACTCTTCCTTCCTTCTCTGCTTCCTAACTCATGCTGTCTCTCACCTTACAGCTCATGCCTTTCTGCCTCTTCTGCCTCATCTCATCAGGGCACAAACAAGAAGAGGAATAGGGTCACAAATGGATGACTGGCTTGACCTGATTGCTAAAATTCTACCATTTAAAATGCAGCCCGTGAACTAGATATTGGATAACAGCAAAGAATTTTTGCCATTTAGGATGTTTTGTTTTGTTTTTTAAGGTACAATGATGGCATTGTGATTTTCTTAGCCTGAGTTTCTCTGGGAAGCAGATGTTGAGGCATAAGCTAATGAGCTATTATTTTAATAGGAAGGACAGTCCTCAGGAGTGAGGGACAAGAGGAGTAAGTCAGGGAAGAAAGCGAAGTCAATAAAAGGATGCTTTATTGAGGTGTCTATCACCAAAGTAAGCAGCTATGGTGATGCAGTGGTTAAGTGCTCAACTGCTAACTGAAAGGCTGGTATTTCAAATCCACTAGCTGCTCCAAGGGGGCCTCTGGTGGCGTAGTGCCTAAGGCACTTGACTGCTAACCAGAAGGCTGGCGGTTCAAACCCACCAGCCACTCCCTCCTCAGAAGGAAGGCTGGGCAATCTACTTCTGCGGTGATACCACCTCGGAAAACCAAGGAGAGGTCGCTGTGAGTCAGATCCAACTCCACGGCAGTGGTTGCATTGCATTTTTGCAGCTGCTTCATGGGAGAAAGATACAGCAGTATGCTTCCATATTTACAGCTTTGGAAACACTATACTTTGTCCTATAGAGTAGAGTTGAGTTGGACTCAGCAGGAACAGGTTACCACCAAAGTGTGACTGATTGGTCAGCCCTCAGACCTGCACCCTTGAGGGGTTGACTGATGTTGATTTAGCTGATTTAATTATCTCAGGACTGTCCCTGAGCAAGCAGGGAAAAAAGGGCGAGAGTTTCATCCTTGACCCTTGTCTTCTATTGGTCAAAGATTCCCCCCCCCCTTAACTCCCTCACTCTCGCAGGGTGGCTCAGAGCAGGCATCTCATTAATAGTAGTTTCTTATGGCACATCCAATTTCTAGATCAACTGCATTACTTTAATACATTTTTCCTATCTTTACTTGAAAAAAATCCAGAGAGGTTTGGGCTTGCTCCTTGGTGGTGAAAACAGGGAAGCCTGAGAGGCACAGAACAGAAGGTAGGGGCAACGTTAAATCTCTCAGAGCCCACGCAGTACCAAACAAGAGACAGGTGAGGCTGGAACACTCTGAAAGGGTCACAAGAGTATCTGATGTGGTGGTTATTATTTTTGGAAAAGAATCTTTGTTTTTAGAGATTTTTGTTGTTGTTAGCTAATGTGGAGTGTGGAGTCAGCCCCCTGACCCATAGTGACCCCACATGTTAAGAGTAGAACTGCATCATAGTGTTTTCTTGACTGTAATCTTTTTTTTTTTTAATTTTTATTGTGATTTGGGTGAAAGTTTACAGAGCGATTTCATTTTCCATACAGCAGTTCATACATATTTGGTCTCATGACAGTGATTGCAATTTCCCACAATATAGCAGCTCTCTTTCCACTTCCTCCCCATAGTCTTACCTCTTCCCTGTGTCCTTCCCTCCCATGCACTCTTGCCCCACCCCCCAACGTCTCCTTGTGCATACACTGCCCTTCTATTCTCCCATGAGTGATCTCTCCAAAGAATGTATCCACCTAATGTAAATGTTCAGCTCATATGCCACAGGAGTGGGTTCAATTCCAGACCTGAAGGACAGCTAGAGGCCATAGTCTCAGGGGTTTCACCAGGCTCCATCAGACCAGCAAGCCTGGTCTTTGTTTATTTCTTTTTTAAATAATACTGAGTTTTGTTCTACATTGCTCTCCCACTCTATCCAGGATCTCCTACACAGATTCCCCTCCAAGTGGTTGACAGTGGTAGCTGGGCACCATCTAGTTCTTCTGGCCTTGTGGTCATATAGCCTGAGGATCTCATGGTCTACTAGTCCCTTGGACTACTTGCTTCCATGCTTCTTTGGTTTTCTTCCTTCTTCTTTGCTCTTCATGAGGAAAGACCCATCGTTGCATCTATATGGCCACTTGCAAGCTTTTAAGATCCCAGTCTTGACTGTAATCTTTATGGAAGCAGTCCACCAATTCTTTCTTCTGCAAAGCTGCTAGGTGGATTTGAACTGCGGTTTGCAACCAATTGCAAACCGCTTGTGCCACACACATTCATTCTGTTAGAGGTATATAGTGAAATATATATGGAAGAGATTATGTGATGTCAGAAATTGGTTTCCAAATAATTTAGTGTGGGGAAAATGGTAATGTTTTAGATAAAACAAGATTGACCACAAGTTGATTACTGAAACTAGGTGATAAGTAATGAGGGTGCATAATTCTATTTTCTCTACTTTCATATGTATTTTAAATTTTCCATAATGTAAAGGTTTGCTTTTCTAAGAAAACATGCTTTTTTCAGTCTTAGAGGGTTTTCAGTCTTCCCAAGTTTCCAGTTTTTAATCAATAAATATTTGATATCATACCAAAAGGTAACCTGAAAGGAAAATCATGCAAATCAAGGCAAAAACTGCATATGCCAAGTGGGGTGATGGTGGAATAATGCTCTCAGAGTTCAGAAAAAGGAGGAAGAGTCATAGACTAGGAGGTCAGGTCTCACGGAGGAGGTGGGACAGTAGGGTATGGACACATGCCCTATGTTGGAAAGGGGTTCCTGGAAATGCGAACACTAGCTAAAATAGCAGTAGTTAGTCCTCATAGCATAATCCTGAGGGAAATGCATTTCTGCGACATTGGCATCTGCCCTTTGATCCTCCTCAAAAACTCTGAAATCAAGACATGCCTTGGGTCAAGGTTTCTTCCAGGCACACATCAAGCCATCCTCTCCTCCCAGGTAGCAATGATGTTTATGATGCGCTTCATAACATAGTCTTTCACCAATCTCCAACTGTCAGCCAAGTTGCAGGATACACTTAGTTCAGCAGACAGAGGTGTGCAGGTTTGCATTAACCAACCCTACCTGGTGTGGAGTACATAGTACGGTGGGCTAAAGAGGCTCTTTGGCTGACAGCTTGTAAGGACATTCAAAGAAAGGAGATATACAGACACACATGCATACACACACACACACATACATACCTGATGTATTATAATGGATTATGTTATATAAACATATTTTTATAGACAATATTTAAGACAAACAGATTTATAATGAATCAATCCTGAGCAGGGATAAACAGAATATTAATATAATATCTAGAATGTGCTCAAAAAACCAAAACCAAACTCACTGCCATCAAGTCAATTCCGACTCATAGCAACCCCCACTAGGTCTCTGAGGCAGTAAATCTTTATGGAAGTAGATTAACCCATCTTCCTTCCATAGACTGGCTGGTAGGTTTGAACACCAACCTTCTGGTTAACAGTCCAATGCCTTAGGCACTATGCCACCAGAGCTCCTTAGAATGTGCTTGGCATCATACAAAGCACTTTACATGTATTATCTCACTTAATGCTTACAATAACAACTTTATTAGCAGGTATTATTATTACTATCCCATAGATAAAGATCTGAGGCACAGAGAGGTTAAACAATTTGCTCTAGATCACACAGAAAGTAGAGATATTTAAGATCCTGGTGTTCTCCGGTTGTTAAATATTTTCAAGTGTCTTCTTCTGCCCTCTCCTTTCTCCACATCCCAGTCAGTCCCCATGAACAGTCCCAACACTTCTTTATGAGATCACTCAGCTGAACGCTGATGCTTCTACACACAATTTTAGCACAGGAAATTCTTCAGAACCACAAGAAGACAGTGGCATGGTAAACTCAAGAAGGTGAAAATGGCATATATGAGGTTTAAAGTAAATCTTTTACTTCATAGGAATGGGGATGACATTACCAAACACCTTCCTTGGCAAGGGGCCTAGTCCAGGAGAGATAGAGTAAGCCCCAGGTGGGAGCTCCAGTCCAATTCCTGTGAAGCAATGGAGGCTCACCAGGAAGCAGCAGGAAGTAATAAGTAGGAGTCACACTTTGTGGCTTATGTGTGACATCTGGAAGACAGAGGGAAGGAAGTCTTGAGTTTCTTGGTGAGCACAGCTGTAGATTAGCCTGAAACTTCTGTGTGCTCTCTCATATTTTGTCTTTTCCTTCTGTACATAGGACGTCGGTTGTGAGAAACCTACCCAGAGGGAAAGAGAGAATGAGGGCTTCTGAGAGCATGAAGCAGAAATGTGGTAAAAAAATGTTCCTGTATACCTTGTGGATACTTTTAGTGCAGTAGAAGAAGGATATCATGTTTGGTAAAGTGGAGGGTTGGTGAAAAAGGGCAAGAGCCTCAAAGAGATGGATTGACACTGCGGCTGCAGCGATGGGCTCAGGTACAGCAAGGATTGAGGATGGCGCACAACAGGCAGTGTTTCGTTCTGTTGTACATAGGGTCGCTATGAGTGGAAGCTGATTCGATAGCACCTAACAAGGCTTGTGAAAGGAGCCCTCGTAGTACAGTAGTTAGGCACTTGACGGCTATCCAAAAGGCCCAAGGTTTGAACCCACCAGCCGCTCTGCAGAAGAAAGATGTAGCAATCTGCTTCCACAGATTATAGTGTTGGAAACCCTATGGGGCAGTGAGACAGGCAGGGAATTGAGCTTGCCAGGTCAAACAGGCCCCTGACTCAATGCCCTTGGAATTTAAGCCTATATGTAGACTACCACATAATTCTGGCTGCTGGCATCAGTAAACTGATTAGTTGGCAAGCCAGGTGCTTGAGGGAGATAAAGTGGTCACAAAGTAAAGGACCCTAAGCTTGACTAGTTATAAAATGCTGATAAACCTCCCAATTGTTTTTTTAAGTCTCTCATTAGGCACCCACCAAGTGCACAGCATGCACAGTAAAGGTCAACATGACCAACAACGTGACCTTCCACCAGAGGGAGGCAAGAACAAGAATTTGTCACTGGGACTCGAACTGGGGTCCAGAGACATCACACATGCATAACTTGAACCTCAGAACCCCACCCTTTTCATGAATAAAGATAATGTCTCCTTCCTGCTGAAGACCCTTTATAAAGCTTAGGAATTCCTTTGTTTGGGGAGAGACCAGAGGGTAGCGTAGGCAAAAGCCACTCTCCATCTCTCCCTTGCGAACCCATCTTCTCTCCTGTCTCTTTAATAAACTTTAGTTTGTGTGGACAGTTTGCCTCTCCTGTTCAACTCTTTGTCAGTAGAAGGCAAGGACCCCTGCTCAGGGTCTCAGGCATCCTGGTAACAGCATTCTATCCTGTCCTATGGGGTATTTGTGAATCAGATTTGACTAGATGGAAATGGGTTTGGTTTAACAAGTTTTAGGTTTATGAAGGATCCCTAGGTGGTACAAATGGTTAAGCATTGGACTAATAGCCGAAAGGTTGGTGGTTCAAACCCACCTTGGAGAACACACCTGGCGATTTGCTTCTGAAAGAAAGGTCACAGCCTTGAGAACCCTATGGAGCAGTTCTGCTCTGCATACACGGAGTCCTCATGAATCAGAACAACCCATAGCAACCAACAACAGGGTTGTGAACATAAAGGAAGTATGTGGAGTTTGAGGTTCCTAAAGTACATATAAGGAACTGTGGTGATGTGGTGGTTAAGGCACTTAGCTGCTAACCAAAAGATTGGTGGTTCAAACCCACCAGCTGCATATGTATATATGTATGCAAATATATGTGGTGATGTTCAGGAGGCAGGTAAATACAAGGTCTGGAACTATGAAGGGCTGGCGAAGGATGCAGATACTCAAGTATTCCCATTTTCTTCAGATGATGGTATAGATATAATCACAGATATGCTACAGTGCACCAGAAATTAAGCATTTTGGGGGAACCCAGTAAATACCCTGTAAATAGTGTATTTGTGTATGAGTGTGTCTCTGTGTTAAAATTGCTATAATTTTTGTTGTCCTGTTTGGCATTACATTTTTCCAATATAATGAAAGCTTCAAAAAATGGAAGTGGGCCACGTTTCTTTTAATATCTTGGAGGCCCCCAAAAAAGTATGGGTTGGTGATACACATTTATAAGTCATCAGCACACAGATGCTCAGTGAAGCCAAGGGAGCTCCTTTATTGGAGAAAAAGGCTCTGGAACCAGCACATTTATGGGATTCGCTGAGGAAGAGGCACCTGCAAAGGAGGCTAACAAAGAATGACCTTAAGAGAAAATTCAAGTGAAATGAAGTTGGGAGAAAATGGGCAAAGTGCAAGAAGGAAAACCCTGGGGAATGGAAGCCAAGAGCTGTTTTAAGCAGGGGATTAATCCTTGGTGTCAAATACCTAGTTAATTTTCTCCAGTTAGAACCAGAGTAACTGCCAACCCCAGCCCCAGCACTGTTTATACACAGATTTTACCTCTTTCAAAGAGCTCTGGTGGCACAGTGGTTAAAACATTTCGCTGAGAACCAAAAGGCCAGTGGCAGTTGGAACCAACCAGGCCCACCGCAGGAGAAAGTTCAGACAACCTGCTTCCATGAAGATTTACAGCCTTGGAAACCCTATGGGGCAGTTCTACTCTGTCATTTGTCGCAGAGTCGGAATTGACCCGATGGCAGGGGGTTTTGGGCTTTTAACTCTTTCGCAAGCTTTCTCCCCTTGGTTCACGGCTTACTTCCTCCAACTAGACAGCTCAGCAGGAGGTTTGACTCTTACTCATTTTCCTCTACCATACAGTCTGAACTCTACCAGTCAATTAATATCAGAGAAATTTCATGAATAACTACTGAGACAAAGATGCAAACTTTTAACGTGCTCCAGAAGGACAACACCCTCCAGGGCACGGCCACATCGCGCAGGCGCAAAGGCAGGCCTCAGCTTTCTCTAGCATTTCTCTCTTTGCATTTGGCGCGAAATCTCCACTCAGTGGGCGGGATTGAGGGAGAAGCCTCCTCTCATTGGGCAGGTTTGGCGCGAAATCCCCAAGCTCCTGTGCCACGATTGGCTCCAGCGGTCAGTCCCGGGAGGGGAGGAGCGGAAGCGTCGGTGGCGCGCGCAGACCAGCGAGGTCTGGGGAAAAGCCGTTCGTGGTGGACTAGTGTGGCGGTAGCGACTGCGACCCAACTATAGGTGGTGATGGATCTTGCAGCGGCAGCGGAGCCGGTCTCTGGCTCCCAACACCTGGAAGTCCGCGATGAGGTGGCCGAGAAATGCCAGAAACTATTTCTGGACTTCCTGGAGGAGTAAGTCGGCAGGCGCGGAGGCCCTCCTCCTGGCTGTTCGCTCCCAGCCCCTGAGGGAGCCCCTCCTGGCGGAACTTTCCCGCACAGCCCCTCCCGCTTCCCCAGCAGGGTCGCCTGCTGCTCCAGGTCCCGGATATCCACGCGGTGGCAAAAGCGTGCGGCGAACGCATTTAGGGCACGGATGGATCACGCAGCTTTTGGTTGGGGGGAGGGCTCCCTCTTTCACTTTAAGTTCTGCAGGCAGAGCGCCCACGAGGAGGCTGGACCGAATGGGCTGGTTTCATCTCTGGCTGTGTCCAATTCCCTGAACTAAGCGCTTTGCTTGCATCAGTTAATCCTCACAGCAGGGCCGCAGTGGCATAGCCTTTTGGTACCGATGTGGAAACTGAGGCTCGGTGAGGTTGGTAACTTGCCGCGGTAGGCTGGGAGGAGTGAGAAGTAAACAAGTATTTGAATCCTGGCAGAGCCCTGAAAGGGCCAGACGGCCAGGAGGTTAATATTGGGGAGAATCGCGTTGCCGGCCTCGGTTGGACCCAGTTAAGTTGAAGGTATCAGCGGCAACGTTGTGGATCCCTCTGATGCGATTCAGAGTTTTTGGGGTGGGGATGGCGTGCATTAAAATAGTTGAATACACCCCTCGACCTGGCTGGATGGCTTCCACTCTCCCTTCCTTACTCTCTCCCTTTTTCCCTGCCTTCCTACCCCCTTCCCTCTTTTTCAGTAGCTTTCTAGGCTCCTGGTCTCCCACAACTTTTCCCTGGCTTCTCCCTATCCTATTACCAGTTACCTTTTTTGGGGGAAGATGTATATATCACTACAACGACAACTGCCTAATCTTACCAACTCTGCAGCTTCAGATAAAGGGGAATGTCTTAGGAAATTCTGACACACCTAAACTGTAATTTATATTTCCCCACCTTTGGCTATGTTACTCTTTGTTTGACAGCTACTCTCAGAAAGCCCAGTTAACGACTCACATCCTTTTTGTGAAGCCCTCATAACCCTTACCAGACAGCACTAATCCCTTTTGTAATGCAAAATAGGGTGCAATTTGCCATATAATTATAGCAATATGTTTATTTACTTGTCAGCCACTGAGCTTGAATGCACATCTTATCCTCAACCCCACCTACCAACCACATCATTGTTGTTATTATGTGCCATCTGAGTCGGACTGACTCATAGTGACCCCTCCTTGGGTTTCCGAGGCAGTATCACTAGGAAAGTAGATTGCCCAATCTTCCTTCGGAGGAGTGGCTGGTGGGTTTGAACCGCCAGCCTTCTGGTTAGCAGTCAAGTGCCTTAGGCACTAAGCTACCAGAGCTCCTAACCACATCATAAAGGTCCTCAATAATTACTTCGTTTCAAAGAATAATTTAAGTGCCTTCCTTTTACCATAGGGCTAGATGATGGGGATAATGATGAAGATGACAAATAGTCCCTGCACATTGTTGAGAAAAAAAAAAATGTTAACTTCCTCTTGAAAACCTAACTTTGATTCTTTGTTGCTTATGGAATAAAGTCCAAATGCTTCACAGCTCCTCTGTGTAGTGTCATCTACAACCAGCTTCAGTCATCTACACTCTGCCCATACCTTCTCCAACCTTGTGGCTTGTTTGCAAACGTTTGTAGCCAATCCATTACTCTTGCTTTTCTTTCAAATACTAGGTGTTCGTATTAGGCAGAATTAGTTTATATTAACACAGCCACATTTCTTTTTTTTTTTTTTTAATTGTGATTTGGGTGAAAATTTACAGAGCAAATTCGCTTTCCATACAGCAGTTTACATACACTTTGTGTCATGACATTGACCACAATTTACCCCAATGCAACAGTTCCCCTCCCACTTCCTCCCAATAGTTACCTCCTCCCTGTGTCCATCCCTCCATGCACTCCTGCCCCCTGAGCTGTCTCCCTGTGCATAAGCAGCACTTCTTTCTCCCATGATTGTTCTCTCCAAGGAGTGTATCTACCTCAGGTAAATGTTCAATTCACGTGCCTGTCTTTTGTTTGACAGCCACATTTCTTGTACCCTTTTTAGTATGCGTGCCCTTCTTCCCTTCCTCAGTTATTTACTTATGTGTTTCCGAGAGTGTCAACCCTAGCACTGGAACAACACTTTCATTTTCAGGTTCAGATAGCTCTGTCAAGTGTTTTACACATAGGTGATGTTTAATAAATATTTAAAAGTTAGACTTCATGATGCAGGCTACCACTGTCAACCACCTGGAGAGGGATCAGTGCTGGAGTTCCTGGATAGAGTGGAAGAACAATGTGGAACTAAGTTCAACTTCATAAAAAAGACCAAGTTTACTGGTCTGAAAGGAGGTCTGGTGGCGTTGTGCCTTAGTTAGGCATTTGACTACTAACGAGGAGGTTGGTGGTTTAAACCCACCAGCCACTCCGGGGAAGGAAGATGGGGCAGTTACTTCGGTAAAGATTTACCACATTGGAAATCCAAAGGGGGTCGCTATGAATCGTAATCAACTCAATGGCAGTGAGTTTTTGTTTGCTTTTCACTGGTCTGTTAGAGGCTGGTGAGATCCCTCTGAGACTATGACCCCTAGTTAGCCTTCAGTTCTGGAATGAAGTCACTCCCATGGCTTCCAGCCAAGCAGTAAACTGGCATATAGGGTGGTCATTTACATCAGGAGATAGCTCAGGGGACAGGAATGCATAAGAAAGAAGGACACAGGAAAGAGGTGACTATAGGGAGGAAGTGGGAAGAGAGCTGTTACATTGTGGGGAATTGCAGTCAGTGTCATGAAACAAAATGTGTATGAACTGTATGGAAAATGAATTTGCTCTGAAAACTCACCCAAATCACAGTGAAATTTTAAATAGATATTTAAGAGTTAAAACATGCTATATTTGAAGGAGGGATTGATTCTGTTTCAAAACTAATCTGTATATTTAAAGAATTTAAGGGAAAAAAATTGAGCAGGTTATTGTGTATGTATGTGTGTTTTCATTTCTCTGAGGTCTCGGACAATAAAGAGCCTCATTTCTGTGTTTTTATTTTTATCCTGATGATTCTTAGTTCAATTAATCTATTGGTTTTCAAATCCCTAGGAAAATTGGGTCTTTGGGTTTTAAGTTGAATTTCTTGATTGACCGTTATGTATAACAATATTTAACAGTTGAGCACATGAGTTGATTGGGAAATGTTCCAGTCAGCAAATTCAAGTTAAAGCCCAAAACCAAAACCAAACTCACTGCTGTCGAGTCTGTTCGACCCATAGCGATCTCTCCTTGGGTTTCCGAGGCAGTATCACTACGGAAGTAGGTTGCCCACTCTTTTCTTCTGAGGAGTGGCTGGTGGGTTTGACCCGCCAGCCTTTTAGTTAGCAGCCAAATGCCTTAGGCACTATGCCACCAGAGCTCCTCAGGTTAAAGCCCAAGAACCTAATTTTTTCTGTGTTCCAGGCACTGTGCAGAAAGACTTTACATATAATCTTCATAACGGTTTTATGAGATGAGGTGATGTGTCCTCATCTGTTTAAAAAATGAGAGAGAGAATTTAAAAAGGGGGAGATAGGTTTAGAGGCATAAGTTACTTGCCCTAAGTTACAGAACTACTAAACCTGGGGCTCCTGACTCGAAAGCCTGTGATCTTTAACCAATATGTTGAACTGTTGGTGTCCAGATTCTTCTTTTTACTGCCCCTGACTCCTCAGTTTAATCTGACTTGTACATATCCACAGGTTCCAGAGCGGCGATGGAGAAATAAAGTACTTGCAGTTGGCAGAGGAGCTAATCCGTCCTGAGAGAAACACACTGGTTGTGAGTTTTGTGGATCTGGAACAATTTAACCAGCAACTTTCCACCACCATTCAAGAGGAGTTCTATAGGTATGGGTGCGTTACTCTTTACTTTGAATAGAGGTGGAGACCTAGGAATCTAACTTCCTTCCTCAGAGGGGAGGAGGCCCTTTGATACCATCTAGTCATTTTAGTGATGCTCTGACCTTAACCTAGGCTTTCCTGGAGTTGAGTATTTTTCACATGGAAATGTTGAAAATCTTTGTTTTCTATATTGCTTTCTCAAGGTTTAAGAGGATCACTTGCTTTGTATCGAGTCTTTAGTACTATTGCTATGTCATTTGTCTCATACCCACCCCACTCCAGGAGTAGGTGCTGTGGGAAAACAATAGTATATGTGAGGGGTCCTGTTCCTTTGTCAGGGGTATCTTTGCAGCAAGGACATTGTTACAGATTTCATCTCTTAAAGCTTAACATAATATTACCAAAAATAAAATTTAAGAGAATAGAGAAAAGTAGGGAGAGAGTTGATGCTCTTGAGTTATGGTGTTGGCAAAGAATACTGAAAGTACCATGGACTGCCAGAAGAACTAATTAATAAATCTGTCCTGGAAGAAGTGCAGCTGGAGTGCTTCTTGGAAGCGAGAATGGCCAGATTTCAACTCACCTACTTTGGTCAATATTGTCAGAAGGGAGCATTCTCTGGAGAAGGATATCATGCTTGGTAAAGTGGAGGATCAACGAAAAAGGGGAAGGCCCTCAAAAAGATGGATTGACACAGTGGCTGCAACAATGGGCTGAGATATAGCAAGGAGTGTAAGGCTGGCACAGCACCAGGCAGTGTTTCATTCTGTTGTCACTGTGACTTGGAGCTGACTTGACGGCACCTAACAAAAATACAGTTTTTTAAAAAGCAACATTAGGGTCATGTAGATAGAGCATCCTTTTTCATTTTAATCATGTAACATATTTTTCTGTATGTGATAAAGTTTTTGAAAACATTTTAATGGCTTTCAGATTTTTGACAGAAATACTATCAGTAAACATTATATTTAATAACTTAGACTTTCAGTTTTTAGTTGTCATATACAGCAGGAAACATCTTTGTACATAAATCTTTGTCTGCACGTTAAACCCAAACCCACTGCCGTCATGTCAATTCTGACTCAGAACGAACTTATAGGTTGAGTAGAACTGCCCCATAGGGTCTCCAAGGCTATAAATCTTTACGGAAACAGACTGCCTCACCTTTTTCCATGGAGCAGCTCGTGAATTCCAACCACCAGCCTTTTGGTTAGTAGCCACGTGGTTTAACCACTGTGCCATCACAGCTCCTCTCTGTGTTTATATGTTAACAAAATTTCATAATTTTGTATAAACAAAATCAGATTAAACATAGATATCTTTGAAAGAGAAATGAAGACCTGAGGGTAAGGAGGTAAAGCCCTGCTTCTTTACCTTATAGATTTAGAGATTGTGGCTTGTGTTGATGTTTCTAATCATGGCTGACTGCCATCAGGAATGGTTGGAGGGATAAGCAGCAGAGTTTATCGTAAAGGTTTGCAGCAGGAAAAATGCCCCACAGTGAGAAGGAGGTAAAAATCAAGACTTGGAGGTATAAGCATTTGTATTCATACCTTATGAACAGGCCATGCAGCAGTTCTGTCTCACAAAAGTAATTTTTCAGAGAACTTTCAGATCCTGTTGCTTTAAACAAATCAAACTTTAGCAGCTATTGATACATACCAAGAGGATAGGCACACATCAGTCTAACAAGGCATTTCCTTTCACACTGCTACAAAATTTCTCCCTGTCCTCATTCATTTCTTACCAATTAAGAATGAAACAAAAAATACAATAGGCCTTGACACCAAATTGGAAGATGTCTTGGCAAATGTGTAAACAGCCCAGAGAAAACCAGTGACATTATGTGTAGTACCAGCAAGGTGATTGTATTAGATATTGACGTACAGCATTGCATCTTTGGTGTTTCTGTTGTTTTAGATTTGTTTATGGTGAAATAAAGAGGACTGTAAGAGAGCAGACTCAGACTAGATTATAGAAGCATCTCACATAGTTAAGGTTTCCTTATAACCAGATGAAATTCCTTGGTCTCAGTTGTTGGCAAGATTGGAAAGGGAAGAAGCCCTCATTTGGTCTTTTTAATGTTAATTAATTTTTTGTTTGTTTTTCAGAGTTTACCCTTACCTTTGTCGGGCCTTGAAAACCTTTGTCAAAGACCGCAAAGAGATCCCTCTTGCCAAGGACTTTTATGTTTCATTTCAAGACTTGCCTACCAGACACAAGTAAGAAACCTATCTTTGGAAGAAAAGGAATTCACTAAATAGTATCTACTATTGCTGTCTTTGGAAGAAAAGGAATTCACTAAATAGCATCTACTATGGCTACTAAGCAACAATCTACTTCCTATAGTGATACTGCCTCGGAAACCCAAGGAGGGGTCACTATGAGTCACGGCTGACTCGAATCGAAGGCAAACAACAATCACAAATAGTACAAACCTGTTGCCTTCAGCTTGATTCAGACTCATGGCAACCCTATAGGACAGAGTAGGACTACTTCCATAAGGCTGTAATCTTTATAGAAGCAGATTGCCACATCTTTCTCCCACAGAGCAGCTGGTAGGTTCAAACTTTCAGTCAGTAGCAGTGTTTGACCATTATACCACCAGGGCTCCTTCCAGATAGTGTAACCCATTGCCCTCGAGTCGGATCCAACTCATAGCAACCTCTCCTTGGGTTTCTGAGGCAGTATCACTACGGAAGTAGATTGCCCAACCTTCCTTCTGAGGAGTGGCTGGTGGGTTTTAAACACCAGCCTTCTGGTTAGCGGTCAAATGCCTTAGGCACTAGGCCACCAAGCTCCCCCAGATAGTGTAGACACCACTTAATTGGCACTCAGAAAACTTGGGAGGTTGTAGTCCTGTATCTGTGAGTTCTTTCGGTTTAAGTTTTCTTCCTAAATTATCATTGTTGTTACAAAATTACCTTTTCATGAGTGAGAAAAATTGTGAAAAGAGAACTCTGAAGTTAGTGCTGTAAAATACCAGGAGGAAAAAAAGTGTTTTCCATGCACATTTTATAGGAAGGGACTTTATTTTTAAAGATTCAAACCCAGATATCCAGAAAGTTTAGTTTGAGAGAAACATGTTTTTCTATGGAGATCTGTTGGGAAGTAAGTTAAGTGAAACAGATTCTCAGGGTAGTCAATTTTAGGAAACTTTAGGAAAAATAGCATTAGTCAAATAAGGAAATAAGAAAACCAAGAAGTCACAGAAATTCATGAGTCTTTGGTAAACTTTGTCCCAGCTGAAATTAGAAAACTTTCAAACAGTTTTCCCCTTTGGCAGTTACATAATATTAGGAGAAATTAAAGTGTTATTTTAGTATTTTAAAAACAATCAAATTATTTTACACAATTACCAACTTATTTCATAAAAGTGGGTTCCATTGATTAATGAAGTAAAGTGTTTTTGAAACTTCTGAGTATAATGATTTTTCCATGATAACTTCATTATGAAAGTGATACATACTTATTTAGAAGTTTTAGGTAAGCAGCAATATATACTTACATATAAGATCATCCTGTTTTATAATTTGTTTTTGTCACTTAGTTTATATGGTTTAATACTTCCTTGGGAAATGCTCTTCTCTAGAAGTACTTGTACAGTATTGCACTGTATACGTGTATAGTTTAACCAGTCCCCCATGTTACAAACCTTGATTATTTTTATCTTAACCATTGTTTTAGAAAGGATGCTGTCAGTTCACACATTCAAAATTATATTCTTACAATAAATTCCCGGAAGCAGGCTTGTTGCGTCAAAGGATTGTATAGATTTTAGAGGCTCTCAGAAAGCTTTTACTAACATATTTTCTCGTCAGCAGAGTATGATAGTGTTAATTTCTCACCTATACCTCAATCCGAGATATAACCAGTACTTTAAAATAGGAAGGAAATGGTATCTGGCTTTAATTCTCACGTTTTTAATGTCCTTTACTTAATTTTTTATACTTGCTCATTTATGTATCTTGTTGCTATGAATGTTTCTTCTGTAATTTAGAAACCAGCATGGTGAATAGTTTGTGTAGGAGAGTCTAAAGATGATCTTGTCTCTTGGTTTTTGTTTTGTTTTGTTAAAGATAAAATATCATTGAATACCATTTTAGTAAAATGAAAAGTTTTTTTTAGTCAGGAAATGATTGTTTATTAATGCACAGTTGTTCTTTAAACAGAATTCGAGAACTCACTTCATCCAGAATTGGTTTGCTCACGCGTATCAGTGGACAGGTGGTTCGGACTCACCCAGTTCACCCAGAACTAGTCAGTGGAACTTTCCTGTGCTTGGACTGCCAAACAGTGATCAAAGATGTAGAACAGCAGTTTAAATACACACCACCAAACATCTGCCGAAATCCGGTTTGTGCCAATAGGAGAAGATTCTTGCTGGATACAAACAAATCGAGATTTGTTGATTTTCAAAAGGTATGTATTTACTTCTGTTTAGATCTAGCCTATGCTAATAATTAACTTTTAGGCCTTTAAAATAGCTTATATAGACAATGTTAAACTCACTTTTTATGTAAAGGCAGGCATCATCAAAAGTGGCTACAGATTTTAGCCAAAAATTCTTCATGTAAATTTCACTTGTCAGTATATAAATGGTTTTTAACCTTGAATAGCTTGAATCAGTCTGACAAAATTTATTTTTCAAAGAATAGACAGATGACTCTTATTATAAACTCATAATAAATCCTTGAAGAAGGAGAGATTTACTAGGATAAGACTTCAAGGTGGGAATAGAAGGGAGGAAGAAATGAGTAAAAAGACAGGGCAGGATGAAGATGATTGTCAGCAATGATTATCATGACTGAAGTGGAGGAGCCAAATTGGAGATCATCTGAGAGACAATTTGGTAAGAGATGTGCGGATATACTTAGAGCTCAAATCTCTGATGAGGTATTTGAACCTGTCTTGATAAAGCAAGGGGGAATATATTTTAGGAGGAAATGGCACAGAGAATAGATATTTATGGTCATTTTTGAACAGAGAAAAAAATACGTAGTTTTAAATATTAATTTTTGGTGGCAATATGCCCAACCAAATATATATCTATTTACGATTTCTACGTGAACGGTTCAGTAACATTGGTTACATACTTCACATTGTATTATCATTCTCAGTCTCTACCCATACTGTTTTATCCTCATTAATTTAGGCTTTGTGCTCCTTACAGTTCTCATCTGTGCTTTAGATTAATTGTTGTTAGTTTGAACTTATATTATAAGAATACTATGTTATAGGCAAACGCTCTTTATTAATACTATGAACAAAAGTCTAGCTCAAAATGGCTTTGTGAGATAGTTTCAGTTGAAGGTCTGAAAATTATTTCTGGACATTAGATTTGGGAGTTCCCTGAGTCTCAGTAGATCCAATAAGTCTGTTTTTTGTATGACTTTGAGTTCAGGTCCATGTTTTTCCTCCATTTGCTGAGAATCTATCTGCTGGGTTCTTGATCAAAATTGTTCGGTAATGGTAGCTGGGAACCATCTTTTTTTTCTGGTCTCATGGTAATAGAGGATATAGTTTTTGTTGTTGTTGTTGTTCACTTTAGCTTATGGTTTTTTTTTTTTTTTTTTAATTGTGATTTGGGTGAAGATTTACAGAGCAAATTCACTTTCCATACAGCAGTTTACATATATTTTGTCTCATGACATTGACCACAGTTTACCACAATGTAATAGCTCCCCTCCCACTTCCTCCCTATAGTTACCTCTTCCCTGTGTCCATCCTTCCATACACTCCTGCCCCCTGTGCTGTCTCCCTGTGCATAAGCAGCCCTTCTTTGTCCCATGATTGTTCTCTCCAAGGAGAGTATCTGCTTGAGGTAAATGTTCAACTCATATGCCTGTCTTTTGTTTGGCTGGAAACCACAGGTGTGGGTTAAATTCCAGACCTGAAGGGCAGTTAGAGGCCATAGTCTTCAGTGGTTCCACCAGGCTCTATCGGACCAGCAAACCTGGTCCCCTCTCCCCTTTTTTTTTTCCTCCAAATGAATTTTGAGTGTTGTTCCATATTGTTCTTACTCTCCATCAAGGGTCTCCTACATAGATCCCCTTCCAAGTGGATGACAGTGGTAACCGGGCACCATCTAGTTCATCTGGTCTCATAGTTGTATAGGCTGCAGATCAGATGCTATACCAGTCGCTAGGACTAATTGTTTCCGTGAATTTTGGTTTTCTTCATTCTTCTTTGCTCTGGACGAGGAGAGACCCATCGTTGCATCTGGATGGCAGCTTGCTAGCTTTTAAGATAGAGGATATAGTTTATGAAGACAATTAAACCTACAGTCCATTTCCTTCCTCTGGGTCTTCTTCCTCTGCTGTTCCAGGCAAAGTGAGTCCAAATGAAGTAGTATTGTTAAATGAATAAAAGTGAAGTTTATTAATACAAAGTGTAATCATGTACCAAATAGAACAATTTGACTAAAAGAGTTTTGAGGTGGAGAATTTTTAATATCAGTGTTGGTGGTACATGTCAAAATCTGCACAATATAAGATAGTTTAGAACATGTCAGTATTTGTAGCATTTGATTTAGATCACATTTGAAAGGTGATCATTCAAACGCTTCTCATTCTTGGGTATTTATTTGTCTTTGTTACAGGTTCGTATTCAAGAGACTCAAGCTGAACTTCCTCGAGGGAGTATCCCCCGCAGTTTGGAAGTGATCCTGAGGGCTGAAGCTGTGGAATCAGCTCAAGCTGGTGACAAATGTGACTTTACAGGCACGCTCATTGTTGTGCCTGATGTCTCCAAGCTTAGCACACCAGGTGGGTAGTCTGTGGCTCAAATTTAACAAATTTTCAGTTGCCTGAATTATAGATTATCTACTTCTTACATGTTTCTCATCTTGGCTACTGATGAGCAGGTACGTGGGGCAGTATGATAAGAATAAAAATGAATTGGTTCTGTGACAAAAGGTACTGTTCATAAAGTTTTTGAAGCCTAAGTAAAATCTTAGGGTTTATAGGTTTCATTTATTTGAGTGGTTTTGATTCTCAGAACCTTCGTATTTTAGAGTTAGCTGTGAAGCAGCCCATTGTTCACTCTTTCAGGAGCACGTGCAGAAACTAATTCCCGTGTCAGCGGTGTGGATGGTTATGAAACAGAAGGTGTTCGAGGACTCCGGGCCCTTGGTGTCAGAGACCTTTCTTACAGGCTGGTCTTTCTTGCCTGCAGTGTTGCACCCACCAACCCAAGGGTGAGTCGTCTTAATAGAATGATGCAGCTTAAGAAAGACTTCTATGAGGCTACATCAAAATTAGAGGGTTCTGGAAAAAAGCTAATTGATGTTAACAGTAGGGAGATGGGTTGAAGTTTGATTCTTTTGTTTTAAGTCTTAAAACTTAAAGTTGTTTCATGTCTGTCTTTCTGACTCTTAAGGAAGTCTTACTGTTTCGTAGAGAAGAGTGCAATGATTTTTATGCATTGGTGCAAATTATCCAGGTTGTTGATATTTTCAAAAGTATCACAGTTCCTTTGTCACTGTCTTAGAGGAAGTACAAATAAAAAACTTAGACATTTGGGAAGTAAGGTCTTTGTGAGAGTGATGGACTCTTGGCATTATAGTTCATTTAACTTGATTCTGTGTCCTGAATGGGAAAGAAGTGGGGAAAGTAACTTTGAAAGCTAGAGTATTAGAAAAAAGGGATGAAGATAGTATCCTGTTAGTTTATTTACATCTTCATATCAGTGATTAACATATTGCTGTGGCTCATCTCTTGAGCATTCAGATTCATTTAAATAAAATTGTAAAATCATGGCGGTAGGTTGTTTGGTTTTTGACTCACTGCACAAGTGACAAACCCTAAAGTATCTTGATTATCGAAGGCATTTCTATTTAAATCTTTGGTGATTTTTTTTTTTTTTTCTAAACCTATGTTGTCAGCAGATTCTGAATTAGACCTCCCAAGCTATATTTTGTTTATAGTGGAGTTCTTTCTGTGTCACATTTTGGTGGTTTCTATTCTAGCATGTTATTTTCCTTTCTCCTCTGCCCCTCAGTTTGGAGGGAAAGAGCTCAGAGATGAAGAACAGACAGCTGAGAGCATTAAGAACCAAATGACTGTGAAGGAGTGGGAGAAAGTGTTTGAAATGAGTCAAGATAAAAATCTCTACCACAATCTTTGTACCAGCCTGTTCCCTACTATACATGGTAAGAGGTCTATCCACTTGTGGCAGAAACTTAAAATGCTGTAATAGTTTTAAACACCAAGTGATTTCTTACAGTATACAAGTCAGCTCTTGAAAGTCTTTTATGTAGATTTTGAAGGGCACTAAGGCCATAACTACACTGAAGTATTTTCCACTAAATTTATCTCCTGACTTTGTGTTTCTTTTTTTAGGGATGGAGATTTGGTGATATTTCTTGGTTACTTATGCATATACCTTTGACAGTCTCTCACTTTTTCTTACCTTTGGTGACTGCTGCTCACTGTCACTCAATTTAATCCTCTTTGTGTTTGAAGGCTCTGGCTAAATTTTCAGTTCTCCTGCTTTACGTTTATACTGTTCCATCTTTAAGTATTTGATCAGTGAAACTGAACTGAAATCCTTTATGTTATCCTTTTGGATTTTAAAGTGTCCTCTGATACAGTGAGTGGGTATCAACAATTTTATGCTGCTCTTCCCCTTCTCCCTCCGTAAATTATCTACTGCTACGCAGCAAGTTATACCAAAACTTAGGTTTAAAACAGCTGTTATTTCCCACAGTATCTGTGAGTAAGGAATTTGGGAGACACTTAACCTGGATAGTTCAAGCTTAGGATGTTTCATGAAGGTGCAGTCAAGATAACACCTGGGGCTGCAATAATCTTAAGTCTTGACTGGGGCTGGAGGAACCACTTAGAAGAGAATTTACTCAAATGCCCATGCATTAGTGCTAGATGGTAGCCAGAGGCCTCAATTCCTTGCTACATGGACCTCTCCTTAGGGCTGTTGGAGTATCTTCACAACATGGTAACTGTT
This sequence comes from Orycteropus afer afer, assembly GCF_000298275.1. Taxonomy (NCBI): domain Eukaryota; kingdom Metazoa; phylum Chordata; class Mammalia; order Tubulidentata; family Orycteropodidae; genus Orycteropus; species Orycteropus afer. The sequence goes on from NW_006921929.1 coordinate 3,227,015, forward strand.
TTTTTCCAGAGCTAGTGACCAAGTGCTAAGCAAGAGAAAACGTGATGGCTCTCATGACCTTGTGTCAGAAGTTACATACCTTCACATCTGCTGTTGCTTCTGTTTATTAGAAGCAATCACTAACTCAGGCACACTCAAGGAGGGGAACATTAAACTTACATGTCTTAATGGGAGGAGTATCAGAGAATTTGTAGACATTTTAAAACCACTACACCTAACACATTTTGTTTCATATGTTTTGTGTGAGTCAGAAGTTTTGTTTGCAGCATAGATTTTTAACTTTATACTTTTAAGTAATGGTTTATACAAGTACACCTAGAGCTTTTTTGATGCTATATATAGAAAGTCCTAATAATTAATTCAGAAAAATGAGTCTTTTAATAGCACATTTCCAAAATCCTAGTGTTTTCTTCTTTTTAAATTGTATATCTTCTGCTTAAATTGGATTTTTGAGCTATTATATAGAACCAAAAAACCAAAGCCACTACCATTGAGTTGATTCTAACTCACAGTGACTGTATAGGACAGAGTAGAACTGCCCCATAGGGTTTCCAAGGGTGTAAACCTTTATGGACAAAAACTACTTGGTTCTTCACAAGATAACTGGTGGGTTCAAACCACCAACCTCAGTGTCTTATCTAATCCACGGCGGTTCAGTAGCACGTAATTTATTTGGTGCTGGTCACCATAGGTAATACAAAAGAAATAAGTCATGGCCCATTTCCTCAAACTAGTTAGTTTTGATAGAACTACAAGACCTATCACTAGAAAGAATTAGTAGAAATGGTAGGCATAGTTGGAGGATTGGGGCATTAGGAAAGGCTTTGTGTAGGAAGTAGGTCTTAAAATACAAAAAAACACCATTGCTATTCAGTTGATTCCAACTCATAGTGACCCTATTGGACAGACTAGAACTGCCCCATAGGCTTTCAAAGGCTATAATTATGGAAGCAGACTGCCACATCTTTCTCCCATGAAGCGGCTGGTTGGTTTGAACTGCCAACCTTATGGTTAGTATCCAAGTGCTTTAACCACTGTGCCATAAGAGCTCCACGTAGGTCTTATGCTAGGCCCATTGATGAACAAGGAAAGACTCTTAGAATGGTGAATATTGGCATCTGTGACAAATGCACTATGTGTAAAGACATTGGAACAATGGTTAAGTAACTTGAAATCCACAGAGCAAGATCCAAGGTTAGAAGCCAGATATTTTCACTCCAGTCTTGTGAGCTTTGCTTCAATCTGCTCTTTGGTGGTTGTTAAATTTAACTTAGTGATTTCTAGTGAAGTTGTTTAACCTTATGTTGAAAAATACTGTGGACTTCTCATCTGTGGCATCTTTTCATTTCAGGCAATGATGAAGTAAAACGAGGTGTCCTGCTGATGCTCTTTGGTGGTGTTCCAAAGACAACAGGGGAAGGGACCTCTCTTCGAGGGGACATAAATGTTTGCATTGTTGGTGACCCAAGTACAGCAAAAAGTCAGTTTCTTAAGTAAGTATTTGCCTGAGTTAGTACAGTAGAGAAAAAAATACAGTTTTAGACTTTCTGTGATACCAAGAATACACTTAGTCTACCTTTAATAGAGGGTGAGGAGTGTAAATTAAGACTATTGAATATATAATCCTCTTAGATTAAACACTTTTTTTTTAAACAGACAAAAGCAACATTTCATAGTTTTTTGGACTAGAAAAACGTGCTTAAAATCCCAGTCCCATATACAACTCTTATAATTTTTGTATTACCTTTATGTCTTCGAATGCATGTCTGTATTTATTTTCATGCTTGTAAATCATAACATTTGTATTTTTATTTTTAATTCCAAATTACTCTAAACACGTTCCACGTTTATTTTCACAATTGTCAATTTTTTGTTGGTGTACTATAGCTTAGAATACCATTCTCATAGCCCTGTTGGTGACTGTTGAACTAGGGTAGTTTATTTTTTTAATGGGAGTCCCTGGGTGGTGCGTGCTCAGCTCCTATCCAAAAGGTTAGAGGTTCAAATCCACCTAAAGGCACCTGAGAGGAAAGGCCTAGCAATTGACTTCTGACAAATCAGCCGTTGAAAACACTATGGGAAACAGTTCTACTCTGCACACATGAGTTTGCCATGAATCAGAATCAACTCCATAGCAACCAGTTTGGTTTGGTTTGATTTTTTTTTTTTTTTTTTTTCTGTTACTTCAGTGATTACAGATAGAGGTACAGTGAACATCACAGTACGCCTAAATTTTTATTTTTCATTTATTTCCTTTGGAGACTTGCAATACAAACATCTTTGTATTTCTTAAACATAGACACATTCCCCAAAAGTAGTGCTACAGAAATGAGATACTTTATACTAACCTGACCAGCATAAATACTACTTTAGAAATCCTTACTTATTTTCAGAAGCTATAAGTATTAGGTTACTTTCAAACTTGTTGGAAATTTAAGGCTCAAAATAATAGTGCATATTTTCTGAGTACCTGCTGTGTGCTTGGTGCTGTGTATATGTCTTACGTCTTATACTCCAAACACTCAGACAAGCATGTGATGTTACCACCTTTTTCAGGGAGGGAATCAAACCTTTCTAAGACTCAGTAACTTGCCCAGCCTCTCATAGCTTGACAAGTGTTGCCATCCTAAGATTATTAGCACTCAGATGTATTTCACTGCTTAGCCTGTGCTCTTTGTACTGTATCAAGCAGCCTTTCCTTTATTCATCTTAGAAATGTATAACATGTCACTGTTCCACAACATAGAACATTTTTAATTAGTTTATAGTTTTATGACTAAATATCTCCCTCATTTATCAGGGACTGAGGTTTAGATTTAAAAATAATGATCTTAGGTTAAAAGGATTTTTTTTCTCTTCATTCCTGCTGCTTCCCATACCCCCACCACAAGAAAGATAAAATGTTGCCTCTGGCATGTAACAGGAAGCTCTGGTGGTGTAGTGGGTAAAGCTTTTGGCTGCTAACCAGAAGGTTGGTGGTTCAAACCCATCAGCTGCTCCACAGGAGGAAGATGCGGCTATCTACTTCCATAAAGATTATAGCCTTAAAAAAAAAAAAAAAAGACTCGTGGCCTTGGAAACCCACTGGAGGTTGCTGTAAGTCACAGTAGACTCCCTAGCAGTGGGTTTAGGTTTTTTGTTTTCTGACTTGTTGACAGTGTTGTAGTTGTGTTAGGCAGAAAGAGCTTTTTCTATCTAGTGTTTTTTTAAAGCATATTTACTGAGAGAAAATGTATATGCCCCTTTAATATAATATAATTAATATAATATATATAATATATATAATATAATTCAATATGTTTTAGTGTTTTCAAAGTTTACAACCATCATCACAATCTAAGTTTAGTATATTTTTCTAACTCAGAGAAACCCCATATCCATTGTCAGTCACACCTATTCTTCCCTCCAACCTAGCCAACCACTAATCTACTTAGTGCCTTTATTGATTTGTTTATTCTGGATATTTGATATAAATGGTAACATATAATATATGGTCTTTTGTGATTGACTTCTTTCACTTATCATGTTTACAAGGATCATCCATGGTGTAACAAGTATCCTTATAGTAAATTCCTGGGTTATGAACATCAGAATGTCCCACTTAGGGATGACTCATACTTGCCCTTTATATGTAGATTTTCCCTCACTTTGAAATGATTGAACCAACCCTTATTCATAACAAAATTCATCATAGTCACCTTCCCTTGAGCTTTTAAACCATGAAAAGGCTTCTAGTCTTTTTTTGCAGTAAAGTAAGGCTAAACCTATCTACACACTTGACTTAAGGATAACTGGGACTAGATCTCATCTGTAACTGGGGACTGCCTGTACTTCATTCCTTTTTGTTGCTGTTTATTCCATTGTACGGATATGTCATTGTTGCCAGGTGCCCTCGAGTTGGTTTCAACTCAGCGACTCTGTATATGACAGAACGAAACACTGCCAGGTCCTGTGCCATCCTCAGAATCATTGCTGTGCATGAGCTCATTGTTGTAGCTTCTGTGTCAATCCATCTTATTGAGAATCTTCCCCTTTTGTGCTGACCCTGTATTTCACCAAGCATGCTATCCTACTCTAGGAACTGGTCCCTTTTGACTGTCAACATGACCAAAGTCCATGAGACAAAGTCTGGCCATTCTTGCTTCTAAGGGGCATTCCAGGTGTACTTCTTCCAAGATAGATTTGTCATTCTTCAAGCAGTCCATGGTACGTTCAGTATTCCTCACCAAACCACAAGTAAAATACATCAATTCTTCCATATTCCTTTTTCATTGGCCAGCTCTCACGTGCATGTGAGGCTATTAAAAATACCATGGCTTGGTGAGGTCTTTTGCAGCACATTTACCCAAATCAAAACATGTTTGATTTTTGATTGCTGCTTCCATGGGTGTTGATTGTGGATCCAAGTAAAATGAAATATTTGATAAGTTCAGTCATCTCCCTTTATCATGATATTGCTTATTGTCCAGTTGTGTGCATTTTTGTTTTCTTTATGTTGAGGTGGAATCCATTCTGAAGGCTGTACTCTTCAGTCTTCATCAGTAAGTGCTTCAGGTCTTCACTTTCAGCAAGCAAAGTTATGTCATCTGCATGTCACGGGTTAATGAGTCTTCCTCTAATTGTTTATCCATTCTTCATTTGATGGACATTTGGGTTGTTACCACTTTTTGGCTATTAAGAGTAATGCTGCTATAAATATTGGTGTACATATTTTGTGTTGGTATTTTTTCTTGTCTCTTGGGAGAATTCTTAGGAATAGATTTGCTGGGTCATATAGTAGCAAGTTAGCCTTTTGAGGAACTGCCTGACTGTTTTCCAAAGCAGCTGCTACATCATTTTACATTCCCATACATACAGCAGTGTATGAGGGTTCCAATTTCTCTACATCCTTGCTAACACTTGTTATTGTCTCATTTTTTTGATCATAGTGATCCAAGTGAATGTGAAGTGGTAGTTCATTGTGGTTTTGATTTTCATTTTCTTGGTGGTTCATGATGTTGAGAGTGTTTTCATGACTTCCTGGCCATTTGTATATTTCTTTGGAAAAATACTTACCCAGATTCTTCCCAATTTTCAACCAGGTTGGTAGTCAAGTTGTAACAGTTCTTTTTATATACTGTATACAAGTCCCATATCAGATACATAATTTTTCAGTATTTTTACCAATTCCGTGAATTACCTTCTCACTTACTTTATATGATCTTTTAGAATGCAGAATTTTTTTTAAGTTTGATAAAATCCAATTTATTTATTTTGTCGTGTTTTTGGTGTCATAGCTAAGTAACTGTTATCTAACTTAAAGCCATAAAGATTTATGCTTATGTTTCCTTCTAAGAGTTGTACAGTTTTAACTCTTACATTTAGGTCTGATCAATATTGAGTTAATTTTTGTACATGGTATAACGTAAGGCTAACACAACGCAAATGCAGCGCACTGCCATCAAGTCAGATCCGATTCATAGCAACTCCTCCTTGGGTTTCCACGGTGGTATTACTACGGAATTAGATTGCCCATCCTTCCTTCTGAGCAGTGGCTGGTGGGTTTGAACTGCCAGCCTTCTGGTTAGCAGTCAGATGCCCTAGGCACTATGCCACCAGAGTTCCTGTATATGGTATCTTGTTGTTATGTGCCGTCAAGTCAGATCCGACTCATAGCGACCCCTCCTTCGGCTTCCAAGGTGGTATCACTACGGAAGTAGATTGCCCAACCTTGCTTCTGATATATGGTATAAGGAGGTACAATTTACTATTTTTGCAAGTGATACCCAGTTGTCCCAACATAAAGTGTTTGGAACACTATTCTTTCCTGATGAATTATCTCAGCATGCTTGTCAAAAATCAGTGGACTATAAATGTGATGGTTTATTTCTGGACTATCAGTTCTATTTCATTAATCTGTGTCTGTCCTTATGCTAGTTCCAAACCATCTTGATGCCATTGTGATAATTTTTGAAGTCATGTTGTATGAGTCTAACTTTATTCTTTTTCCAGATTGTTTGGTTATTTTTGGTTCCTTGAATTTCCATGTGAATTTTAGGATTGGTTTGTCAGTTTCTACAAGGAGGTCAGCTGGACTTTTGACAGAGATTGCATTGAGTTTTGTAGGTCAACTTGAGGAGTGTTTTGGTCCTCTAGTGCTGCTAAAACAGAAATACCACAAATATATGGTTTGAGCAAACAGAGATATATTCTTTTACAGTTTAAGAGGCTGGAGGTCTGAGTTCAAAGGCCCCTGGGCCTTCAGCTTCTGCTCTGCTTCTTTATCCTGGCCCACTGAAGCTAGAAGTGTCTCTTAACTCAAACAGCTACTGGGTGCTGAGGCTAACTAAACCAAGGTTGACAAGTAAAATGGCATAGTCCCAAAATTATTAAGCAACACAGCAGGCCACAAATTCAAATTCATTAACAGTCTCAAGATCGGCAGGCAACATGGCAGGCCATTGGAATGAAGACTCGGCCAGCTGTAGACCTTTCTGAAAGCGTCATCTTATATACTGGAAATAGACCATATCCCTAAGGCAGCTACTCAGCTACTCACAGCAGATTCTACCATGGAGTTGTTTCCAGTCTCATCATGGGTAATAACTACATCCAGCTGCCCAGCCAAGTTGACATACAGTCTTAACTACCACAAGGAGTATTGGCATTTTAATAATATTAAGTCTTTTAACTCATGAACATCAAATATCTTTCCAATTATATAGGCTTTCTTTAATTTCTTACAACAATATTTGTAGTTTTCAGAGTGTTGAAGTGTTGAGTCTTACAGTGCATGAACATGGAATATCATGCCATTTAGTTAAGTCATCTTCAGATTCCCCTTTGTAATTTACAGTGTACAAATTCATCACATCTCTTGGAAAATGGTAAATATATTCATTCACTTGTATCTTACAGCCTTGCTAAATTCACTTATAGTTCTAGTAGGTTTTTTGTTTTTTTTTCCTGGTAGGTTCTTAAAGGTTTCTTATATACTCAGTCATGTGGTCTATAAATAAAAGCGATTTCTTTCTAATCTTTATGCCTTTTAATTATTTTTCTTGGTTTATTGCACTGACTAGGACCTCCAATACAATGTTAGGTATAAACGTAGTTAGAGCTGCCTTATTCCTGATCTTAGTAGAAAGTATTGAGGCTTTTGCTCTTGAGTTGTGGGGATAGCTGTAGGTTTTTTGTAGATGTCCTTTATCAGGTTGAAGAAGTTTCCTCCCATTCCTGGTTTATTGAGTGTTTTTATCCTAAAAGAATGTTGGGTTTTGTGAAATGTTTTTTTCTGTATCTATTGATAATCATGTAATTCTTGTCGTTTACTGGACAGTGAAACCTGTAAGAGCCAGACCTCAATGAGACTGCCTCATTTTTCTGGGTCTTGCAAATTTTCCACCTTTGACAGGATGCAGTCTTACCGCCTTTCTATCACTTGTTACAGTGGAAAACGAGCATGTTTCTGCCATATACAGGTTGTGCCTTTTGCAGGTTTTACTGTGGTATATTGATTGATTTTCAAATGTTAAATCAACATTGGCATTTCTGAGATAAATCCCATCTCTCATTTTGTTTTATTCCTTAATTGCAAGATCTTACTATTAGATATTATTGCAAAACTGTTTGTTACTAACTTCTTTTAAAATTAATGTGTGTTGTATATAAAAACCAAACTCATTGCCATTGGATAGATTGCGACTCATAGCAACCCCTATTGGTTTTCTGAGGCAGTAAATCTTTATGGAAGTAGATTGCCCCATCTTCCTTCTGTGGAGTGGCTGGTGGGTTTGGACCAACACCCTTCTGTCTACCACTATGGTGCCTAAGGCATCTGACTGCTAACCAGAAGGTTAGCAGTGAGTTTGGTTTTGGTTATATATAAACTGTATTTTGTCCTTTGACAGAAGTGAATTTAAATCCATTTATAAGGCCAAATGAGATAAGGCTTCATATTCAGATCTTTTTGTCCATTCAGTCTCCGGAATGTGTGTTTTTATGAATTGTTTGTGCTAATGCCTCTCTCAGATGTTCTAATGGTTAACACATGTAAGGACAGCCATTGCCACACTTCTTAGTGACTGGTGGGTGGATGGGGATGGGTGTTCTCCCATCAACTCACTTCTCATACAACCTTCCAAATGTTGGTGGGTCTTCTCCTTTCTTCTGATGTCTAAGTGAAACTGACATAACCTCTGCCAGCTGATGGAGAGTTCACATATTAATGAGTATTTATCTGATAACCTTGAACAGGCACGTGGAAGAGTTCAGCCCCAGAGCTGTCTACACCAGTGGAAAGGCCTCCAGTGCTGCTGGCTTAACAGCAGCTGTTGTGAGAGATGAAGAATCTCATGAGTTTGTCATTGAGGCTGGAGCTTTGATGTTGGCTGATAATGTAAGAAAATTTTGAACTGTTGGATATAAAGAAATCAGAATATCCCTTACCCCATCAGTATAGGCCTTTGAGTTTCTGTTAAAAAGATGTCCTTGTAAAAAAGCATCCTTTAGTAAATTGGGAGCGCTAGTGGTGTAGTGCCTGAAGCATTTGACTGCTAACCAGAAGGCTGGTGGTTCAAACTTACCAGCCACTCAGTGGAAAGAAGACCGGGCAGTCTACTTCTGTAAAGGTACCACCTCGGAAACCCAAGGAGGGGTTGCTATGAGTCGGAATCGACTTGATGGCATTGAGTTTGGTTTTTAGGTTTAGTAAATTATTCATAATTTTACTAATCAAAAATTTTAATTGGGATTATCATTAATCAGCACTTTTCTGTTGCTTACCCTGGACATATGTAGCACCTATTAATAGTACTTGCCAGCATTTTTTCTTTTCTAAACCATGATACCTTTATGAATGTATCTAAACTTTGAAAAGTGAAAGAGGAGTACTTTTTCCTTCCCATTTAGTATTGATATATATTTGGCATGGATTGATTAGCTCTTTAAATGTATATGATATGTTGTATGTATACATGCGAGGAGCTCTGGTGTCGCTGTGGTTAAATCATTGGGCTGCTAGCTTAAAGACTGGCAGTCCGAACCCATCATCAGCCACTCTGTGGGAGAAAAGATGAGGCAGTCTGCTTCCGTAAAGATCTACAGCCTTGTAAATCTGCGGAGCACTTCTATTCTGTCTGTTGGCTTTCTGTGAGTCAGAATGGACTTGATGGCAGTGAGTTTGGTTTTTGTTTGGTTTCTGTATACATGTTTATATTCTTCATTGTGTTCCACTTTCACCCTTCACTTGCCCAGCCCAAAACAAATATCAGAGTGACCCAGTGACTTGACACTGAGGTTCACACAAGGTTTTGATGTTGAATAAAAGTACGGTAAATGCCTGTATGTTTATAGTTTAGCTCTTATTTAGGCCAAAAATGTCTCCTAAAGTCTTCTTAAAAGCAAACAATAGTTAACAAGTAAAAAAGGTCTGCATTTTGCTCTTTTAAGAAGGATCAAATTGACAACAGCAACTCAGAAGATTAGATGGGAATTTTAGGAGGTGGGTAGTGAGTTTATACTGATGAGAGAGGAACAACTCCAAAAAGGAGGGTGAGAATAGTTGCATGGCTTGAAAAATGTAATCAAGGTCACTAAATGGTACATGTAGAAACTGTTGAATTGGTGTATGTTTTGCTGTGTATATTCTCAACAAAATAAAATTTAAAGAGTAGAATATGTATATTTGTGGAAGATGCAGTCACCTCTGCAGCAGAGCCTTGGTCCACCCATTCCTGCTCCTGACTCACTGCTCTGCTCTCACTAAGGAACAAATAAGTCAGGAAGCGGAACCACAGCCATGGATTTTAAGGACACTAGAAAGATACCTATGGAAATAGGTGGATTGACAGCAAATTTAGAAATACCCATGTAAGCCGAAACATAAAATCCCTAAAGAACGTGTATGCTGACTTGGTTAAAGGAGAAGAACCTCCTACCAAGACTCAGAATCACTGTGAGAAAAGCTAAATCTTTCTGCTAAAGATTCTAAGACCAGGGATCACTTTCAGATGAGGATCCATAAGAAACTCATTGACTTGTATAGTTCTTCTGAGACATTAAACATGTTACTTCCATCATTGTTGAACCAGGACCAGAGGTTTAAGTCACTGTTGAGGTTTAAGTCACTGTTGCAGATGTTGTAAATAAGCTGTTTTCATAAATTATCAGTTGCTTTAAAAAAAAGTACAGGTCTTTTTGGCTCTTGTATCTATTGCCCTACTAGAAGGGATTAGGAATTCTTTAGTTGTTTAAACCAAAAAAAAACAAACTCACTAACGTCGAGTCAGATCCAACTCATAATATGACCCCTCCTTGGGTTTCCGAGGCAGTATCACTACGGAAGTAGATTGCCCAACCTTCCTTCCGAGGAGTAGCTGGTAGATCTGAACAGCCAGCCTTCTGGTTAGTAGTCAAATGCCTTAGGCACTATGCCACCATTTAGTTGAGTAGAGAATAGAAAATTTCTCTGTGGTGGCAAACTTTTGTGAGTTTACTTCCTTACCATTTTACATCTGAAAAACACTTCATGCTAGATCTGTTTGCTTACAGGGTGTGTGTTGTATTGATGAATTTGATAAGATGGACATAAGGGATCAAGTTGCTATACATGAAGCTATGGAACAACAGACCATCTCCATCACTAAAGCGGGAGTAAAGGTATGTGTGTCTGCCTCTGTTCCAAGCTTTGTAGATTAATGTAGCAAGAGAAGATATTCACCTGCATAATAAAATTCATTACTTTGCCATGTAATGCTGCTCATTAAAATTGAAAACATAGCCCTAAGAATTAGTAATACAAACAATAGATGGTTGTTAGGGTAATGTGTAAATATGTTGTTATGATAGAAAGTGTACGAAGTACTGGTGAAATTTTTACCATTTTGTGTCTCAAAATTTCTGTGTATAAAGTCTCTGTATTCTTTGATAACTAATGTTTCCATTTGTAATAAAAATAACCAAAGATTGATAGATTCTTTAAATAAAGATTACTAATAAATCTGAAACTATAATCAACATTAAGGGGAATCTAAACTATTTTTAATAAAAGTAATACATTCAAGTAGTTAAGAAAAACTTAGGGGAGTATACCCACAAATATATAGGATTGACAGAAGCTATCTGTATATGTATTTATATATGCTGCAAATATATCCATGAATATAGTAGAGCATACAGGGTGCAGTCACAACCATACATCTTGATACAATGAGTCAGTGGGCCTGTGGGCTCAAGACTATAGTCTTGGGGGACACCAAGGTCATTTGGCATAACATAGTCCATAAAGACAGTATTCTATATCCTACTTTAGTGGGTAGTAACTGGGGTCTTAAAACTTTTTGAGTGGCCATCTAAGGTACAAATACTGGTCTCTCCCTGTCTGGAGCAAAGAGGAACAAAACCTCTATGACCCTGAGACCAGAAGAACTAGATGATTCTGGCCTAAAAGAACAGACTTAGACCTAGAAGAACAGAGCCCGGCTACCACTGCTGACCAGTCTGAAAGGAATCACAATAGGAGGTCCTGATTAAAAAACAAACCCGTTGCCATCAAGTCAATCCCGACTCACAGCAACCCTATAGAACAGACTAGAACTGCCCTATGGGGTTTCCAAGGCTATAAATCTTTATGAAAACAGACTGCCTCATATTTACCCCACAGAGTAAACCAAAGCAGCCTAATGCTTTAACCATTGCACCACCGAAGCTTCTTAGGTCCTGGATTTTTGTTGTTGTTGTTGTTATTTGCTGTCAAGTCGGCCCCAACTCATAGCGACCCCTCCTTGGGTTTCCGAGGCAGTATCACTACGGAAGTAGGATTGCCCAACCTTCCTTCCGAGGAGTGGCTGGTGGGTTTGAACCACCAGCCTTCTGGTTAGCAGTCAAGTGCCTTAGGCTCTATGCTACCAGAGCTCCCAGGTCCTAGATGGTAGGAGGGAAATGTGTAATAAAATTTAAAATCATAAAATAGATCAGGCTTACTGGTCTCGTAGATATTGGTGGAACCCCCCAGACTATGGCCCTTAGATAACCTTCAAGCCTGGAACTGAACTCACCCCTGTGGCTCAGCTTTCAACCCAATGATAGGTAGGTCTGTAAGGTGAACAGTAACACCAGGGAGGTATGCACTCTACCATACAAGATCAGAAGGATGAACAGCATTTGCCCAGGGAGAAAGCGCAGAAGACGGGAAGGGATAGGAAAGGATGAATGGAAATGTTAAACACAGAGAGGAAGTGGGAAGAGTGCTGGTGCAAAGGGGGGATTGCAGTCAATACCACAAAACAAAGTATGTATGAATTGTTGAATGGACAACCAATTTGCTCTATAATCTTTGACCCAAATCACAATTTAAAAAATAAATAAATAAATAATGCCCTAAAATATAAATTAAAAAGTGAAATCTTCCCTTACAGTCCCAGTCCAGTAGATGCCTAGAGTTTGTCTCTTTCAGGAGTATTTTCCATATAAATAAGCATAATGTATAGTTTTGCTCCTTGCTCATTTAACTTTATAATTTTAATTTGGCAGTCTTTCCATATCAGCACATAGTAGATCGGCCTTGGTTTTTCATCACTTCATGGTACTCAATTTTATGTTCTTAATTTTGGTTCATCAGACCCCTGTAGAGTGACATTTGAGTCATTTCCAGTCTTCTGTGTCATAAACGATATTGACATAAACATCCATGAACATACTTTTTCATGTATACCTAATTGGAAAATAAATTCCTAACAAAGACTTGCTGGTTTAAAGGGTGTATACATCACATCACCACCATCACATGTAGTGCCTGTTTCCTTCACTATATATTATCAGATTTGAATTTTGATGACCCAATTGGTGAAAAATGATAATGTTTTAGTTTTCATTTAGTTAATTATGAATGAATGAGATTAAGCATTTTGTTGTGTATTTATTGGCCAGTCCAAATGTCTTTTTAAACCTTTTACAATTCTTTCTTTTTAGGCTACTCTGAATGCCAGGACATCTATTTTGGCAGCAGCAAACCCAGTCAGTGGACACTATGACAGGTCAAAATCGTTGAAACAGAATATAAATTTGTCGGCTCCTATCATGTCCCGATTTGATCTCTTCTTCATACTTGTGGATGAATGTAATGAGGTAACCACATGAGCTGTTGCTCTTAGCTTCCTTTTTTATTTCTTTGAATAATTTAGTGAGATATTTCTTTGAATAATTTAGTGAGATAAGGCTGGGAGATAACACTGCTAAAGAGCCAGCTGGTGCATATGTTTGCACTGACCTTTCATTTCTCTCAGTGGCACAGGATAGGGCAAAGGCAGGATTGGGCGAAGGGTTTATTAAGTAACTCAAAGTCACTTGACATGCTGGGTCCCCTTAATTGTGTTGAGAAATACCAAGTTTTTTGTTTTTGTTACTGTTCTTTCATTCTCGAAGGAAACAAATTGTAGTTAACTCTCAACTTTTTTTTTTCATAAGAATTTTTTATTGTTTTCCCAGTCAGCTTGAAAAAACTTGAATGCACAGAAAATTTCTTTTTGTCTCTCAAATCATGAGTCATTTGTCTTCCTATTTCTTTCCATCAAGTTATTGAACCTGTACCACATTTTATCTCTAATTATGTGACAGTTTTAAGTGTGAGTATAAAAATACAGATTTATTTGGATTGTAACATGTTGTCATTGGAATTATCTTTACTTAGACTTAAATATTCATTGACATTATACAGCTCTATAAAATAAGAGTCTGTAGGAAATACTATTATATAGGCTGTATTTATTGCTGAACATGGGAGTTCTTCATTACATTAGGCACAATGCACATCTCTTGTTTATAGTAGAACCTTATTTTAAATTTTATTGTGTGTTGGGTGCAAATTTACAGAGCAAAATTTGTTTTACATTCAACAGTTTGTGTACATTTGATTTCATGGCCCAGTTACCATCCCCGACCATAACAAACTCTCCTCCCCTCTCTTCCCTGCGGCTGCCGCTTCCCTGTGCCCTTCTTAACCATGCACTCCTGTCTGTCCAGTTTACTGTGGAAAGCTGCCCCGGTAGTGCTCCATGGCCTATTGCTCTAATTTCCATATGAAATTAATAATTGGTTTTTCCATATCCTTAAAAAATGTTGATGGTGTCTAGATCGGAATTATATTGAATGTGTAGATTGCTTTGGGTAATATTGACATTTTCAAAATACTCAGTTTTCCTATCCATAAGTGACTCCTATCCTAGAGTAACTGGGTGCATCGCCCTAGGGTAGGTGTTCTGCATGGAGGTCTTTCTGCTGTTCGGCTGAGAGCTAATCCTTGGGAGTAAGTCCAGTTCTCACTCAAGGGTAATGCAGGGCCATAATCTTGGGGGTTCCACCAGACTCCATCCGACTAGTAATTCTGGTCATTTTTGTGTTTTTGAATTTTGTTCCACATTTTTCCTCCCACTCTATTTAGGATCTCCAGTTTTTATCCTTTTCCAAGTGGTTGGCACTGGTAGCTGGTACCATCTAGTTCTGGTCTTGGGGTCCATCATATCCTTAGACTAATTGTTCCCAGATGCCTTTGATTTTCTTCACTCTTCTTTGCTTCAGATGAGTGGTGACCAATAGTTAGATTTTAGATGGCCACTCAAAGGCTTTTAAGACCCCAGTTGCTACTCACCAAAGCAAATTGTGGAACAAAGTTTTTATGTACTATGTTGTGCCAGTTGAACTTGATGTCCCCCGAGACTATGGTCCCGACGGCAGGCCTGGTGATTTCTCTCTCTCAAGGTGTTTGTCTCTGAGAGGTTACGCCAACTCTATCTTCTGTTGCTTCTGTAATATTGCTAAAACGGCAAGGAGGCCACATGTTCTGACCTCCTCTAATCCCACAAGAGGAAGACAGGGTTACCAGCAGTAACCCAAGGCCTATTACTGCAAGGCCAGACATGCTGCCTTCCTCCAGCCCTTTCTCCAATTGTTCCTCCCAGAGCACCCACCACCTCTCTCCTGGGTTCGATAATTCGCTGCAGTGGCCACACAGAACTCACAGATTACGAGGTTTATTAGGGAAGCACCACAGGCTACAATTCGAGTTCAAGAAAAATGCTCAGTCTCTCTCCCAGCCCACCGTCCCTCAGCCA
>NW_006921929.1:3242200-3244307 GCF_000298275.1 Orycteropus afer afer
GAAAAATGCTCAGTCTCTCTCCCAGCCCACCGTCCCTCAGCCAACAGTCTCTCACAGTCTCTTTCCCAGCAGTGCTGGTCCCTCGGTGTCTCACTCAGCGATGCGTGTCTCCTGCGCCTCTTTCCCAGCAGCACGTGTCTCTTTCCGGGGTGTGTGTCTCTTTCAGCAGCACGTCTTCCTCAACCAGCAATCAGAGCGAGTTCTGCCTCCAGGAGGCCTCCTTTTGAGCCCAGCAGGGTGGTCAAACTAGCCAATCATAGCATCAAAACTCTAAGCACCTGAGAGAGAGTGGGCACCTCCCAGAACATTGTTTTGTTCCACTCCCAACAGAAATACTCCAGGTGGACAACTTCAGCAATCAGGAGCTCCTCAGTTGCTCATAGCAAATTCACCTTGGAGTTTACAAAGACTTAAGGGTAGAAAAGCCACACTAAATAATACTACACCGCAAATATGTGTGACTAATTTTGTAGCACAAGTGCATATGTAAGATTATTTTCAGCTAAATCTATCCTTGGTGTAGTGTATATTCCTATTCGCCAGCCCTGACCTGATCCTTTCACTTACCTATGCATTTATCTGTAACCGGTGTTTGGTGTTAGTAGTGATGCAGTATTGTGCATATATTGTTATTTGCCTCTGTTGTCTATGTCCTATGTGTACATTTTAGTCTCCTTCCTTTCCCCAGTGTCACCATGTTGGTCACAGACTCTTTACATACTGTTCCTCCTCTCACCCAAATCAACATGTGTCCTCCAACTAGTCCAAAATTTTCCCATCCCTTACCTCCCATCCCCAGTAACCAACAAAGTGAATTTCCTTCCCTAGTAAACCTTTCTTGACTTTTTACAATAATGGACTCATGCAATATTTGTCCTTCTGTGACTGACTTATTTGACTCAGTATAATGTCCTCTAGATTCATCCACGTGGTGAGATGTTTCATGTATTCTTTATTCTTTTATGTAGCATAGTATTCCATTGTGTGAATGTACCATAAATTGGTTATCCATTCATCTGTTGATGAGCATTTAGGTTGTTTCCATCTCTTTGCTGCAGTGAATTGTGCTGTGATGAACATGGGTGTGCGTATGTCTATTTGTGTCGTGTCTCTCACATCCTCACATCTTTAGGATATATTCCTAGTAATGGAATTGCTGGATCAAATGGTATTTCTATTTTCAGTTATTTAAGGAAATGCCATACCCTTTTTCTTGGAAGGAAGATGGGGCAATCTACTTCCATAGTGATACTGCCTCGGAAACCCAAGGAGGGGTTGCTATGAGTCGGGTCCGACTCGACGTTATGTAACGACAACAACATACCATTTTTCACAATGGTTGTACCATTTTGCAGTCCCACCAGCAGTGTATGAGAGTTCCAGTCTCTCCGCAGCCTCCCCAGCATTTGTTATTTTCTGTCTTGTTGAACTTGGCTATGATTGCTGGGGTGAGATGATATCTCATTGTTGTTTTGATTTACATCTCGGAAGGAAGGTTGGGCAATCCTACTTCCGTAGTGATACTGCCTCGGAAACCCAAGGAGGGGTCGCTATGAGTCGGGGCCGACTTGACGGCAAACAACAACAACAACAGTGGAAAATGATCGTGAGTGTTTCCTCATGTGTTAGTTAGCCACCAGTATATCATCTTTAGTGAAGTGTCTATGTCCCTTGCCCATTTTTGAATTGGATTGTTTGTCTTTTTGGTGTTTAGGTATTGAAGTTTTCTACAAATTTGGGAGATAAGTCCTTTGTCAGATACATTGTAGCCAAATATTTTTTCCCAGTCTGTAGGTTCTCTTTGTACCCTTTGGGACAAGTCTTTTGATGCACATAAGAATTTAATTTTCAAAAGGTCCCAGTCATCTAGTTTCTCTTCCACTGCCTGTGCATTTTGGGTCATGGTTGATGGTCTGTGTATGCTGTAAATTAGGGCCCCTAGATTTGCCCCTGTTTTATCTTTGATGAGCTTTATAGTTTTGGCTTTTACATTTAAGTTTTTTTTTTCCTTTTTTTTAATTAGGATTTGGGTGAAGATTTACAGAGTAAATTCACTTTTCATACAGCAGTTCACATATACTTTGTCTCATGTCATTGACCAAAATTT
>NW_006921929.1:3252087-3286847 GCF_000298275.1 Orycteropus afer afer
TCCTTCAAGGCTCAGGGGTCCAAGATTATCTTCTGTGTCTGTGTTAATTGGTTTCCCTTTTCTTTGTTGAAGAGGGTCTGTGCAATCCTTCTGCCTAGTCTGCCATCTTCCCCCGTCTCCTACATTTAAGTTTTTGATTCAACTTGAGTTTTTTTGTGTGTTTGGGGTGAGTTATGGGTCTTGTTTCATTTTTCTGCATATCCAGTTTTGCCAGCACCATTTGTTAAAGAGGCGCTCTCTTCCCCATTTAATGGATTTTGGTCCATTGTCAAAGATCAGCTATCCACAGATGGATGAGTCTGTTTTTGGGTTTTTGATTCTGTTCCATTGGTCTATCTGTCATTGTACCAATATCATGCTGTTTTAACTACTATGTCTGTATAGTAGGTTTTGAGATCTGGGAGTGTGAGACTTCCTACTTTGTTCTTCTTCTTCAGCAGTGCTTTGCTTATCTGAGGTCTCTTTACTTTTCATATGAAATTAATAATTGGTTTTTCCCTATCCTTAAAAAATATTGATGGTCTCTAGATCGGGATTATATTGAATGTGTAGATTGCTTTGGGTAATATTGACATTTTCACAATATTCAGTTTTTCTATTCATGAACAGGGCAAGTTCTTCCATTTATGTAGATCCTTTGTAGTTTCTTGCAGTAGTATTTTGTAGTTTTCTTTGTATAGATCTTTTGTGTCTCTGGTAAGATTCCTAAATATTTATCTTTTTGGTAGCTATTGTTGTAAATGGTATTTTCCTTATTTCCTTTTCAGAGGCCTTTTTGTTAATGTAGAGGAATCCCACTGATTTTTGTATGTTGATCTTATATCTTGCCATACAGTGGAACTTTAAATATCTGAAAAGGGAAAAACTTGCCTCCCATTATGTGACTATTTGAGGGACTTGGGTTTTATTTTTTTGTGTGGGGTTCTTTGAAAAAAGCGTGTAAGTATTTGTTTAACTTCCAGATAATTATCTGATCTTCATATATTTCTGTTTGTCCATGACTCGTTAAATTAGGAGCAGGAAAAATCAAGTTATAAACCTTTAAAACCTTAGGAGTATACTTTTTAAAACACATTTTATTTGGAGATAATTTCAACTTTATAGAAAAGCTATGAGAAATAGAATAGTGCATAAAACACCCACGTACCCTTTATTTGATTCACCTATTAATATTTTGCCCCATTTGCTTTTTGTCATTTGCTCTCTATATATGTATACATTTTTTTTCTGAATCATTTGAGGGTAAAGTTTCTTATTTTTAGTATGTTTTCAATGCTGTAGCATTCTGGAATGGTTATATATTCATGAGTAGCAATATAATGTCATGGTTAAGAGCATAGACTCTGAAACTAGACTGTTCAAACTTTCCTCAGAAATTGGTACCTCTTAATACTTCCTTCAGTGACAGATAAGCACTTATTAGCTACACATCATTTTTTCATTGCTTGGGAAGATCTAGAGTAGATATTTGATATTTCTATGACTGATCAAAGTGATTTTTTTGTTTTGAATTAGGTCACAGATTATGCTATTGCCAGGCGAATAGTCGACTTACATTCAAGAATTGAGGATTCTATTGATCGTGTCTATTCCCTTGATGATATCAGGAGGTATCTTCTCTTTGCAAGACAGTTTAAACCCAAGGTAACCTACCCTTTTGTACTGGGGTCGGGAATAATGGATATATTAGGAAAATAAACTGTGGCTGCAACGATGGGCTGAGGAATAGCAAGGATGGTGAGGCTGGCACAAGACCAGGCAGTGTTTTGTTCTGCTGTGCATAGGGTCGCTATGAATCAGAGACAATTTGACGGCACCTAACAACAACAACAAGCTGAATTTTTAAAACTTTTTTTGAACAGCCATTTGTTTCTTCATCAGAGAGTTTGAGAGGAGGAAATTGGTTTTTAAAATCCTGAATAATTCTATTTAATTTGCTTGTTTGGTACTAATAAAAATATTTTTATTTGAGAAGCATTTTGGAGAATTGAATAGGCCAGGCTGCTCTTTAACTCCAGTCATTATTCCTGATTCTTTTGAAACCTTATGTAGATGTCAAAGTTAATAATGGACTTAATGCTTTTGAATCTCTCTGAGGAAGAATTTTCATTCCTCTAGGTCATTATGATGAACATGAATTACTGTTCTGAAGTAATTAACGTATTTCGTTGGACTGAATCTGTATTGGCTCCAGAATACTCACTTGGAAATTTATTTGTAAAATAAATCTCCATAATACATCATAGAATACAAAAATAAAAATTTTATTTGATTCTGATAGAGATTTTTGTTGTCATACTTGACATTTGGGTGTTATCCTTAGATTTTAATTATCTTTTACCATTACCTGAGTAGCCTTGGTACTGGGGTTAGCTCTCAGTGTCTTAGATAAGCTTAGTGAGTCCTTTAAAATTAAGGGCTCTGGGTCAGTTTTTGTGAAGAGGCATCTGTTCTCCATGCTGTGTACTGGTTTCTCTGTGACCTTGGTATGTGTACTCCCTTAATATGCTAAGTTCCTCACTCTGAAAAACTCAGGATCCTTTTATATTCCTTATTTTATTATTGCTATTCAGTAAATAAAAAGCTTACTGAAACAGCTGGCACATATATGTGACTCTGTTTGCTCCCAAAGATAAATTAATTTATTGAGTCTCAAGAACATCCTGAGCACTAACGTGTTTAATAAGCTCTTTGACATCCTCTGAGGTATGAAAGGCATTATATCCTATTCCATCACTTCAGCGTGTCAAGCTTCTTTTAGAAATGGTCATTTGCTTAATACTAAGCTTGCTCTTTTCATATTCATAAAATGTGAAAAAGAGCAAAACTGTCCTATGGGGTTTCCAAGGTTGTGATCTTTATGAAGGCAGACTGCCACATCTTTCTCCCGTGAAGCAGCTGGTGGGTTCAAACTGCTGACTTTCTGGTTAACAGTTGAGCACTTAACCACTGTGCCACCAGGTCTCCTTGTTTCATAAAATTAGTATATGGAGTTCACAACCCTCCTTAGTGTTAGTGCTTTTGACGCATTTCAGTAGTAATTCGTTGTCACTGGCTTAAAGTTTTGACCCTCTTGACTCAGTGTGGTGTCTCTACCTAGAGAGCTATTAAATGTACATTTAATGCAGTTCTTGTTTGCATGGGAAAGTGGCAATGGGCCCCTTCATTTAAACAGTAAATTATTATGTGACAATGCTGCTCTGACTTCAGTGGTGTTCTGAAACAGATTTCTAAAGAGTCAGAAGACTTCATTGTGGAGCAGTATAAACGTCTCCGCCAGAGAGATGGTTCTGGTGTAACCAAATCTTCATGGAGGATTACAGTGCGTCAGCTGGAGAGCATGATCCGGCTCTCTGAAGCAATGGCCCGGATGCACTGCTGTGATGAGGTATCAAACCCACTTTGATATGATAAGAGAAAGGAGGAATTAATTTGTTGGCTTATGGACATGTTTTCATCTTTGGTGTAGGACATACTGACATTTGTTGTAGATTTATTTTTTTTATAACTGTTGAATGCTCATAGGATACATGACCTTGGGATTTGTCCTTCTAAGAAGATTGTCATCAACCATTTGAATGGAATGGTTAGATTAATTGTAATGAGATAATCATGTCATGGATTTAGAGTGCGTGTAGACATGAGTTACCAGTAATATCATTCCTTCAGGGAAAATTTATTCAAACCCTACTATGTGCTGGGCCTCTGGTCTGGGGATACAGACGTGGTAATGTAGCACCTGGCCTCACAGGGAACTCTCCTCCTTCGGTTTGTGTAATGTTTGATTTTAAAGTGACATCTCAGAGGGTAGTGAGGAGATAAAAGGGGAAACAATATTGAAGGGCTTTCAAGCACTCACATCTCTGCTTCAACCAAAGCAAATCTGCTTTTACCTAGTTTTATATAGTAGGTTCAGTGTAAGATTTTATTTGACATAATGGTTTGACTATATTAATTTTTAAAGAATTTGCTTGAGGGATAATTTACATGTATTTACATATATATTGACTTTCTACATATATGTATCTTTGACAACCCAGCTCAAGAATAGAGTATTTCTATCATCCCAGAAAGTTCCCTTGTGCCCTTTTCACTCTTAGCCCCCCTTCCAGCGATAACCACTATTCTGACTCCAGTTACCATTTCTATCACCTAGATTCATTTTGTTTTTAAGTTTTCTTATTCCTTGTTGTTAGCTGCTTTTGAGTCTACCCTGACTTAGAGCAAACCCATGCACAACAGTTTCAAACCATTGTGATTCATAGGGCTTTCACTGGTTCGTTTTTGAAAAGTAGATGGCTGGGCCTTTCTTCCAGTGGTGCTTTAGTATTTACAATATACTTTCACACTCTCTTAGTTGATTTTCTTCAGTTTACCCAAAATTTGACATCTTGGTGGGATAAGAGATGAGTAAGAGAGCTCCTGCCTTTCATTGCTGCTAATCTGGTGGGAGCAAGACTGTAAGAAATAGGGAAGCACCAAAAGCACAAGCAACAGAAGACAAAGTAAATAAACTAGACTTCATCAAAATTAAAAACTTTTGTGTACTAATGAACAATCAAGAAGGTGATAAAACATCCTACAGAATGAGAAAATATTTGCAAATCCTAATATTTTATAAGAGTTAATTTTCAGAATATATACAGAACTCTTACCACTCATCAACAAAAAACCTAACCCATTGAGTTGCCATTGAGTTAATTCAGACTAATTCCGCAAGCAACCCCCATATGGTTTCCAAGGCTATAGGTCTTTATGGAAGTAGATTGTCTCAACTTCCTCCTGTGGAGTGGCTGGTGGGTTTGAACAGCCAACATTCTGGTTAATAGCCAAGTACCTTACCCACTGAGTCACCAAAGCTCCTTCATCAATGAAAAAGACAACCAAATTTAAAAAAGTAGACAAGGGACTGAAATAGACATTTCTCTAAAGAAGATATACAAATTGCCAGTAAACACATGA
The DNA here is from genome assembly GCF_000298275.1 of Orycteropus afer afer. Classification (NCBI taxonomy): domain Eukaryota; kingdom Metazoa; phylum Chordata; class Mammalia; order Tubulidentata; family Orycteropodidae; genus Orycteropus; species Orycteropus afer. Next base: position 3,257,050 of record NW_006921929.1, read on the forward strand.
AATGATACTCTGACTGCTAACCAGAAGGCTAGAGGTTCAAACCCACCAGCTACTCCTCAGAAGGAAGATTGGGCAATCTACTTCCTTAGTGATACCATCTCAGAAACCCAAGGAGGGGTCGCTTTGAGTCAGATCTGACTCCACAGTAGTGAGTTTGGTTTTTTAATTAGCCATTAGGGAACTGCAAATCAAAACCATAATGAAATACCAGTTCATATTAACAAGTATTGGCAAAGATGGGGAGAAATTGGACCTTTTGTCCAATTTGTCCAACCTTTGCTGGTGGAAATGTAAAATGGTATATAGGCACTGTGGACAACAGTTGGGTGGTTCCTCAAAAAATCAAATGTGATTACCATATGACCCAGCAATTCCATTTCTAGTTGTATACCTATAATATTTCTAATAGATTATTATATGTTAATTAGTTTTTAGAGACTTGAACAAATACACACCAGTATTCATTGCAGTGTTATTCACAGTTGCCAAAAGATGAAAACAACCCAAGTATCCATCAGTACAAACGGATAAACAAAATGTAGTATATACATACAGTGAAATATTACTTAGTTATAAAAAGGAATATAGTTCTGATGCATGCTAAAACATGGATGAACCTTGAAAATATGCTAAGTAAAAATAAATCAAACACAAAAGGACAAATACTGTATGATTCCAAGTATATGAAATAATCTAGAATAGACAAATTCATAGAAACATAGATGTTACCAGGGGAAGGGAGTAATGAAAAGTTACTACTTAATGGGTACAGAGTTCTTATTTGGAGTGATGAAAAAAATTTGGAAATAGATCATGGTGATGCTTGCACAACATTGTGTATATAATTCATGCCACTGAATTGTATACTAAAAATTAGTTAAAATAGCAAATTTTATGTAGAAATTTCACAAAGAGTAGAAAGGTTAATCAATACATTACTGATTAAGAGGGAAGGTTTATGGAAGTTCCTTTGTTTAAACCTGATCACTGAAGGATGTTTAGAATTTGGATAGGCAGAGACCTTGGGGGAAAGGGTATTCTAGAATGAAGGTGAAAGGTTTAGCATGAGCATAGTGTATACGTACTTGCTAACATTTGTACTCTTTCTTCATGATACACCTGTTCCTCACTCCTCAACTATCTCATTACATCTACTGTCTGACTATTTTGAGCTTTAAGGACATACAGCTGGCAGTAATGAACTCCAGGATACCTTGGAGACAAGAGTACTGGTGGCTGTTGAGGTTATGTATCAACTTGGCTGGGCCATGATTCTCAGTGAGTTGGCAGTTGTGGAATGATGTAGCCCTCCTCCATTTTCACAGAATGCAGACTTTCACATAATGACCTGGTCTTTGAAATATAATGATGTTGCTAAGTGAAGAGTGAGTGTATTTCCTGAAATAAGTTTCATCAAATGGGTATGTGTCTTCAGATAATATCTCTAATAGACTCATTTTTAAGTTAGTCCTTAGGTGGCAAATTCACATGATTTGAAAATAAATGCAGTTTGTTTTCATATTTAAGAGCAATATTTGTTTCCTTTATTGTTTATATTTGTCTATTTATCTGTTGGGTTGGACTTCTTGTAAGAGAGTCATAGGAGTTCTCCATACATTGGGAAATTTTTTTTATGTGATAGAATGGTAGATAGTCCCAGTTTATGCTTTTTTCCTCCTTTGATTATGATAGGTTTTGCCATGCAGACTTTATGATAGAAGTACTTATTATTTTATTAGAGAGGCCTGTGCCACTGTGAGATTATAAAAGAGTTCTCCCCATGATTTCCTCTTACATGGTTTCATTGTTCCCATTTAAATCATCCAAATGCTTGTTATTTATTCTGCTATGGGAGCTCTGGTAGCATAGTGGATAAGACACTTGCCTGCTAACCAGAGGGCTGGCGGTTCAAACCCACCAGCCACTCCTCGGAAGGAAGGTTGGGCAATCCTACTTCCGTAGTGATACTGCCTCGGAAACCCAAGGAGGGGTCGCTACGAGTCAGGTTTGACTCGATGGCACATAACAACAACAACAACATAGATGTGTGGTATGAATCTCCATTGATTCTTTTTCAGATAGTTACATAGTTGTTACACCATTTGTTTAAAAATCCATCTTTCCCACCCTGGTTCACAATGCTTTTATTATATATTAAATTCTTGCACATATTAGGATCTCTTTCTGAACTTTTCCTCCTCTGTTCCATTGGAATATCAGCATCCTTGTACATTTGTACTGTGATATTTTAATTAATATATTTAAAATGTAGGGCTAGTTCTACCTCATTGTTCTTTTAAACCTGTTATGAACTTGAGAAAAAGCTTATATTTTTGGCTACCTCAGTGCTGCTCCAATAGGAATACCACAAGTAGGTGGTGGGTTTTAACAAACAGGAATTTATTCTCTTATAGTTTAGGAGGGTAGAATTCCAAGTTCTTGGTGCCAGCTCTAGGGGCTGGGTGAAGGCCCCTTGACCTTGGGCTTCAGCTCTGCCTCTTGCTCCCAGCCCACTGAAGCTGGAGGCTTCTCTTAACTCAGGCAGCTGCTGGCTACTAAGACTGTGAAACCCAAGCTCCACCAGTAAAATAGCACAGTCCCAAGATAATTAATCAGTATGGCAGACCACTAGTTCAAGTCTAGAAACAGTCCCAAGATTGGCAGACAATCATGACAGGCTGCTGAATGGAGAATGGGCTATACGCAGGGTCCAAGTGTGCCAGAAAAGCTCAGAGACCTTTCTCAAAGCTATCTTTTATACTGGAAGCAGATCACATCCCTAAGGCAACTACTCAGCTGCTCTAGTACATTGCACCACGGAGCTGATTACCAGTCTCATCATGGGGAATACTACATATAGCTACCCAGCCATTCAAAACAAGGCCCAGCCAAATTGACACACAACTACCACAGCTTACTTAGTTTAAAAAAAAAACAAAATTTGACAGTCACATTAAATTTATATATTTTTATTGAGATCACATTAAATTTATATATTTAATGAGTTTAACTTAATGAATGGACATCTTTGATTCTTTCTATCCAAGTACACTATAATAGCTAGAATTGGGTAGGTTCTGTGTCTACAAAATTTTCAGCCACCTAAAACAGAAATGTTTATTTTTGGCTCATGCTGTGTGTCTACTTAGATGATACTGTTTAATTTAGTTAGCTTTTTTAATAGCAAGACTTCTTCACTGAAAGATTGGTTTACATTCTGGTACAAGTACCTTATCTTGCCATGAATGAACCAGTGCTTTAGGTAAAATAGGTGGACAGTGATCCCATACCAGCACCACCACCTGCCCGTCAAATAATGGCCCTTTAAGACAGTTATAACTCGCTCATAATGCCTCATTTACCTTAATTATACCTGATTTTTCAAATATTCTTTTGAGTGTATATATATATAAGATCTACCTTATTAAGTCATATGGGCTCAATATCTTTTTTCAGGGCAGCATGTCTTGCTTGAAAAGTAAATTAAAAGTCTCCTATTAATAGTTTCTATTTTTCCTACCAATAATATAGTAATAGTCTCTTTGCATTTCCATAGCTAATAATTTCTGCTTTATGAGTCTGATTTTCAACTAACATAGATTTTCATTATGATTTGCGCCCTTTAACTTTAGGAGGGGCCTTTCTGATAGTTCTTGGTGTGAATGTCACCTTACTTTGTTGTGCTTTTGTGTATATTTTTATTTTGTGACATTTCTGAATCAGTTTAAGTGTGTACAGTATGGACTTGGGTTTTGTGACTCAGTCTGAAAATCTTTTTCTTTAGGTGAATTAAACCCATTTACATTTATGGATAGAAAAGATGTATCTATTGCATTTTTTTCTTTTAAAAGTCACTGCGTGGTCTCTGCTTTTGTTTGTATGTCCAGTTCTGGTATTAGGAAGGTTTGTATTTTATTCTAGTTGTTATTTTTATTATTATACTTTTATTTTATATTAGTTTTCCTTTGGTTCCTGCTATGAACAGTAATAAATCTGGCATCTTTCATTCTTTCCTCTGTCCCTCCTATTTAACCACCTGAAATTAGTAAATAATATCTTAGTATTTACCTTTGTACAAATACACTTCTGTATATATCACTTAATTTATCATTTTTTGCCCCAATCTGTCAGTCAACAAACTTACTCAGTCTCACATATCTCCTTGCCCTCTTCAACTTTTCCCATCTTGATTTTTATTAGATCATTTCTATATCTTCAAGGCTTTTACCAATTACCTTATGTTAGCTGTTCTGTTGAATATGTGGTTAAGTTATATTGTGTGTGTGTGTGTGTGTGAGAGAGAGAGAGATAAGAGAGAGAGAGAGACAGAAACCCAAAATACCACAACTACTTGTCTAGAGAAAATCTGTTATATTAAGAAGACTGACCTCCATCATCTTGATCCATTCAGGTCCAACCTAAACATGTGAAGGAAGCTTTCAGGTTACTGAATAAATCAATCATCCGTGTGGAAACACCTGATGTCAATCTAGATCAAGAAGAAGAGACCCAGATGGAGGTAGATGAGGGCCCAGGTGGCATCAATGGTGAGATATTTGTTCATGTGACTGTTTTGGAATTAAAACTGAAAAATTTTCTGAGATGTCAGCGTAAAGGTGCACTTGTTAATGGTTAGAAGTCTGTAGCAAAAGCGGAAAAGACATCCAGTTGTATTTATTGTTTACAAGCTAAAATAGAAATAAATAATTGATGTAAAATAGATATACATGAAAGACTGAGAGGAAATACACTGAGATGATTATGGTTTGTGGTCGTAACTCCTGGCTTCCACCCTTATTTGTATTGTTCCTTTGCTTTTGAAATTTAGAAAAAAGTTTTTTAAAAACATTTAAGAAAAAAATGGGTGCTCTGGTTGGCGTAGTGCCTAAGGCATTTGACTTCTAACCAGAAGGCTGGTGTTTCAAACCCACTAGCCACTCCTCAGAAGGAAGATTGGGCAATCTACTTCCTTAGAGATACTGCTTCAGAAACCCAAGGAGGGGACGCTATGAGAACAGGCAATTAAATACCAAATTTTTTTATTTTATACATAATATTGCAAGTTCATTTTGGGATCATGAAAACTGTATCTTTCATCCTTCGTATTCCTTCCCAAAATAGTTTGTCTTCACTAGTAGTGCTTACAGATTTGCTTGTATTTTATTCATAACTTTAATAAATGCTATGTATAAACATATCCGTATTTTGGAGTTAGTATTAAAATACAACTGGTATAGGGAGCTCTGGTAGCGTAGTGCCTAAGGCATTTGACTGCTAACCAGAAGGCTGGCAGTTCAAATCCACCAGCCACTCTTCAGGATGAAGGTTGGGCAGTCTACATCTGTAGTGATACCACCTCGGAAACCCAAAGAGGGGTCGCTATATGAGTCAGATCCAACTCAACAGCAGTGAGTTTGGTTTGGTTTTAGTATATTTATAAACAGTCAAGACTCAAATAGTTAATTTTTCACTTAGGCCATGCTGACAGCCCTGCACCTGTGAATGGAATCAATGGCCACATTGATGACATAAACCAAGAGTCTGTTCCCAAAGCCTCCTTAAGGCTGAATTTTTCTGAGTACTGCCGAATCTCTAACCTTATTGTGCTTCACCTCAGGAAGATGGAAGAAGGTAAGGCTGTACCTAGTACTGCTTACATGCTTAGTCTTTTACATAATCCATATTCACATAAGCTGTTGCTAATTGCTAAAGATTGTAATGTCTACCCTAAGAGATTATAAATCGTTAGACAGGCTCGCTTTAACAACGCAGATCTCCAGTGTACCAGCATGCCTGCCAGGCTGCACCTTTCCCCAAAAGTTCATTGCCAGACAGAGGGTTATGGATCATTCTTACTAATGTCCTTGGCCTATTTTAATTTAGGTGAAACTGTACAAAGCAGATTGTTTTACATTCAACAGTTCATACACATTCTGTTTTGTGACACTGATTGCAGTCTCTACATTGTAACAGGTCTCTTCCAACTTCTCCTTGTGGTCACCCTTTTCCTGTGTCCTTCCCACCTGTGCATTCCTGCCTTCCTGGCTTTCTCCCTGTGCAAATGTGGCCCTTCTGATAGATTGTTCTAAGGAGTGCATCTCTCTGGTGTAGTTGTTCAGCTCATAGACCTATCTATTGTTGGGCTGAAAGTTAGCCGTGGGAGAGAGTCCAATTCCAGGCCTGAGGGGTGACTAGGGGCCATAATCTTGGGGGTTTCACCAACCCCACCAGTAATCCTGGTCTTTTTTATGTTTTATTTTTTAAAATATTTTTTTCCACTTTTTCTCCCACTCTGTCCAGTATCTCAGTTTTGATCCCTTTCCAAGTGGTTGGTAGTGCTAGCCAGGTACCATCTAGTTCTTCTAGTCTCAGGATCATATAGGCTCGTGGTCCATTAGTCCTTTGGACTAACTGTTTCCATATGTCTTTGATTTTCTTCACTCTTCTTTGCTCCAGACAAGAAGAAACCAGTGGTTGCATTTTACATGGCTGTTCACAAGCTTTTAAGGCTCCAGTTGCTACTCACCAAAGCATGGTGCAGAACAATGTTTATATGTACTATGTTGCTCCAGTTGACCTTGATGTCCCCTGCAACCATGATCCTGAGGCCACAGGCCCAGAGACTCACTCTGTCTAGGTGCTTAGTTGTAGCTAAGAAGTTATCTTGAATTTGTTGTCCCCTGTTAGCTCTATACGGCATATGGACAGTTTTGTAGCACATATAAAGGTGTAGGAAGGAGCTATGATAGCATAGTGCCTAAGGCACTTGACTGCTAACCAGAAGGCTGGTGGTTCAAACCCACCAGCCACTCCTTGGAAGGAAGATTGGGCAATCTACTTCCATAGTGATACTGCCTTGGAAACCCAAGGAAGGGTCACTATGAGTCGGGTCCAACTCAACAGCATATAACAATAACAAATGTGTAGGAATATTGTTAAGTCCAACCTATGTGTGGTCGTAATTCCCATTCTGATCTGATACCTGATCTTTTTGCCTGTATACCTATGAAGTTTGCTGCTACTGATAATACAGTATTGTGTGTGTAATAGTACTTACCTTTAATAATATTTTTGAAGCAGAATTTGGGACCTAGTAACATGTGAAGAGACACAAATGTTTTTACAGATGCAAAATTATTGCTGCTTATAATGACAATTTAAAACAGATGGACTCCTAGGGTATTTATAATTTAGAGTCAAGTAAATGAGCTCAGAAGTGTGTGCCACCCAAAGCCATTCCATACTAGAAATGAAGTGCAGTTTGTATCTTTTCACAGGAAATGGTATGGTATCTGGACACTAATACATGTCCTACAGTTCACTGCTTTACCATACTATTCCAAATTTTTTCTGTGTACAGGAAGCCACAAAACAGAAGGGGAAACAAACCAAAGATTACGCATTTCTACTGGTGGCTAACTATGAGTGATTCTTATTTAAAAGTTCTGAGGCTGACTCAGAATGCAGGCTTCTGGGCATATCTCGTCCTCTAAGGAGGAAGAAAGCACCAGAAACTCTTAGCTTACTAAAGATTTGAGCCGTAGTTTTCTCCTTCATATTCTGCTAGGGACTAGATCAGTGGGAGGAGAGAAGGCAACAAAGAAGCCACTAGAACAGATGTTGGGTTTTCTTCCCACTCTGTTCTCTCATAAAAAGGTGGGGGAGCTTGCATGTTCTTGTATTCACGATATACTTCATATTCCATTCCTCCCTTGTGCCAATTGAGTTTTAAACATGGTAGATCATTGATGGAGCAATGATTTGATGAGACTAGCACTCAGACACTGTCTGCATTCCACCACTAAATTTTAATGAGGCTTCTTTATTTAAAAAGAAAAGAAAAAAAAGGTACTGTTAACCCAGCCAAGTGAGTTATAAATTTTCAGCTCTCAGCTGTTCTCTAATAAAGGAGCAGACCTTTAAACCAAGGAGGTCACTTGTACAGCAGCATGTGGACAGATCACTGTAACTTCAGTACAGTCATAATAAAATGTTTAAATCACTTTAAATCTGTGGCAGTTACTGTATTATCTGGGTCACAACTTTGCTTATGATTAAACTACCTTGGAATTTTAAGACACATAGACCTTACTGGAGTAAATTGTTTGGGTATCCTTTGCTTTTTTTTTTTTTTTTTGAGTGAATGTCCATGGGTTTCACATCTTAGTTGACGTCAGTTCCATAAAGTCTTCTCTCAAAAGGAAAAATTACATTTGAAATGTTTTCCTTGATGTTGCTTCCTTCCTAATTTATGCTTTCAGTTCTTACTGGCAAACATTCTCTTATAAAGCGTAAAAAGATAAAGGAAAGATGTTCTTACTTGGAAATTTTAATAGCTTTACAAAACTTGTTTCTTATAATCTCTATTTTATTAGGTTTTTCTCTTCTTCAGGATAAAGTAAAGCATCCTTTAATAATAAGTAGTATGACAGGTTATTTCAGGCTTATGCTGGAACATTACAAACCTTATTTCAGCAGATCTACTTTCTGACAGCTTGATGGTTATCTGATCTGTCCATGATTTTGTTGTGTATGCAGACTTTGAGGATTGGCAATACAATTTGCTAGAAGAATAACTTAATCCTTTCAAAATGTATTTTTGTTGCAGAAGAGGATGAGTCGTCATTAAAGAGGAGTGAACTTATTAACTGGTACTTGAAGGAAATTGAATCAGAAATAGACTCTGAAGAGGAACTTATAAATAAAAAGAGAATCATAGAAAAAGTCATTCATCGACTCACACACTATGTACGTACAGAACTGCACTTGCTTGAGTTCTCTTTTTGTGTGTGTGTGTGTGTGTGTGATTTGGGTGAAGATTTACAGAGCAAATTCACTTTCCATACAGCAGTTCACATATACTTTGTCTCATGACATTGACCACGATGCAACAGCTCCCCTCCCACTTCCTCCCCATAGTTACCTCTTCCTGTGTCCATCCCTCCATGCACTCCTGCCCCCTGAGCTGTCTCCCTGTGCATAAGCAGCCCTTCTTTCTCCCATGGTTATTCTCTCCAAGGAGTGTATCTTTCAGAGGTAAATGTTCAACTCATATGCCTGTCTTTTGTTTGGCTGGAAACCATGGGTGTGGGTTCAGTTGCACACCTGAAGGGCAGCTAGGGGCCATAGTCTCAGTGGTTTCATCAGGCTCTATTGGACCAGCAAACCTGGTCCCCCCCTCTTTTTTTTTTCTCCAAATGATTTTGAGTTTTGTGCCACATTGTTCTCCCTATCAACAATCTCCTACATCGATCCCCTTCCAAGTGGATGACAGTGGTAGCCAGGAACCATCTAGTTCTTCTGGTCTCATGGTCGTATAGGCTACAGATCGGGTGGTATACCAGGAGCTCTGGTAGCATAGTGGATAAGGCACTTGACTGCTAACCAGAAGGCTGGCGGTTCAAACCCACCAGCCACTCCTCGGAAGGAAGGTTGGGCAATCCTACTTCCGTAGTGATACTGCCTCGGAAACCCAAGGAGTGGTTGCTATGAGTCAGGGCTGACTCGACAGCACATAACAACAACAACAAAGGACTAATTGTTTCCATGAATTTTTGTTTTCTTCATTCTTCTTTGATGAGGGGAGACCCATCGTTGCATCTAGATGGCAGCTTGCTAGCTTTTAAGATCCCAGTTGCTACTCACCAAAGTAGGAGGTGGAACAATGTTTTGTATAATACATTATGCCAATTGAGCTTGATGTCCCCTGCCACTATGGTCCTGAGCCCACAGGTTCAACTGCTCAGTCCCTCTGGGTAGCTGGCTGTGACCAAGCAGTGACCACAACCTTGCCCCTTGTCAGCTCTACTATACACCTGGGAATTCTGATCATTCACATAAACTTAAAGGACCATTGTCTGCCAACTCTATACATGTTCTTGGATACACTCCCCATTTCATAGACATACCTAATAGTTCAGCCTGTCCACCCATCTATCCACCCATATACCCATGTTTGCCTTCACTGACAATGCAGTACTGTATGTGCAAAAGGGTTCATCTTTGTTGTCTGTACCTCCCATGTACCTCTCTATGTCTTTCTCTTCCTCAATGTCGCCATATTGGTCACTCACATTTGGTACATTGCCCTTCTCTTCACCCAAATGAATACTTATCTCTATCTATCTAACAGCATTCCCTCCCCTCCCCTCCCCTCCCACCCCTGGTAACCAACAAAGAACATTTCTTTCTATAGATAAACCTCTCCTTAACTTTTACAATAATGGACTAATACAATATTTGTCCTTTTCTGATTGACTTATTTCACTCAGCATAATGTCCTCCAAGTTCGTCCACGTTATGTGGTGTTTTGCAGATTCTACAGCTTGAGTTCTTAATGGGAGGGAGTTCATGGCTTACATCTGTAGGTGCATTAGTGTGGTCTGTTTCTTGATGTTCATTTATTTTGAATCACTGTAGGCTAGTCAGAGTTACAAGTTGTAAAACAAAGGATAAATTAGAGCATGTAAGGAACATATTTGCTCTGCTAAAAGCAGAACTTGAGTTAAATCTGGAAAGGTAGATAAGAGTTTTAGTGTTTGAGTGTTTTAATCACTCTTATATTTCTCCCTTCTTTCTGTCTGTGTCTTACTTGCATCTAAGACCAATCCTCGACTTCTAAAGGGAACCTACCTTTTGTTTCCTGCTCAAGGACTTTGCTCTGGGATCATCTCCTCTTCTACATTAGCAATTACCTGCTCTTTACTAGATAATTCCTGTCAGTATAAAAAATGTATGGTATATGGTAATATCTCTCACCTTAAAGAGGCTGGAGAATCCCAGTTACACATTCACCTGTAGCTGCTGCCTTAGTTATATACCTCTTTACAGAAAAAGTCCTGAAAAGACTTGTCTGTACTTAGACCCTCTATTATCTCTCTCCTCCCCCTCCTGTTCAGTTTTATTGAACCCCTTCCAGTAAAGTTTTCAAACCACCCACCACTCCTGAAACACTGCTTGGCCAGTCACCAGTGAATGACCTTTCTTCTTGCCAAATCAGTTTATTATTCTCAGTACTCAACCTGTCAGCAGCATTTGTCACAGATGATCACTCCTGGTAATGCTTTGTTCACTCACCACTTTTAGTCACCACATTTTTTGAGTCTTCTCTCTCAGTTTCTTAGTCTCTTACTCACCCTTCCTCCTCTCACTTTTTAAATGGAGTGCACTACAGTCAGTCCTCAGACCTCTTCTTTTTACACTTACTACCTAAGTGAACTCATTTGGCTCTATGAATTTCGATCCATGGGCTAATGACTCCCACATTTATGTTTCCAACCCTCACCTCTACCTTCCACATTTATATAGCCAGCCAGCTGCCTGTTTCTGAATGAGTAGGCATCTCACACTTAATATATTCAGAAGAGATTTTTTCCTCTCCAGTATTTCCATGTACCCAATTCTTACAGCCCAGACACTGGACCTTCATCCATTTTTCTCCTCACGATTACTCCTCTTCAACAGCAAATTCTGTGAGCTCAGCCTTCAGCGTATAATATAGTCTCCATTCATTTCTCAACATCTTCACCACTTCCACCCAAGCCACCATGCTGGACTTCTGCAGGAGCCTTCTAACTACTGCACCCTTTGTTCTGGCTCTCTGCCCACAAGTGAGGTCAATATAGGGTTTTTTGTGGCTGTTACTTTCTTTATTTTAACCACTCTGCTCTAAGACCTGTCAGGGCTTCTCTTCATACTTACAGTACCAGACAGTCTCCTCCACATGGCCTACGGGACCTTATGTAGTCTAGTTCTGTTCACTTCATGCCACTTCCCCTACCTGTACCACCCCAGCCACCCTGCCCTTGTTTTTGTTCCTTACGTACACCAAACATGAGGACTTTGGCACTTGTCCTTTGTCTCTTTCCTCAGATAAACCCTCCTCCATTCTGGTATCTGCTCAAACGTCCACCAGAAGTCTTTCTTACCTAACCTGTCTGAAGTAGCAGTTCCTGCCCTTGCTGTCACCTCTCCCTTACCCTGCTTTGTTTTTCTTCATAGTGTTGATCATAGCCAAGCAGGATAGTCTTTATTGAGGCCTTTAGTATGTCTCCCTCATTAGAATGTTAAGTCTATAGCCTATAGCAGTGGATGGCTCATAGAGGTATCAGATATTTGTTGAATGATGCAGAGACTATTGTACATTCTTCAAAATTAAAGCATTTCTTCCTATCCTTTTTGAAATTACACTTACAGTGCTTGGCATAATGTGCCAGGACATCTTGTTAAAATCACAGTATTGTTAAGCTTATTATATTTCTTAATGTTTCAAAAAGGATTTATGGTATGAAGAGGTCAGCATTGTAATGGGAACAGGTTTTAGCAAACTGTTGATAAAGGTATAATCCTTTTTCTAGGCATTTGGGGAGGTATGGGTAGCAGTCATTCAGACAAAGGATCAAATTTGGTGTTCTGGTCATTTTTAAGTACTGCTGGAGACCTGAGGACAGATGTTTGTGTTTCGCAGGATCATGTTCTAATTGAGCTCACCCAAGCTGGATTGAAAGGCTCTACAGATGGCGGTGAGAGCTATGAAGAAGATCCCTACTTGGTAGTTAATCCTAACTACTTGCTGGAAGACTGAGATACTGAAAGTAACTGACCCAGGCAGAGATGCTCTCTGCCTCCTGGGTGGAGCTTTGCTAGTGAGCCTGATGGTTGAGAAAGAAGATTTGTTTTAATAAATAAGAACTGAGTTGATGATCTTAGGAGCCACATTCCTGCCCTATGTTTTTACATTAACACAGCCTTCAGCACTTTCTATAGTGTGGTCTTGTCTAAATGAAGTTAGGACACAATGTCTGATTTTTATAACCAAGACCTTTATTTTACATGTGTAGAAAAATTTATTCCTTTTTATGGTATGTGGTATCTTGTTGGTGAAATAATTTTTTTTTAATTGCCAACTACTGCTGTTACTTACCAAAATAAAATAACTTGTTCTGTAGTTGTATGTTGGATTTATTTCTCTTCTATTCTGATAGGTTTGTGGCTTCCATGGACTTGTGACTGTGAATCTTTCCCTTTTTGTTTAACCTCAGGTGAGGGGATGGAAGCATGGCATTGTGACTAGCCTTTAGGATTAGGTACCTGTGAGGAAGAGGAGTCTTATTTAGAATTACTTAGTATGAACACTAAGGGGCCTTAGAGAGATAACTTAAAGGTTACTTCCACTTTTCTATTTTTTAAAGGCAATTTATAAAGAAAAAAAGATTTATTTGGTCTCCCCTCACCCCCATTACCCTTGTTAATAACTTCTCTGACTTTAGTGTGCTAAGGGTAGCTTCTCAGAATTGGTTTCCAGCCACTTTTTAAGAGAAATGTGCCATTTTCTATGTTACCAGCTGTTCCATTTTATGGCTTTCTTCCAGGAAAAATTATTACCGTGTATGATATTAACAGCTCTTTAAACTTATCTATGATCAGTATGTTCATGATGTAGCAGTCCCTATTATTGCAGCTTTCAACAACAGATGGCATTCTGGGGCCTGCAGGGTTGTTGGGGAGTGGATTTGTATGTGATATGTGAGTTTGGGAGCTCTGGTAGCATAGTGCCTAAGGCACTTGACTGCTAACCAGAAGGCTGGCGGTTCAAACCCACCAGCCACTGCTCGGAAGGAAGGTTGGGCAATCCTACTTCCGTAGTGATACTGCCTCGGAAACCCAAGGAGGGGTCGCTATGAGTTGGGCCGACTCGACGGCAAATAACAACAACAACAACAATGTGAGTTTACAAACATTTCATACTCCCCTGGTATAAACAGTTGGGCTGAAAATGAATAGAGAAGTTACACAGTTAACAGGTGAAGGGTATATGGCTTCTGTCAAAAGTATGTTTCTAATTAATGAGGGTAGTTAGGAGAAGCCTTGACTTTGGGATTAGTAAACCTGGAGTGCAGGATTAGACCCTCTGCCTCTACCAGGCACAACATTTCAGTATCAGGGGGAGGTGAAGATACTCTGGTGAAGATCCATAAGAGGGCAAGGAAGAACCCTCTCCCACTTCTGTCAGGAAGAGCTGCTCTCTGCACTGACTCCAACTTAAGAAAAGATGGTATGGGAGGTCCCTGTAAAGGAGAGAAATAGTCATAACAAGAATTGGGATTTTAATTTGACCAAATATTTACCAAAGGAGGATTTTAGATCCAGGAAAGATGAATTCTTTTAATTGGGGTATTTGTCCGTCCTTCCCCAATTCTGCCACTAGTTAGAGTGGATTCTAGAGCAAGGTGCTCATTACTGCAAAAAAAAAGTCAGTTTCTGCACATTTGAATAAGTGCCTACATTTTCAAATACACATGGTCCTTGTTAGGGAGATGAAGTAGCTAATGGAAAATGGAGCATCTTTATGAAGAAAATCAGTAGTACTAAAGAAGATAAGTGGATAGACATGTCCCTGAAGATGAATGTTTTAAGTTGTCAGTTGATCTGTAAATTTTCTACCATCCCAACAGATGTCTATCAGTAAAGAAATTACGTAAGTTGTGTTACAGCTATTGTATGAGATGCACTTGAAAATGAAGTAGACCTAGATTCTAAAGTGGAAATATCTCTAGGACACATATGTAAAAAAATACACAAATAGCCGAGAGAATTCTGGGGAAAATAATAATAATAATGAGAAGCCTTGTCCTATCAGCAAAAAGCAAAAAAAAAGGTATGTTGTCTTGTTCCTTCAAGTCGATTCCAACTCTTGATCACCCTATGAGTTACAGAGTAGAGCTCTATAGTCGACTTGGCTGTAAGCTTTTGTGGAAGCAGGTCACCAGGCCTCTTTCACAGTGCTACTAGGTAGGTTCAAACCATGAACCATTTGGTTGCTAGCTGAGCACAAACCATTTGCATACCCAGGGACTTAAAAAGTGATATAGAGCTATGGAAATTAAAATAGGGTGATAATTGGATTAGATTAAAAGAGCAATAGATTTAAAAAAAAGACCAAACAGCCCAGAAATAGCTGTGTGAAGTGATAATTCCTGTAACTTAGGACTAACTTTGAGAATCAGTCCAAAGCTAGTTCCCATGAGATGGAGGCCAAGTATATCTTATTTCTCCATTATTTCTGACCAGTTGCTTCCTCCATTGCATTCTTTGTGTTCAGTCAATAGTATGCTGGGGTATCCACTGCCTCACAGAATCACCACACCTATAATAACAGTTTTTAATTTAAAAATACTGAGAAAATTTTAACAGAAATGCACAGAGCATAGTCTCAGATGGATCCCCCTCCTGGAAATAGATGTTTACTCTTAACATCACTGGGCAGGGCAGGTGTGCCATGGTTCAAGTGTTGGCACGTGCACTGTGGATCCTGTACCTGAACTGCATTGCCACTTAAATTATCGGTGTGTGTGTCATGGGTACTGTTGTTGTCACGCACGTGTGCACTTGCACACTCTCCATGTCTGCTCTGCTCTTGTCACTGACCTAGCTCTCAACCAGCAGCCTTGGGATAGCTCTGCTCTTGGGCCTATCACTCCTCAGTTCTTCATAATGTAGCTCTCAGCTCTGCTCTGCTCTGCTCTGTTGCCATCATCTGAGCCTGCTGGTTGTCTTTTCTGACATCACTGCTAGTCCACAGCTGTAGGTGTGTTACAGGTCGGAGAGGCTTTCCAGTGTTGTTATGTGCCGTCAAGTCGGACCCAACTCACAGTGACCCCTCTTTGGGATTCCGAGGCAGTATCACAACAGAAGTAGATTGCCCCATCTTCCTTCCGAGGAGTGGCTGGTGGGTTTGAACCACCAGCCTTCTGGTTAGCAGTCAAGTGCCTTAGGCGCTACGTTACCAGAGGCTTCTATATCCTAATGGATATAACACCCTCAGCTGTCAGTCAAGAAGACCCCAAAACCTCTGTTTCATCCTGGCCCACTCTGAGCACTCCACTGTCACTCCTTTGCCCGGGCTGTTGGCTTCTCCTGGCCACTGCTGATTCTACCAGTTGCTGCTGACTGCTCTGCTTTTTGCTGAGTCCACCTTTCCATCAATGTTACAGCTCTTTATCAGTGTTACAGCTCCTTATTGGGCCTGGGAGGGTCCTCAGTGCATGGCCTCTGTATCCCAAAGGATGCACCCATCCTTCTAGGTCTTGCCCAAGAGGACCCCTAGAACCTGTTTTTCAGCCCTTTATGTAGGACATTTCTTGTCAATTTTAAGGCACTGCCTCCTTATCAGGTTCAGAGCCTAAACAATCCTCGATTATGCAAATAAACTCAGGCCTTGTGTTAATTTCCCAGCCATGTGGTATAAAAGTTACAAACCATAAAGCTTTTACAGCTTACCCAGGACATGTCAAACACTTGGGAAATCCCTTCTCAAGTTTTTTCTTTTTTTTCTCCCCCACAAACTCAGGCCAAAAAGTCCGCATAAGGAAACCCAATGCACTGCACTATGTGTATGTTTATATTTCATTTCTGATAAAGGTGGCATTTCAAGTAGTGGGGAAAGAATGACTATCCAATAACACATTATAACCTGATTAGCCCTGCTGCACAGCATACACAAAGTTAAAATTCAAGATAAGCTAAAGAATTAAGGATTAAAAACAAAGTTAAGAAATTTAAGTTTGGGAACAATTTTTGTAACATACTTTAATACGTAATACTTAAAATATACTAATATACTAAAATATACTTAATATATATCAGTAATAAGATAAATACAATAAAAATGGACAATTTTCAGAAGAGAAATGGTCTATTTACAAAGAGCTTTCACCTCTAAGTAATCAGAAAAATGAGATAGCAATAAGAAGATACTGATGTTGACAGAGCTCCAAGAGCTATTGAATAAAATAAACCAGAGGAACAATACATAGGCCATGATCCTATTATGTATGTTAAATTGACTGGGATGTGTATGTATATATATACAGATACACGTTTGCATTTGTATAACATAACAGCTATCACTGAATAGCACTGTTCTACACACTCTACAAAAATGACCTTATTTAATACTCAGAAGCTATCAGTAACCCCATTCTATAATCGAGGGAACCAAAACACGGGTTAAGTGACAGTCCAGATGAAATTTAAATGTAGGCATTCTGATTCCTGGTTAACCACTAGTAAACTATGGAGTCAGGAGTGGGGCTGACGAAAGTACACTGTTTAAAATGGTTATCCTTGGGAAGGAAGGAGAGTGACTGGCTATAAGGGTATTTTCAAGTTTTTCATACATGTTTCTGTATCATTTGAATCTTTTGCAAAATGTTCTTATAGATTACTTATATATGTTTAAGGGAAAAAAGTTTTATGAGGGATTAATTTTTATTCTATTATGTAATCAAATGTTAAAGTAATTTTGTATGTAAAACAAAAATGTAGAGAATTTTTTCTTCAAACATTCTCTAGGTTCTTCGTTTGGTCTTTATGTTTTTAAATATTCCACTGGTGAACCCTGTACTCATTTCATTATCATAGATGACACAGTTAAATATTAGGTACTAATAATCACTCAGTATTTTTACAACCCCAACTGCAGTTATAAAGTAAGGATATCACATACCTGCTTAGCAGTTCCTTGAACATGGAGCTGCCTTGGAATTTAGTCTTCACTGTCCTTTTAAGTTACTCAGGCTGGGGGTTAGACTGGGAGTCTGACAGAAATTTCATTTCAGCTGCTGGTCCTCTAACCAATGCCTTGCTGCACAACCTGAGCAGCCCACTGGGAAACCAGGGCTCTAATGTTGCAGCAGATGACAAGGACATTTATATTTGTCACCAGCCACTGCCCACCTTTCTACCAGAGTACTTCAACAGTGTTCATGCCAACCAGGTCACCCATTATAAAATATTTCTGCCGTGGGCACAGCTGCTTCCAACAGGAAGCTCCAAGAATCCAGATGAGAAAATGGTGCGGTGCTACCGGAGACTGCTGGAAGCCCTGGAAACTGCACAGCTTCACCCCATGGTCATCTTGCACCACCGGACACTGCCCTCTAGTATCGTCTGGAGAAGCCAAGCCTTCGCTGATCTCTTTGCTGACTATGCCACATTCGCCTTTCACTCCTTTGGGGACCTAGTTGGGATCTGGTTCACTTTTAGTGACTTGGAGGAGGTGATAACAGAACTTCCTTACCAGGAGTCAAGAACATCATGTCTCCAGGCCCTCATGGACGCACACAGAAAAGTCTATGAGATCTACCACAACACATTTGCTTCTCAAGGTGAGTCAGCGTTAACAATTATCCTCCTTTAAGTAGGACTCAGCATTTCTTCCCACTCACTTTCAATAGTCCTGTGTAGCTATACAGTGAACAAACCAAACCCTCTGCCATCAAGTCTATTCTGACTTATAGTTACCCTGTAGTGGAGAGTAGAACTGTCCCATAAGGTTTCCAAGGCTGTAAATCTTTACAGAAGCAGACTGTCTTATAGATCTCCCATGGAACAGCTGATGGGTTTGAACCACTGACTTTTGGTTAGCACCCAAATGCCTTAACCACTGGCTGTTAGTGAGAAATTAATTAACACTATATTGAAGCTTTCCTTACGGAGCTAGGAAGGGGTAGTTTATATCACCCAGCATCCAGCATTGCCCTTGAAAACTATCCCTTAGACACTCCTTGCCCATAGTCAAATGCCTGTGCAGCCACCCAATTATCCCTGTCCTCCTTCCCTTCTGCTGTCCTGTCTCCCTGTCCATCCATCTTCCTCAGCCTCCCCCTTTTCTTTGCAGAGCAATTCATATGTTCTAGTTGGAGCGTATATTCTAGCAGGTGAGATAGACAAATACGTAGGTAAAATAATGATACACTGACAAGTAGTATGAAGAGTGTAATTGTAATTGCCCATATTCCTACTTCATCAGTAACTCAAGATACTAATTTGGTAGGTCTAAGGAGTTCTGGTTGTTCAGTGGTTAAGGCATTTGGCTGCTAACCAAAAGGTCGCTGATTTGAACCCACCAGCCACTCCATGGAAGAAAGATGAGGCAGTCTGCTGCTGTAAAGATTTGTAGCCTTGGAAACCCAACGAGGGTTGTTATGAGTTGGAATTGACGTGATGGCAGTGAGTTTGGTTTTATGAGTTGGGGCACAGCCAAGACATCCATGATTTTAATAAATTCCCCAGATAATGGGTATACCAATATTGGGAACCAATTTTGGACTAACCTTGCTTTCTTTTTTTTATTATATACTATATATACTTACTAGTTAAGAAGTTTTGGTGGTGCAGTGGTTAAGTGGTTGACTGCAGGAGAAAGATGTGACGATATGCTTCTGGAAAGATTACAGCCTTGGAAACCCTGTTGTACACAGTTCTGCTCTGTTCTATAGGATCGCTGTGAGTCAGAATCAACTTGATGGCAACTTGTTATCTACCACTTACCAGTTGGTGTAGAGTCAATTCTGACTTCTGGCAACCCCATGTATATCAGAGTAGAACTGTTCTATAGGATTTTCAATAACTGATTTTTCAGAAGTAGATGGCTAGGCCCTTCTTCTGAGGTGTCTCTGGGTAGACTCAAGAAGTGTCTCTGAGTGGACTCAAACCTCCAACCTTTTGGGTAAAAGCCAAATGCTAACTCTCTCTGCTGGCTCACAATTTAGGAGGAAGGTCCTTGCCTCCTTTCAGCACCTGTGGTCCCAGTATTCTCCCAGAGCTGGGACCCTGAATTTGCACTTCTAGCCTCCTAAACTGTGAGAGAATGAATTTCTCCTTGTTTAAACCATCTACTTGTATTTCTGTTATAGCAGTACTAGAGAGCTAAGACACCTACCTTCTGTTAAACCCATAAGAGATAGTCTTAGAATTGAAATTATGCATTCTTTAAGACTTCAAAACATGTTGCATTATTTTCCAGAAAAAGTATAATAGCTTATGCCAGCAATCATAAAATAGCTCTTCTGACTCCACTTGTTGTAATTGTTATATATTTTTTTAATTTATTGAGAAAAAAAATATATAACAGAAAGTTTGCCATTTTAACCTTTTTTAAGTGTACAGTTCAGTGACATTAATTATTACATTTACGATATTGTGCTACCATCACCACTACCCATTTCCAAACGTTTTAGAACACCCCAAATTTACTACCCCTTCACCAATAACTCCCACTTTCTCCTTCCCTCATTCCCTGGTAACTAATAATAACTTCTTAATGTATTTGTCTAATCTAGATATTTTATCTAAATGGGATCATGCAACATTTGTCCTTTTATATCTGACTTATTTCACTCAGCACATTTTCAATGTTCATGTGTGTGGTAGCATGTATCAAAACTTCATTTCTATGTATGGCTGAATAATATTATAATTATTTTTATCATTTCAAACTTGACAACTGAAAACTGTGATCTCCTTGTATTGTTAATCTGCACATATTTCATTATGGAGAGCTTAACATTTTTTTCTGTATTAAAAGAGAAAGGGCAAGGGAAGAAAGAGTGAGGTGGATGCGGAGCTGTTTTAGATAGCATTGTCAGCTTCTCTGAGGCTAATATCTGAGAAGATTTGCATGAAGAGAAGGGGAAGACCACAGAGGTCCTGGAGGAAAAAGATCCTAAGCAGAGGAAAGGAGTTTGAAGCCCCTGAAGTGCAACAGTGACAAACTCAGCATCCCTCCCTTGATGAACTAGGAATAGAGTGGTAGGAGAAAAGGCCAGTTGCTGGACTGGATGCTAGATTCTTTGGAAAGCCATATCTTGAGGTAGGTGAGCAAACAATGTAGAGAGATGTTTGAAGAAGCCTTGATTAAAATGAACTTTGAAAGAAGACAAGACTGAATTTGTATCATTCTAAATAAAGGAAAATCTATCTGTTTGAGGGAAAATTCCATAGGATTTTTTAAATTATAAAAAATATATACTCTTTTCATTATCTTAAAAGCTTACAAGCTGCAATCTAGATACAACGATGGGTCTCTCCTCGTCCAGAGCAAAGAAGAATGAAGAAAACCAAAAATTCATGGAAACAATTAGTCATAGTGACTGGTACACCATCCAATCTGCAGCCTATACAACTATGAGACCAGGAGAACTAGATGGTGCCCGGCTACTACTGTCAACCACTTGGAAGGGGATCTATGTAGGAGATACTGGATAGAGAGGGAGAATGATGTGTAACAAAACTCAAAGTCATTTGGAGGAAAAAAAAGGGGGGGGACCAGGTTTGCTGGTCCAATAGAGCCTGGTGGAACCACTGAGACTATGGCCCCTAGCTGCCTTTCAGGTCTGAAGTTGAACCCACGCCTGTGGCTTCCAGCCAACAATAGACAGGCATATGAGTTGAACATTTCCCTGAGATAGATATACTCCTTGGAGAGAACAATCATGGGAGAAAGAAGGGCTGCTTATACACAGGGAGACAGCTCAGGAGGCAGGAGTGCATGGAGTGATGGACACAGGGAAGAGGTAACTATCGGGAGGAAGTAGGAAGGGAGATGTTGCATTGTGGTAAATTGTGGTCAATGTCACGAGACAAAGTATATGTGAACTTCTGTATGGAAAGTGAATTTGCTCTGTAAATTTTCACCCAAATCACAATTTAAAAAATACATATTATATATATACCCTTTTCAGAGACCCCAGATAAGCAAAGCACTATTGAAGAAGAAGAAGAAAGTAGGAGGTCTCACACTGCTGGATCTCAAAACCTACTATATAGCCACAGTCATCAAAAATGCCTGGTATTGGTACAATGACAGACATATAGAACAATGGAATAGAATTGAGAACCCAGAAATAGATCCATTGACCTATGCTCAGCTGATCTTTGACAAAGGGCCAAAATTCATTAAATGAGGAAGAAAACATTTGTTTAATAAATGGTGCTGGCAAAACTGGATATCCGTTTGCAGAAAAAATGAAATAAGATCTGTACCTCACACCATACACAAAAACTGACTCCAGATGGATCAAAGACTTAAACGTGAAACCTAAAACTATAGAGTTCCTCAAGGAAAAACTAAGGGCAAATTTAGGGGCCCTAATATATGACCAATGAGCAGCATCACAATAAATGGAGAGAAGATTGAGGTTGTCAAGGAATTCACGTTGCTTGGTTCTACAATCGATGCAAACGGAAGCAGCAGTCAGGACATTAGACGATGTGTAGCATTGGGGAAGTCAACTGCGAAGGAACTGTTTCAAGTGCTGAGGAGCAAGGATATCTCCTTGAGGACTAAGGTGTGCCTGACACAAGCCATGATATTTCCAATCGCCTCGTATGCATGTGAGAGCTGGACAATGAATAAGGAAGACCGAAGAAGAGTTGATGCTTTTGAGTTGTGGTGCTGGCGGAGAATGCTGAAAGTACCATGGACTGCTAAAAGAACTAACAGATCTGTCCTGGAGGAAGTGCAGCCAGAATGCTCCTTGGAAGCAAGAATGGCCAGACTTCGTCTCACCTGTTTTGGTCATGTTGTAAGAAGGGACCATTCCCTGGAGAAGGATGTCATGCTTGGTAGGGTGGAGGGTCGACGAAAGAGGGGGAGGCCTTCAGGGAGATGGATTGATACAGTGGCTGCGATGATGGGCTCGAGTATAGCAGGGATTGTGGGGCTGGCGCGGGATCAGGCAGTGTTTCGTTCTGCTGTGCATGGGGTCGCTATGAGTCAGAAACGACTCGACGGCACTTAACAACAACAACAACAATATATGGCATAAATAAACTATCAAGCATAACCCAAAATGCGCAAACACGAGTAGAGAAACTAGATGAATGGGACCTTCTAAAAATTAAATTTTTCTGTGCTTCCAAAGACTTCTCCAAAAGAGTCAAAAGGGAACCTACAGATTGGCAAAGAATATTGGGCACTGACATATCTGACAAGGTACTTATCGCTAGAATTTATAGAAAACTCTAACACCTCAATAACAAAAAGACTAAAAATAATCCAATTGAAAAATGGGCAGAAGACATGAATAGACACTTCACCAAGAAGAATATTCAGGCAGCCAACAAACATGAAGAAATGCTTGTGATCATTAGCCATTAGAGAGATGCATATCAAACCAACAATGAGATACCATCTTGCCCCAGCACTAGCAGCAAAGTTCAACAAGACAGAAAATAACAAATGCTCGAGAGGATGTGGAAAGATTGGGACTCTCATATACTGCTGGTGGGACTGTAAAATGGTACAACCACTGTGGAAAGCAGCATGGCAATTCCTTCAAAAGTTGGAATTAGAAATACCATTTGACCCAGCCATTCCATTAGTACATATATATCCTAAAGAAGTGAGAGCCATGACAAGAACAGACATAAGAACATCCATGTTCATCACAGCATTATTTACAATAGCAAAAAGTTGGAAACAACCTAGGTGTCCACCAACTGAGGAATGGATAACCAAACTATGGTACATACACATAATGGAATACTATGCAGCACTAAAGGATAATGTAGAATCTGCAAAACATCACATAACGTGGATGAACTTGGAGGACATTATGCTGAGTGAAATAAGTCAATAACAAAAGGACAAATACTGTATTAGTCCATTATTGTAAAAGTCAAGGAATGGTTTGTATATGGAAGGAAATTTTCTTTGTTGGTTACCAGGAGTGGGAGGGGAGGGAGGGAAGGGAACACTGTTAGGTAGGTAGATATAAGTTTTGATTTTCATGAAGAGAAGGGCAATGTACCAAATGTGAGTGATCAACATGGTGGCATTGAGGAAAGGAAAAACAGAGAGAGGTCCATAGGAGGTGCAGACAACAAAGATGAACCCTTTTGCACATACAGTACTGCTTGTCAATGAAGGCAAACATGGATATACAGGTGGATAGATGGGTGGACAGACTGAACTAATAAGTATGTCTATGCAGCAGGGAGTGTACCCAAGACCATGTATAGGGTTGGCAGACAGTGGTTCTACAAGTGTATTTGTATGTTCTGTAAGAATTCCCAGGGGTATAATAGAGCTGAGAAGGGACAAGTTTGTAGTCACTTCTTGGTCACAGCCAGCTACCCAGAGGGAGTGACTAGTTGAACCTGTGGGCTCGGGACCATAGTTGCAGCTCAATTGGCATAACATACTACACAAAACATTGTTCCACCTCCTACTCTGGTGAGTAGCGACTGAGATCTTAAAAGCTTGCAAGCAGCCATCTGGATGCAATAATGGGTCTCTCCTCGTCCAGAGCAAAGAATGATGAAGAAAACCAAAGATTCATGGGAACAATTAATCCTCATGACTGGTACATTATGCAATCCTCAGCCTATATGACTATGAGACCAGAAGAACTAAATGGTGCCTGGTGACCACTGTCAACCACTCCAAGGGGGATCTATGTAGGAGATCTTGGATAGAGAAAGAGAAGAATGTGGAGCAAAACTCAAAATCATTTGGGGAAAGAAAAAAAAAGGGGGGGGGGATCAGGTATGCTGGTCCGATAGAGCCTGGTGGAACCACTGAGACTGTGGTCTCTAGCTGCCCTTCACATTTGGAATTGAACCCACACCTGTGGCTTCCAGCCAAACAAAAGACAGGCATATGAGTTGAACATGTACCTGAGGTCGATACACTCCTTGGAGAGAACAATCATGGGAGAAAGAAGGGCTGTTTATGCACAGGGAGACAGTTCAGGGGGCAGGGGTGCATGAAGGGATGGACATAGGGAAGAGGTAACTATTGGGAGGAAGTGGGAGGGGAGTTGTTGCATTGGGGTAAATTTTAGTCAATGTCATGAGACAACATGTGTGTGAACTGCTGTATGGAAAGTGAATTTGCTCTGTAAACTTTCACCCAAATCACAATAATATATATATAGCAAATAATACACACACACACACACACACACCCTCTTTTGTATAAAAATGTTTTGCATATTTTATTTTTATCCAGAGAAACAAAATGCCATTCTTGTTAAAATCCATATGTTCCTTCTTTTCTAAGCCTTATTTTGTGTTTCACCAGTACCACTAGATTATCTGCCAGGACACAAAATAAACTCTCTTTTTCAGTCTCTTACTATCCAAGATGTACGAAATGTAGGTTTTCCTTCTATTTCTTTCTCATTCTCCCCTCCCTTTCTCTGTTCTTTTTAAAATATACTATTAATAACTACATAAGAGTCATATATGTTGGCTAAAAGTATAATACTCTAAGGAATACCATGAACTCACCACCCAACCCAACAACTAAAACATAACTGAATACCACACGACACCTCTTATTCACTCCATTTAAGTCCCTGGCTCTAAATAGTGCAAGATGGCCAAACGTGACACTCAGGACTAAACCAATGAGACTGATGGCAGTGTATTAGTCACATATATTCAGTGAAGTGAGCCCTAGTGGCACAGTGGTTAAAGGCTTGGCTGATAACTGAAAGGTCAGAGGTCAGAACCCACCAGCTTCTCCACAGGAGAAATATGAGGTAGTCTTCTTCTGGAAAGAGTTACAGCCTTGGAAACCCTAAGGAACAGTTCTATTCTGTCCTGTAGGGTCACTGTGAGTCTGAATCGACTTGATGGCACTGGGTCTGGTTTGGTTTGGCTCAGTTTGGTTTCAGCCAAGGACACCACAAAGGTGCATACACTGCATGGAGGTTGCTCTCAGAACAGGTGAACAAGCAGGGGCTGTGGGATGCAAGCTTTCTTTGGAATAACAGAGGATGAGGTGCCCCTTGGTTCCCACAGGAGGATGTGATTGGCTTGTCTGAATAATTTTGTGGGTTAGCAGAGAGGTGAGACCTGTACGGCTGAGGACTGGGTAAGGTACAGTTGGTTCCGCTCATGGAGGTATTAACCAGGTGGGGAACCTTTTCTGCTAGTTAAGGGGCATATCTGGCAAGAGCAGGGGAGCATGAAGTTTGGCCTTTCAGGCCTTGTAAAACTCAGAGGTGTTAAGGCAGCACATGAAAATGTAGGCCTTACAATACATGCCCACTCAAATTCGCAAACTCATTGCCATTGATTCTGACTCATAACAACTCTATAGGACAGAGTAGAACTGCCCCATAGGGTTCTCAAGGCTGAAAATCTTTACAGAAGCAGACTGCCTCATCTTTCTTCCACAGAGCAGCTGGTGGGTTCAGACTGCCCACCTTTTGGTTAGCAGTCCAATGCTTTAGCCACAGGACCACCATAGTTCCTTACACCCCCACTAGGATGGCTATAATTAAAAAGATAATATGGTGAACATAAGTTAAATGTCACTGAACTGTACATATGAAGAGTGTCAAAATGGCAAATATTTTGTTATATGTATATTTTTTACTATAAAAAAGCACAACAAATTAAAAAGATAGTGAGTTGTTGACAGTAACAATGGAGAGAATGTGGAGAAATCTGAGTCCTCATATATTGTTGATGGAGATGTAAAATTGTGCAGCTGCTTTAGAAAACAGTCTGGTAGTGCCTCACAAAGTTAAGCTTACACTCCATATACAGTGAAACCTGTTAGAGCCGGAGCACTGAGGGGACTGTCTTATTTTTCCGGGTCTCTCAAGGTTTCCACCTTTGACAGCCTTACCACTTTTCACTCACTTTTAGTGGAAAATATTTGTTTTCCTTCTCTGATAGGTTTCTGCTTTGCACAAGTTCTGGTTTTCACAGGTTTTACTGTATATGAAATTCTAGAAAAACTAACCAAACCTAGAATAGCAGAAAGCCAATCAGTGATGGCCTAAGGCCAGGATAGGATGGGGACCACCTGGAAAGGAGCGCAGGTGGACTTTTGGGTGATAGAAATATTCCGTGTTGATTGTCATAGTGGTTCTATGGTGTGTAAGTTTGTCAAAATTCAGCAAATTGTTTACCTAAAATGGATCAACTTTATTGAATATAAATCTCAATAAAGTTGATATTTTAAAATGTAGACAAAATAAAGACATTTTTAGGCCAAAAGAAAAAGTTAAACTTAGAGTTACCATATGACTCAGCAATTCCTCTCCTAGGTGTATACCTAAGGAAAATGAAAACATATATACACACAAAAACTTGTACATAAATGTTCATAGCAACATTTAAAAAAAATTTTTATTGTGATTTGGGTGAAAGTTAACAGAGCAAATTCATTTTCCATACAGCAGTTCATATACATTTTGTCTCATGACATTGACTGCAATCCCCCACAATGTAACAGCTCTCTTCCCACTTCCTCCCTTTACCTCTTCCCTGTGCCCTTCCCTCCCATGCACTGCCACCACCCCCACCACCCCACAGCTGTCTGCCTGTGCTAACATAACACTGCCCTTCTGTTCTCCCATGATTGATCACTCCAAGGAGTGTATCTAAACCAAAACCAAACTCACTGCCATCAAGTCTATTTGACTCATAACAAGCCCTCCTTGGGTTTCTGAGGCAGTATCTCTGCAGAAGTAGATTGCCCAATCTTCCTTCCAAGGAGGGGCTGGTGGGTTTGAACTGCCAGCCTCCTGGTTAGCAGTGAAATGCCTTAGGCACTACACCACCAGAGGTCCTAGGAGTGTATCTACCTGATGTAAATATTCATTCCATATACCTGTCCATTGTTTGGCTGGAAGCCACAAGAATGAGTTCAATTTCCAGACCTGAAAGGTAAGTAGGGGCCATAGTCTCAGGGGTCTC
This sequence comes from Orycteropus afer afer, assembly GCF_000298275.1. Lineage (NCBI taxonomy): Eukaryota > Metazoa > Chordata > Mammalia > Tubulidentata > Orycteropodidae > Orycteropus > Orycteropus afer. The sequence goes on from NW_006921929.1 coordinate 3,284,554, forward strand.
GTCAGCCTCCATTAGACGAGTAAATCTGGTCTTTTATTTTTATGCATAGCAGCATTATTCATAATAACCAAGAAGTAGAAAGAGCCTAAATATCCAACAATTGATGAATAGATAAACAAATATAGAATATCCACAATTAAATATTTTTAGCCATAAAAAGGAATGAAGTACTAATACATGTTACAACATGGATGAACCTTGAAAATATTGTGCTAAATGAAAGAAGCCACCAGGCATAAAATGCTGTATATTGTCCAATTCTATAGGTGTGATATGTCCAGAAAAGTCAAATCCATAGAGACAGAAAGCAGATTAGTGGTCTCCAGGAGCTGGAGTTTGGGGGGAGGGGGAAATAACTGCTAATGGTTATAAGATTTCTTTTGGGGTGATGAAGATGTTCTGGAATTACCTAATGGTGATGGTTGCACAACCTTGTGAATATACTAAAAACCTAAAGGCACTTGACTGCTAATCAGAAGGCTGGTGGTTCAAGCCTACCAGCCACTCCTCGGAAGGAAGATGGGGCAATCTACTTCCATAGTGATACTGCCTCAGAAACCCAAGGAGGAGTCGCTATGAGTCGGGTCCAACTCAATGGCACATAACAACAACAACAACAAAGGGTGAATTTTATGGGAGCTCTGGTAGCATAGTGGCTAAAGCACTTGACTGCTAACCAGAAGGCTGGCAGTTCAAACCCACCAGACACTCCTTGGAAGCAAGGTTGGGCAATCTACTTCCATAGTGATACTGCCTCGGCAACCCAAGGAGGGGTTGCTATGAGTCAGGGCTGACTTGATGGCACATAACAAGAACAACATACATCGTCTGATGTCTTGACTGCTGCCTCCATCGGCGTCAATTGTAGAACCAAGCAATGTGAAATCTTTGACAATTTCAATCTTTTCTCCATTCATCGTAATGCTGCTTATAGGTCCAGTTGTGAGAATTTTTGTTTTCTCTATATTGAGATGTAATCCATACTGCAGACTGTAGTCTTCAGTCTTCATCAGTAAGTGCTTCAAATCCTCACTTTCAGCAAGCAAAGTTGTGTTGTCAGTGTATTGCAAGTTGTTAATGAGCCTTTCTCCAATCCTGATGTCACATTCTACTTCATATAGTCCAGCTTCTCAGATTATTTGTTCAGCATAAAGATTGAATAAGTATGGTGAAAGGATACAACCTTGACACACTCCCTTTTTGATTGTAAACCATGCAATGTCTCCTTGTTCTGTTTGAATGACAGCCTCCTGGTCTATGTACAGGTTCCTCATGAGTACAATTAAGTATTCTGGAATTCCCATTCTTCTCAATGTTATCCCCAACTTGTTATGATCCACACAATCAAATGCTTTGCATAGTCAATAAAACACAAGTAAACATCTTTCTGGTATTCTTTGCTTTGAGCCTAGATCCATCTGATATCAGCAGTGATATCCCTTGTTCCATGTCCTCTTCTGAATTGGTTTTGCATATATACAGTTTATTATGTTAAGGAATTTCCCTTCTATTCCTATATTTCTGAGAGTGTTTATCAGGAATGGGTGTTGGATTTTATCAAATGCCTTTTTTGCATCAATTGATATGATCATGTGATTCTTTTATTTTACTTATGTGATGAGTTACATTGGTTGTTTTTCTAATGTTGAACCATCCTTGCATACCTGGTATTAATCCCACTTGGTCATGATGTATTATTTTTTGATATGTTGTTGGAGTCTATTGGCTAGGATTTTGTTGAAGATTTTTGCATCTATATTCATGAAAAGTATTGGTCTGTAGTTTTCCTTTCTAGTGAAGTCTTTGCCTGGTTTTGGTATCAAGGTTATACTTGCTTCATTAAATGAATTTGGGCGGATTCCATCCTTTTCTATGTTATCGAATAGTTTAAGATTGGTGTCCGTTCTTCTCTGAATGATTGGTAAAATTCTCCAGTAAAACCATTTGGGCCAGGACTTTTCTTTTTGTTGGTGTACTTTTCATGACCTGTTCAATTTCTTCTTTTGCTATGGATCCATTCAAATTTTCTAGCTCATCTGTGTTAGTATAGGTAAATAGTGTGTTTCTAGAAATCTGTGCATTTCTTCTATGTTTTCAAATTTTTTAGAGTACAGTTCTCCATAGTATCTTGATAATATTTTTTAAAATTTCTGTTGCTTCTGTTGTGATGTCATCCCTTTCATTTCATATTCATGTTATTTGCATCTTCTCCTTCTTTTCCATTGTTAAGTTTGCCAGTAGTTCGTTGATTTTATTAATCTTTTCAAAGAACCAACTTCTAGTCTTGTTGATTT
>NW_006921929.1:3286947-3295580 GCF_000298275.1 Orycteropus afer afer
TTCTTTTTTAATGTGTGCATCTATTGCTATAAATTGGCCTCTGATCACTGCTTTTGCTGTGTCCCAAAGATTTTGGTATGTTGTGTTTTCATTCTTGTTTGATTCAAGGAATTTTTAAATTTTATTTTTTATTTCTTCTATTATCCAGTTAGTTTTAAGGAAAGTGATACTCAGTTTCTATGCATTTGCAATTGGTCTTTGTACTGTTGATGTCTAATTTGATAGCATTGTTATCTGAGAAGATGCTTTGCAGTATTTCAATGTTTTTAAATTTATTGAGGCTTGCTTTGTGGCCTTACATATGGTCTATTTCTGGAAAATGTTGCAAAAATGTATATTTTGCTGTTGTGGGGTGGAGTGCTCTGTGGATGTCTATAAGGTCAAGGTGGTTGACCATATTGTTTAGTTCTTCTTCAACTTTGCTGAGTTTCTTTCCAGTTATTCTATCTGTTATTGAAAGTGGTGTATCAAAGTCACCTACTATTACTGTGGAGTCATCTATTTGTCTTTTCAATTCTATTAAAGTCTAATATATATATATTGATGTTCTTTCATTGGGTGCATAGATATTTATTATGATTATGTCCTCTTGTTCAACTGATCCTTTAATCATTACATAATGTCCTTCCTTGTGTCTTATGGTCATTTTTGTCTTAAAGTCTTATCGGAAATTAATATTGCCACTCCTGGCTTTTTGTTGTTGTTTCCATTTGCTTGGTATATCTTTTTCTGACCTTTGATTTTTAGTCTATTTTTGTCTTTACATTTAAGGTGAGTTTCTTGTAGGCAGCATATTGATGGGTCATGTTTTCTTATCCAGTCTGCAACTCTCCATGTTGAGTGGAGCATTTAATCCATTTACATTCAGTGTAATTATCAAGTATGAATTTATTGATGTCATTTTGTTATGTGTTTTTCATGGTGTTGCTGATTTCTTTGTTCCAAGTAGTTGTCTGTTTTAAGCTCATTTTGTTTATGAATCATGTTATCATCTCCTTCATTGCTATTGTTCTAGTATTTGCTAGATATTTGTGTTTGTCCTCTTTTTTATTTTGATCCCAAGGTTTATTATTTTTCTTTGAGGTTCCCCTGTGCTTTATTATTTTCTTCCCAACTTTAAAACAGTCTGTTCTATCTTGGAATTGTCTTGACTTCCTCATTATTTAGAAGTTCTGTAACTACACTATTTTTTCCTTCTTTTTGGTTTGTAGTTGTCTTCATTTACCAATTGATGTCTCTGTTTCCGTGTTTACAGTCTTGTAAGCTTATTTTACTTTGGATACTTCTATAACTACATCGGTGTCATCATGTGTGTTAATCAGCAGTTTGTTTGCTGTTGCTGGTTCTCTATCAGGAGGACTCCCTTTAACAACTCTTGTCTGGTTTTAACAAATTCCCTAAATTTCTGCTTATCTATATATCTCCTAATTTCACCCTCATATCTGAGGGGCAATTGTCTTTGGTTTTGGTGAGTTAGATGATGATGTGTCTTGGTGCTTTTCTTTTGGTGTCTATCCTATTTAGGGTTCATTGAACTTCTTGAATGGATACATTCACATCTCTCATCATATTAGGGAAATTCTCTTCCTGTTGTGGAATTCTGATTACATATAGGTTATTCCTCTTGATAGTATCCCACATGAATCTTCGGCTTTCTACATTTTGTTTTGATCTTTTGTCTGACTGAGCCCTTAACAAAGTAGTGTTGAGGTATTTGTCTTCAATCTCATTAATTCTGTCTTCCATTGATTTGATTCTGCTCCTTTGCCTAGTCAATGCAATGTGTTATCTATTTCTGAAATCCTAATATTAATCTTCTGGATTTCTACTTCTTGTTTTTGTATCATTTCTAAGTTTTTGTTTATTTTGTCAATTTGTTCTTGTATTGTTCTCCTAAATTGTTCTACAGTTTTGTCTGTGTTTTCCTTAATTTTGTCAGTGTTTCCCTTGATCTTGTCTGTATTTTCCTTGATCTGTCCCTCACTCTGTTGAAAGTACCCAAATATAATTATTTTGAATTCCTTATCAGGGAATTCCAATGCTGCTTCTTCCTCACAGATGTTTTCTGGGTTTGTAGCCTGGCCTCTTGTTTCTACTACTTTATCTTGCTTCTTTGTGTGGACTGTGATGGTCTGTTTTCCCTGAGACATTGTGGTGGTGTTGTATTTATGTTTAATGTGTGAAAGAGAATGAGAATGTGTTCACACATCTCTGTTAGCTATTCATAAGGAGAAGGTGAGGGTGAGTTCAGCTGGTGTTGGCTGCTGTCTATCATTGGTCAGTTGGTGCAGAAGCAAGTGGTGACCCTCACTCAGTGGGTGGGGCTTCAAGAGGTGCAGGTATGGTTGAGTTGTGTTGAAATAGTTGCTATGTTCCACTCAGTTAGGCAAATAAATAAAAAATAAAAAACTACCAAAATAAATAAATAAAAGCAGGAGAACAAAAAAACTCAAACTACATAAACAAACAGAAACAATCACCCCCCAAAAAATTAACACAATAAATGAGAAGAAATATTTTCAAAATATATTTTTTAAAGGGTAAAAGAAAGATAATGAGAAAAAGAGAAGGAAAAAATAGCCCACAATATCTGGGGAAGGAGGAATGAGAGAAAAGAGCAAGAGTAAAAGAAAAGTAAAGAAAAATGAGAAAACTGCAGAAGGAAAAACAAGGGATGGGAACAGCCAAATGAAAGAAAAACAAAAAAGGAACCAGGAAAAGGAAAGAGAGGGGGGGAGAAAAAAAAAAATAGAACCAGGGATAAAAGGAGGGGGGGCAGGGAGAAAGATAAAAAGAATAATTTAAAAACAAATAATCAAAAACAAAACTTTTTTTTTTTTTTTTTTTGGGGGGGGTTGGGGCATGGCACTCAGGTTCTGTCGGAGCACAGACCAGGCTTGTCTCCTTCTTTGCTGTTTTCTTTTCTGGTTGTCAGACAGTAATGCAGTCCTTGCCCATGCAGCCATTAGTGAGCAGAGCCAATTCCTAGGTTGCTACCAGGATATAATCAAAATGGCTGTGCCCTCAGGATAGCTGGCAATCTGCACCTCTGTTTGTCTCCTTACACACTGTTTCCATTCAGGTTCTTCTACTAGTTGATATTTAATCCATTTCTTTATCCTTGCCTTCAAAGCTCAGTGTTCTAGCATCATCTTCTGTATCAGTTTCAATTGGCTTCTCTTTGCTTTGTTGCAGAGAGTCTGTGTAGCTTGTCTGCCTATTCCACCATCTTGCCTGAACTCCCCCATACCTATTCTTTGGGAAGTCATTTTCTATCATTGAGGGGCAATTATAAAGAAGTAAAAGATAATCTGCAAAATTGAAAATGATTCTTGCTTTATAGTAGAGTTTTTATTTCCTCTTTTTCACCAATGTTTTAAAAATTAGTAAACTTTACTTTTTAGAACACTTTTGGATTTACAAAAAGAAAAGTGCAAATAATTCAGAGAATTCCCATTTATCCGTCCCCTGTACCTAGTCTCCCCTATTATTAACATCTTACATTAGCATAGTACATTTGTCACAGTTAATGATCCAATTAATATTATTAACTAAAGTCCATACTTTATTCAGATTTCCTTTGTTTTTCTTAATTTTCTTTTTCTGTTCCAGGAGTCCACCCAAGATACCACATTGCATTTAGTCATCATGTCTCTTTAGGGTCCTCTTGCCTGTGACAATTTCTCAGACTTTCTTTGTTTTTGATGCCATGACAGTTTTAAGCAATACTGGTGAGGTATTTTGTAAGGTCTTCTGGGATTTTCTGATGTTCTTCTCATGTTAGACTGGTGTTATATGTTTGGGTAGGAAGAGTACAGAAGTGACATGCCATTCTCATCACATAATATGGTGATTACATTTGTGTGTCAACTTGGCTGGGTCTGGTTGAGCAGCTGGGCAGCTGAATGTAGTTATTCCCCATGGTGAGATTGGTAATTAACTCTATGGTGGAATCTATTGGAGCAACTGAGTAGCTACTTTTGGCATGTGGTCTGCTTCCTGTATATAAGAAACAGCTTTGGGAATGGTCTCCAGCTTATGGCATGCTTGAACCCTGCATGTAGCCATATTGTTGCTCAGCAGCCTGCCATGATCTGCCAGCCTTGGAACTTTCAATGGACTTGAATGAATGGCTTGCTGTGTGGTTTGGTAACATCGGGGCTGTGCCTTTTTACTTGTCAGCCTTGGGCTTGTCAGCCTCAGCAGCCAGTAGCTGTTTGAGTGAAGAAAAGCCTCTAGCGTCAGTGGGACAGGAGTAGGAGGCAGAGCTGAAGCCCAAGGTTGAGGGGCTTTCACCCAGCCCCTAGAGCCTGGCACTTTGAACTTGGACTTAAAGCCTCCAAATTGTAAGAATAAACTCCTGTTTGTTAAGGCCATCCTATTTGTGGTATATTCCTGTCAGAAAGGCACTAGGTAACCAGAACACCTATCAAGGTGCATACTATCAGCATGAGTTATGACTGTTGATGTTGACCTTGATCATCTGGCTTATGCAGTGTTTGTCAGGTTTCCCACTGTAAAGTTACCCTTTTCCTCTTTCAATACTGTACACTTTGGGAGAAAATCACTACGTGCAGCTCACACTTCAGGAGTGGAGAGTATGCTCCCCTGATAAACACTTCTTAATCGTCCTTTTCTGATCTTTTTATTTCTGTTATTATAAACATCCTATTGATGCCTTCATTGGATTGCCACTGGGAAGGATAGAAAAGTAGTAAGAGAGAGTTCTTGACATGAAGTTGGAGGAGTTGAAGTGAAAAGGGGTGTATGTTACATTGATGTGAATACTAAGAATTCCACACAGGATCCTCCATTTGGCCAACACTGAGACACGCTCCAGTGTAATATTAGTAATCCTCATGTCACCCTCTCCCAACCCTGGTAACAGTGGCTTGAAGCAATGCTGTATTGTCCATTCAATACTGGCCAGATTACTTTTCTTGAAGCATTTGGAACAAAAGGAAAGGAAGAAGCTATTTTGTTGTGAACAAGTGTAATGATGACTTAGTTTCCTAGTGCTTTTGTAACAGAAATACTACACATGGGTGGCTTTAAAGAACAGATGTTTATTTTATCACATCTCAGGAAGTAAAAAGTCCAAAATAAGGGTCTTGGCAGTGTAAATTCCTTCCCTGTAGATAGCACTAGGCATTCCTTGGTTCCTTGCTTGGTCCCTTGGCTTGTAGACTGTCTTCCTCAGTGAGTGTGTGTCTGTGCTGCTCTTTTTCTAAGTCAGAAGTGATTAGATTTAGAACTCACCCTACTTGGGTATGATCTAATTAACATAATTAAGAAAACTCTATTTCCAAACAGAATTACATACACAGGTATAGGGGTTAGAATTCCAACACATATTTTGGGGAGATACAATTCAATCCATAACAGATGGCTTTTGGAGGAACAACTTCTCTGTGTGGAAAGAAAGATGAGCTTATCCCTCTGTGAAGCCTGTGAGACATACTTTGACACCTGAGAGACTCAGAAATGCCTATGAAGGACGTAAACTTACCTCAGGGCTATGTGGTGATTTTCTCCACATGCTAAATACAGCAAATATTGATTTTGACTTCTATGGACCCAGATACTTATCTTTCATTATATTCCAGCAAAAACCACAAGATAAATGATCTTAAACTAGAGCAATTATTCTTCTTTCAGTCTCATAGAAAATGTGAACTACAAACCTAGAGTGAGACTCCAGTTCTGAGTAATTTGCATTTTGCATTATTTTGAGAAGCATAGTTTGTGCTCAAACTGGCAACAGACTGGGAAGCACATTGGGGAAGTTGGTTATTTTGTATGTGTAAAAAGGTGTGAGGGCAGCATCTGACCTTTGTCTTCATGAGGGGGAACAAAAATCACCATCAACCTAAAACTGATTCATGAGGTGGAGGTCACACATACCTCCTTTCTCTAACCTTTTTACCAATTTTGACACCATCTGTCCTTCCCACGGCACTCTTTACTTACCTTCTGGGTTTTATAATTCATCACAATGGCCACACAGAACTCACAGACAATATTCACAAATATGGGGTTCATTAGGGAAGTCACAGGTTACAATTTAGAATCAGAAAAGTCTCAGGATACAGTTCTTTGGTCAAGACATCTTCTTCTCATTTATGCCTGCAGGCAGGTCTCTTTCTGGCACTCAGCCCCTTGGCCCAGTTTCTGCCCTGCATGGGCAAGTGTTACAAAGCTCTTGAGCTCTGCCAATAAGTGCCCAGAGAAACCATACTCTGTCAGTAAGCCTCTGCCCAAAGGCTCTCAGCTCTCTCATTCCATGGGTCAGAAAGCCCACTACACTGTCTTCTGCCAGCCTCCTGGTTCTGCTACCTCTGCTGCCACTATTTCTCTGCTTCGGCTTCTTGCCGTCTGTCACCATCTCCTGTGTTACAACTCTCCCTCTTTCTCTGTCTCCTGGGTCCAGGATGTTCTCAGCACAGGAATTCTGGGTCCAAAGGATGAACTTCAATCCTAGCTCTTATTCCTTGGTGGTAGTGATTCCTGCTCTCTCTGTTTTTATCTCTTGTATGATAAATAGTGTGGCTCAAGTAAGGGTGTGACTTGAATAAGGGTGATAAGGGTGGTGACTTGAGTCACACACTCTAATATAAAGTGGTGACTCAAGATACATCCCACCCTATCTTGCCTCATTAATATAATGGACTATCACTCCTAAATGGGGCAGTGACTACAGGCATAAACCCACTGCCATTGAGTCAATTCTGACCCATAGTGACCCCCATTGGGCTTCCAAGGTGGTAAATTTTTATGGAAGTAGATTGCCCCATCTTCCTTTGGTGAAGCTACTGGTGGATTTGAACAGCCAATCTTCTGGTTAGCAGTCAAATGCCTTAGGCATTGTGCCACCAGAGCTCCTTAATCACAGGCATATCACCCAAAAACCAAACTCACTGTCATCAAGTCAGATTGGACTCATAGCAACCCTTCCTGGAGTTTCCAAGGCAGTGTCTCTATGGAAGTAGATTGCCCAGTCTTCCTTCCGAGGAACAGCTGGAGGGTTTGAACCACCACCCTTCTGGTTAGCTGTCAAATGCCTTAATGACTATGCCACCATTGCTCCCAACCACAGGCATAGAGGCTAGAATTTACAACACATTACAAAATGGAGGATGATTGCATCAGATCACAAAATGACTACATCATTATATAATTGCCAAATTACATTATATAACTAGCAAACCAGTGAAAACTATGGCCCGGCCAAGTTGACATTTAACCTTAACCATTATAGTTTCCATACACCTTATTTTCTTAGCCCCACCCATTAATTGTATAGGAGTCACAAAGACTATGGCTAGAAGGGACGTATTACATCATTCACTATACTACAGTATAATATGAGAATTTCTGGAACTTCACATACTCTTGTGATAAAAATAGTTTGCAAACTCCAATACAAATATTTTGTGCATTAACTACTTAGGGATGAATTTTACCCATATTTCATTTCATTGGTCTAGAGAAGATACTGAATTGTACATTTTACAATATTAAGCCCATTTGTTGTTAAGCACATTGTTAAACTGAGAAAATGTGTTCTAGTGTGTTCATATGGTGAGAGACTGAATATAGTAAGTCCCTGCATTATAAACGTTCAATTTACAGACAACTCATACACGCCCTTTAATGTTACATAAATTTGCCCTCACTTTGAAACGATTAACCAACTCCTACTGGCAATAAATCTTTATCACAATCACCTTCAGTTGCTGCATGTGCAGCTTTTAAATAATTGAAAAAACTTCCAGTTTTTCTTGCACTAAAGTGAGGCTTAATAAGAACCATATGCACTTGTTTCTACTTACCTACAAATTCAATTTACAGACACACTTAGAAATGGATCTTATTCATAACCCGGGAATTGCCTGTACTGCAAATAAGTGAAGATGAAATGGATTCACCTGCACCATCATTAAATGAACTGGAAAACAACATTAGCTTATCAGAATGAGCACTAAATGTCTCTGGGTGTGCTCCTTGCTCAGAGGATTTCAGACTTCCATTACGTTATCAAAATAAACTCTTTGTAATTGGTAGTTGTTGTTCTTGGTTGTTCATTAGCTGGGGATGTCTTCCCTTTGTTTAGAATGCTGATGAAAGTGAGTCAGTCATGTATTCTTAAAGTCTTACGTTCTGGTTTTTATTATGTTTTTGTTTAGTACTTCCAAATCAAAGATCTGAACACCTTCTATGCACCCAGTCCTAAATACAGTATTTGAGGGTTTAAATTTTGCTCCTGAAGGAATGTACAATCCAGTGTGGACAAAGATTTGCACACCACAAAGAGTTAGATAACAATACAAAATTCAGAAATCCCACCTCCATGGCAGTGTATCTCAACTTGTGGTCTGAGGACCACTGCATCTCAATCAAAATGCACATTGAAGGGCCCACCCTACCAGTAGAATCTGATTCTCTGGGGCACAGCATAGGTATTGACATTTTAATCAGCTCCACAGGTGATTCTAATCCACACAAAAGTTTGAGAACCACGATTTATTTATTTATTTTAGGATTTGGGTGAAGATTTACAGAGTAAATTCACTTTTCATACAGCAGTTCACATATACTTTGTCTCATGTCATTGACCAAAATTTACAATGCAG
>NW_006921929.1:3301100-3302427 GCF_000298275.1 Orycteropus afer afer
TTACCATTGGTTCTAGATCATATGCCACTTCCTGAAATGATTTTGTGTAGTATGTTATGCCAATTGAGCTTGATGTCCCCTGTGACTATGGTCCCGAGCCCACAGGTTCAACTACTTGGTCCCTCTGGGTAGCTGGCTGTGACCAAGAAGTGACTACAACCTTGTCCCTTTTCAGCTCTCCTATACAGCTGGGAATTCAGATCATACAAATACCCTTATAGGACCATTGTCTGCCAACCTTATACATGGTCTTGGGTACACTTCCCACTTTGTAGACATACCTAATAGTTCAGCCTGTCCACCCATCTATCCACCTGTATACCCATGTTTGCCTTCACTGACAATGGAGTACTGTATGTGCAAAAGGGTTCATCTTTGTTGTCTGTACCTCCCATGTACCTCTCTCTGTCTTCCTCTTCCCCGATGCCACCATGTTGATCACTCCCATTTGGTCCATTGCCCTTGTCTTCATTCAAATCAATACTTATCTCTACTTATCTAACACTGTTCTCTCCCCTCCCGTCCCACCCCTGGTAACCAACAAAGAAAATTTCCTTCCATAGATAACCTTTTCTTAACTTTTACAATAATGGACTAATACAATATTTGTCCTTCTGTGATTGACTTATTTCACTTAGCATCATATCCTCCAAGTTCATCCATGTTATGTGGTGTTTTGCAGATTCTAGGTTATTCTTTAGGATTGCATAGTATTCCATTGTGTGTATGTACCAAAGTTTGGTTGTCCATTCCTCAGTTGGTGGACACCTAGGTTATTTCCATCTTTTGGCTATTGTAAATAGTGCTGCAATGAACATGGGTGTGCATATATCTGTTCTTGTCATGGTTCTCACTTCTTTAGGATATATACCTAATAATGGAATGGCTGGGTCAAATGGTATTTCTAATTCCAACTTTTGAAGGAATTGCCCTACTGCTTTCCACAGTGGTTGTACCATTTTACAGTTCCAGTAGCAGTGTAGGAGAGTCCCAATCTCTCCACATCCTCGCCAGCATTTGTTATTTTGCTACTAGTGATGGGGCAAGATGGTATCTCGTTGTTTTGATTTGCATCTCTCTAATGGCTAATGATCATGAGCATTTCTTCATATGTTTGTTGACCGCCTGAATATCCTCCTTGGTGAAGTGTCTGTTGATGTCTTCTGCCCATTTTTTAATTGGATTATTTGTCTTTTTGTTATTGAGGTGTTGGAGTTTTCTATAAATTTTAGAGATAAGTCCCTTGTCAGATATATCACTGCCAAATATTTTTTCCCAATCTGTAGGTTCTCTTTTGACTCTTTTGGAGAAGTCTTTGGAAGCACAT
>NW_006921929.1:3302812-3310198 GCF_000298275.1 Orycteropus afer afer
TCTTCAATAGTGCTTTGCTCATCCGAGGTCTCTTTCCTTTCCATATAAAGTTAGTGATTGGTTTTTCCATATCCCTAAAGAATGTTGATGAGATCTGGATTGGGATTGCATTTAATGTATAGATTGCTTTGGGTAGAGCTGACATTTTCACAATGTTCAATCTTCCTATCCACAAGCATGGATGTTCTTCCATTTATGTAGATCTCCTATGGTTTCTTGAAGTATTTTTTTATAGTTTTCTTTTTACAGGTCTTTTGTGTCCCTGGTTAAGATTTATTCTCAAGTATTTTATTGTTTTGGTAGCTATTGAAAACGGTATTGATTTCCTTATTTCTTTTTCAGCAATGTCTTTGCTGGTGTAGAGGAATCTAACTGATTTTTGGATGTTGATCTTATATCTTGCTACGATGCTAAATCTCTTGATAAGGTCCAGTAGATTTTTGACTGGTCTCTTGGGTTTTCTAGGTAGAGTATCATATCATCAGCAAATAGGGATAGTTTGACTTTTTCCTTACTAATTTGGATGCCTTTGATTTCCCTTTCTTATCTTATGGCCCTGGCTAGGACTTCCAGTACTATGTTGATTAGAAGTAGTGGTAGAGGGCATACTTGTCTGGTTCCTGTTTGCAAGAGGAATGGTTTCAGTCTCTCTCCATTGAGTATAATGTTGGCTGTTGGTTTTGGCTAGATGCCCTTTATTATGTTGAGGAATATCTGTTCTATTCCTATTTTGCTGTCTCTTAGCTACTTTTAAGAACTGTATGGTCCAAAGAACAACAGCAACTCAAAAGATTAGATAGGAACCTTAGAAGGTAGTGTATTTATGTTAATGGAGAAAAGACAACTTAGATAAGAAGGGTGAGAATGGTCACACAACTCGAAGAATATAATCAGTGTCACTAAGTGGTACATGTAGAAACTGTTCAACTGGTGTGTTTTGCTGTGTATATTTTCAACAATAAAAGAAAATAAAAATGTAAAAAATCTCTCAGCTGGGATAAATTCAAATGAGGGATTTTTTCAAAGATCCTTTAGAAAGATTGGTAGAGAATGTATTCCCAAGTGACTTTTGTGGTCAGAGCCTCCTCCTGTCCTCCTCACCTGCTTATTCTCTGGTTATTTTCAGGTGGAAAGCTTTCTGTGGTCCTACCAGCTGAAGAGATTGCTGAGTTCCTGCTAGAACCATCCACATCTATGCTTACCAAGGTGATGAGAGACACAGGAAATAGCATCTGTAACATCCAAGCAGAGTTGCTATTTTAATTTTACAAAAACAAGAGAAGGTTTTGTCTGTTGGCTTGACATTTTATAAATGCCTCTTCTGAATGGTGCACATTCTCTAGATTCCTAATTATTTCAAAAAACAAAATCTCATTTGTTGTAGTTTCCAGCAGGCCAAGTGTCAGCTTGCCTACATGAAGAAGCCAAATGACTCTGTTGTTCTGACTTTTGATAAGAAGAGAGTCTAGAACAGCTTGTGAGAGAAGAGGTTCATTTATAGCAAAACAAATACTAGGGTAGAGAGTTTTTAAAATGTGCTCCCTAGAGTACCTATCCTGGTTTCTCCTCCTCTAACTAGAACTTTTTAACTATATTTTTAAAATGAAAATATCTGAGAATTAAACAGCTCTGGCCCAACAATTGTGTCTTCAGGGAAGGATTGAAAACACCAGAAAACCTCCAACTGCAGCCTGACAAGATGTTGGAGATACCACACTGTTCACTGATGTCTGCACTGTGAGGGCCCACATGTCCAGAGTTTTCAGATTTACAAGTTCAGGAATTTAAAATCCAGGCATGATAAGGCTCTAGATAACCAACTCAAAGGCTGATTGTGAGACCAAAACCCATTTAAATTAATTTACAATGGAAGATAAGGGCTATCAGTGCCGGACTCAGGTCCTTCCTGGAAAGTCTACTCAGCAGACCAAAGTGCTGACCAGAAAATTGCTTGTCGAGCAATAGCCTTTGATCTGGTCCCTCTGCAAAAGTCCTTGTCACACAATGTATCTGGATTAATCTTCCAGAAGTACACTGCCCTCAACTGGTATCAATTCCCCAGGGCTTTCTAGAGTGTGGCTCCCTCTCCAGCTCCACCTTCTATTTGTATACTATTACAGATACAATACTATGCTGTCTTTCTTCTCTCCTATATTCCCCACCCATTGTCTATCCTGTCCCTCCTGCCCTTCCTTAGATATCCTAACACAATTCTGGTGATTATTTAATGTCTGTTTGTTGTACTGTGGTGAGTAGCATGTTTCTGTAATGCCAGATGTCACTGCTATTTGAAATACCAGCAAGGGCACCCATGGTAGACAGGTTTCAGTGGAGCTTTCAGACTAAGACAGACTAGGAAGAAGGATGTGGCAGTCCTCATCTGAAAAAGTTGACCACTGAAGACCTTATGAATAGCAGTGAACCATTGTCTGATATAGTGCCAGAAGATGAGCCCCACAGGTTGGAAGTCACTCAAAATATGACTGGGGAAGAGCTTTCTCCTCAAAGTAGAGTTGACCTTAATGACATGGTTGGAGTTAAAGCTTTCAGGACTTTCATTAGCTGATGTGGCATGACTCAAAATGAAAAGAAACAGTTGCAAACATAATAATTGGAATGTGGAATGTACGAAGTATGAATCTAGGAAAATTGGAAGTTTTCAAAAATGAAATGGAACACATAAAGATCGATATCCTAGGCATTAGTGAGCTGAAAAGACTGGTGTTGGCCATTTTGAATCAGACAATCATATGATCTACTATGCCAGGAATGACAAATTGAAGAGGAATGGTGTCACATTTATCATCAAAAAGAACATTTCAAGATCTAGCCTGAAGCACAATGCTGTCAGTGATGGGATAATATCCATATGCCAACAAGGAAGACCAGTTAATACAATTATTATTTAAATTTATGCACCAGCCACTAAAGCCAAAGATGAAGAAATTGAAGATTTTTACCAACTTTTGTAGTCTGAAATTGACCAAACATGCAATCAAGATGAATTGATAATTACTGATGATATTAAGGCAAAAGTTGAAACCAAAGAAGCGCAGGTAGTTGGAAAATACTTTAGTGATAGAAATGATGCCTAAGATCACTTGATAGAATTTTGCAAGACCAATGACTTATTCATTACACATACCTTTTTTTTTTTTTTCAACAACATAAATGGTGACTATACACATGGACTACACCAGATGAAAAACACAAGAATCATATTGACTACATCTGTGGAAAGAGGTGATGGAGAAGCTCACTATCATCAGTCAGAACAAGGCCAGGGGCTGAATAGACCCTCGGTTGTTCATATGCAAGTTTAAATTGAAGCTGAAGAAAAGTAAAACAAGTCCACGAGAGCCAAAATACAAACTTGAGTATATATCACCTGAATTTAGAGACCATATGAAGAACAGATTTGACACATTAAACACCAATGACTGAAGACCAGATGAGTTGTGGGATGACATCAAGGACGTCATACATGAAGAAAGCAAAAGGTCATTAAAAAGACAGGAAAGTCAGAAAAGACTAAAATAGATGTCAGAAGAGACTGAAATTTGCTCTTGAACAGAGAATAGCTAAAGAGAATAGAAGAAATGATTAAATAAAATAGATGAACAGAAGACTTCAAAGGACAACTTGAGAAGACAAAGTATTGTAGTGAAATGTGCAAAGACCTGAAGTTCAAAAATGAAAAGAGAAAAAGACTCTCGGCATTTCTCAAGCTGAAAGAATGAACAAAAAATTCAAGCTCCAAGTTGCAACATTGAAAGATTGTATGGGTAAAATGTTGAAAAATGAAGGAAGCATCAAAAGAAGATGAAAGG
The DNA here is from genome assembly GCF_000298275.1 of Orycteropus afer afer. Classification (NCBI taxonomy): domain Eukaryota; kingdom Metazoa; phylum Chordata; class Mammalia; order Tubulidentata; family Orycteropodidae; genus Orycteropus; species Orycteropus afer. The sequence continues at coordinate 3,306,643 of NW_006921929.1, forward strand.
AACACAGAGTCACTGAACCAAAAAGAATTGGTTAACATTCAACCATTTCAGGAGGTAGCATATTGTTTAGAATGAATGGTGTTAAAAAGAAGTCCAAGCTGCACTAAAAGAATTGGCAAAAATCAAGGCTCCAGGAATTGACAAAATACCCATTGAGATGTTTCAACAAATGGATGGCAGCATTGGAGGCACTCACTTGTTTATGCCAAGAAATTTGGGAGATAGCTACCTGGCCAACCAACTGGAAGAGGTCCACGTGTGTGCCCATTCCAAAGAAAGGTGATCCAACGGAATGTGCAAATTATTAAACAATATAGTTAATATCACACACAAGTAAAATTTTACTGAACATAATTCAAAAGTGATTGCAACAGTTTATCGACAGGGAACTGCCAGAAATTCAAGCTGGATTCAGAAAAGAACATCTAACAAGGCTTAGCCTTACTGATGTAGATGGATCTTGGCTGAAAACAAAGAATACCAGAAAAATGTTTGCCTGTGTTTTATTGACTGTGCAAAGGCATTCAACTACGTGGACCATAACAAATTATAGATAACATCGAGAAGAATGGGAATTCTAGAACTCTTAACTGTGCTCGATATGTAGATGACATGACCTTGCTTACTGAAAATGAAGATGACTTGAAGCACTTACTGATGGAGATCAAAGTCTTCAGTATGGATTACACCTCAACATAAAGAAAACAAAAATCCTCACAACTGGACCAGTAAGCAACATTATGATAAATAGAGCAAAGACTGAAGTTGTCAGAGATTTCATTTTACTTGGATCCATAATCAACACCCATGGAAGCAGTAGTCAAGAAATCAGATGTCGTATTACACTGGGCAAATCTGCTGAAAAGACCTCTTTAACATGTTAAAGAGCAGAGATGTTACTTTGAAGACTAAGGTGCTCCTGACTCAAGCCATGGTATTTTCAATAGTCTCATGCATATGACAGCTGAACAATGAAAAAGGAAGACCAAAGAATTGATGCATTTGAATTGTGGTGTTGGTGAAGAATACTGAATATACATGCAATAGATTGCTAGAAGAATAAACAAATCTGTCTTTGGAAGTACAGCCGGAATGCTCCTTAGAAGCAAGAATGGCCAGACTTCGTCTCACCTACTTTGGTCATGTTATCAGAAGGGACCATCCCTGGAGAAGGAAATTAGTGAAAAATTTGAGGGAAGACCCTCAACAAGATGGATTGACACAGTGGCTATGACAGAAAGCATGCCAATGATGTGAGGATGGTGTTTGTTCTGTTATACATAGAATCTCTATGAGTTAGACTCAACTTGATGGCCGCTAACAAAGCAGCATGAGGTGAATCTAATCCCCATCAAGCTTTGAGAACCACTGGCTTAAATTTTTCTTACAATTCTTCTGGCAGCTGTCTCTTACTGTAATTGATATATTTACTTAACAGTCCCTGTTAAATTGTAAGCTTCTGTAGATTTTATTCATCTTTGTGTGTGTGTATGTGTGTGTTGTGTGTGTGGTGAAATATACACAACAAAGCATTTGCCAATTCAATAATTTCTACATGTATAATTCAGTGACATTGATTACATTCTTTATGTTGTGCAACCAGTATCACCATCCTTTTCCAAATCATTCCACCAACCATTAACATAAACTCAATGCCCACTGGCAAAAACTCCCTCTTCCCCCTCCTTTCTATCCCTGATAATGACTAATAATCTTTATTTTCTATATATTTGCTTATTTCATATAAGCAAATCATTTCAAATAACTCACACAGTATTTGTGCTTTGGTGACTGACTTATTCATTCAGTATAATGTTTTCAAGGTTCATCCAGGACTTCATTTCTTTTTATGGCCGAGTGGTATTCCATTGGGAGCTCTGGTGGCATAGTGCCTAAGGCATTTGACTCCTAACCAGAAGGCTGGTGGTTCAAACCCCCCAGCCACTCCTCGGAAGGAAGACTGGGCAATCTACTTCCATAGAGATACTGCCTTGGAAACCCAAAGAGGGGTCGCTATGAGTCAAGATCGACTCGACAGCAGTGAGTTTGGTTTGGTTTTTGGTTTTAATATTCCATTGTATGTATGTGCCACAATTTGTTTATTCATTCATCTTTTCATGGACATTTCAGTTGTTTCCACATTTTGGCTATTGTAAAAAATGCTGCAATGAACATAGGGGATTTTAAACTCCAAACCCACTGCTATCAAGTCGATTCTGATTCATAGCAACTCTTTAGGGCAGATTAGAACTGCCCATAGTTTGTCCCAGGCTGTAAATCTTTACAGAATCAGAACTAGCTGATCCTTCTCCTGCAGAGCGGCTGGTGGATTTGAGCCATTGACCTTTTGGTTAGCAGCTGAATGCTTTAACCACTTGTGGTGGTCATGTTTTTGTGTCAACTTGGCTAGGCCCAGCTGAGTGGCTAGGCAGCTGGATGTAGTATTCCCCATGATGAGACTGGTGATCAACTCCATGGTGGAATCTACTGTGAGCAACTGAGTTGGGTATACCTTTGGGAATGTGGTCTGCTTCCCATATATAAGCAGCAGCTTTGGGAATGGTTGCTAGCTTATGGCACACTTGGACCCTGCACGTAGCTATGTCATTGTACAGCAGACTACCATGCTCTGCTGACCTTGAGACTTACAATGGACTTGAATTAATGGCCTGTCGTGTGGTTTGGTAACATCAGGACTATGCCATTTTATTTGTCAACGTTGGGCTTGTTAGCCTCAGCAGCCAGTAGCTGTCTGAGTGAAGAGATGCCTCTAGCTTCAGTGGGCCAGGAGCAAGAGGCAGAGCCCTAGGTTGAAGGGCTTTCACCCAGCCCCTACAGCCTGGCACTTTGAACTTGGACTTAAAGCCTCCAAAATGTAAGAATAAACTCTTGTTTGTTAAGGCCATCCCATTTGTGGTATATTCTTATCAGAGAGGAACTAGGTAACCAGAACACCACTACACCATCAGAGCTCCTACAGGGGAATCTTACCTTTAAATGTGCATAGTGAATTTCGAAAGTAGGAACTCCATGACTGTTGCACTGAATTGACAGTGCTGAGGTAGGTGAGGAGGAAAAGGTCCAGGTTGTATTGCCAGAGTGGAGCAAGCAGAGGAAAGATGTTAAGTGTTTAGTAAACACTGATGATAACTTGAGGAGCCAGTTCTGAATAAGTTTTCAAAGGTCCACAGTGCATTTAGTCCTCACTATATGCCATTATCCATAGCAATGATCTAAGCCTGGCAAGAATATAACTGGAGCAGCCAACCTGAGGGAAGCAGTGAGTGAATCACAGTGATTGCTTTAAGTGTTTAGACATCTGAATCTGAAGTTCTTAGTGCTTGGAGGTAAACAGATAGAAGAGAGAAAGTGGCTCATGAGCAGGTCCATGAGAGTTCTTTCTCTGCTAATCGAATGGGTCAGGCTAGGGGTCAGTGTGGTGAACTCTGAACAATGGCCTGAAATTATAACAAAACCAAAAACCTATTAGGGGGAGGCGGGGCAAGATGGCGGACTAGGCAGAAGGATTGCACAGACCCTCTTCAACAAAGAAAAG
>NW_006921929.1:3312903-3315526 GCF_000298275.1 Orycteropus afer afer
AGAAACTAAGGGAATTTGTTAAAACCAGACCAACCTTACAAGACATCCTAAAGGGAGTCCTTTGATCAGAGAACTAAAAATAGCAAATAAAAACCTATTAGGGGCCTCAGCAATCACACTGGAGTTCAAGGGTGGCTGAGTGCTCCACTGCCTGATCTAGGCAAAGGGCAAGGTAGATGTGAAGACAAGACTGGCTGGGAAAGCTCTGGCCTCTGACCACCTCACTCCTCCACATTGGTGGGAATCCACAATTTCTGCTATTTAGTACCTCACCCACTCACTCATACACATTGATTCAGTTTTCACTGTGTGACAAGCACTTTGCTAAGCATATAGATGACATATTCCCAACACATGCAGGCATCTCCCCCTGCCACACACACATCATTCTCACTTCATCCCAGTTTCTCCCCTGACTGCTCTTCCCTAGGAAAATCCCACTTTGAAAGGATCAATTTAGTGATGAGGGGAGAAACAAAAAAAGAACATTTCTGAGAAGCTTTTTGTCTTGAAATTGCTTTTGCTTTAATGACCCTATTTGCTTATTTCTAGGACTTGGTCGATTTCCTCTCTCTCGATTTGTCTTATGAATGCCAAAGTGAGGCAACTTTGCCACAGCAGCTGAGTAAATTGCAGGTAATCTGAGTCATTTTCCATATTAATGATGAATGGAGAACATTCCTGAGAGCTTATTAGACATTTAGTGTTTTAGCTATTGCGTAAACTGAACTTCCACCAACAGTTGGAAGACCTGCTGACTTGCATCTGGGGAGTTTTCTGTAGAAAGCATTGCCGAGGAATTTTAGGATGTTAGGCACACTTTTCTAGAAATGATAAAGAGAATTATTAAGGTAAATAATTGCATGGTTTTTCTGTCCTCTTGTGTAGAAATTTACCGAGAATAAAAATTTTAGTGTTCATTTTGAGATTTAAAAAGGTATTTCACATCCAGGACTACCAAATCAGAAATAAGCTGTGGGGACCTTCCTGTAACTTCAGGACTCTCCCTCCTGTACCCAGTATTGTTTTCTCAGGTCTGATAGTTCTGATTCAGCTCCCACCTTGAGGGAAAGTGTATTAGGAGCCTTCTACCCAAAAGTTAAGGAAACCTGGTGGAGCAATTGTTAAGTTCTTGGCTGCTAATTGGAAGATCTAGGGGTTCCACCAACAGCTGTTCCATGGGAGAAAAGACCTGGTAATCTGCTCCTGTAGAGATTAAACCTAACCCACTGCCATCGAGTTGATTCTGACTCATAGTAACCCTGTAGGACAGAGTAGAACTGCCCTGTAGTGTTTCCAAGGCTATAAACCTTCACAGAAACAGACTGCCTCATCTTTTGCCCACAGAGTGGCTGGTGGGCTCAAACCGCTGACTTTTGTTTAGCAGCCAAATGCTTTAAACACTACACTGGCAGGGCACTCTCCTGTAAAGATTACAGCCTAGGCAACCCTATGGGGCAGTTCTGATCTGTTCTACAGTATCACTGTAATTCAGAATCAACCAGACGGTACACAACAACTCAAGAGCTAGGCTTCTCTCTTAGCCTTTTTCTGCAAGTAATTTCCTGGAGTCTTGACTGTTCCTTTAACTGGGTACAACAGAACAACTGGTGGCTACTCCCTGGACCTTACGAGTCCCAATAGCATTCCTGTGCTTGACCCTGAAGAACTCTGAATGGCTGTCTGGCTACGAGAATTCATCCATGTTTTACCTCTTGCCTCAACAGGTTTGGGAACGTAGCCACTCCCTTCTGCTTCCATCTCTGCCAGGCAGAGCAACCATAAATGGAGGTAGCACTAGTGGCACAGTGCCTAAGACATTTGACTGCTAACTAGAAGGCTGGCGGGTCAAACCCACCAGCCACTCTTCGTAAGAAAGATTGGGCAATCTACTTCCTTAGAGATACCGCCTCAGAAATCCAAGGAGGGGTCACCATGAGTTGGGACCAACTCAACGGCAGTGAGTTTGGTTTGGTTTCCTTGTCTGGAATCCCACCACCTCCAATCACCAAAGAGGATAGTTAGTCAGAGGAAGTATTCATTTCAAAGTCAAGCTCATTAATATCAAATCTCATGGCTTCAAATAGGTGGAATCTCTGTCTTACTTGAGGCAGGCGACTTGAAATAGACAAATTAGCATTGGTCCAACTCCAACATCTGAGTGTTTCCAGCCGACACATGTAGGCTCCATTGCTTTTGTTATCTACAGATCACAAACCACATGCTGTGGAGTCAGTTCCAAGTCATGGCTCCCTAAGTTTTCCAAAGGCTGATTTTTCAGAAGTAGATCTCCATGCCTTTCTTCCTAGGGGGCCTCTAGGTGGACTTGAACTCCAAACTTCTGGTGAGCAGCCAAGTGCATCAACAGTTTGCACCATGCAGGGACTCCAATTTTTATTTATTTATTTATTTTTATTTTGTTGTTGCTGAGAATATATACAGCAAAATATCCTCCAACTCTGGAAAGGCTGAAATATTAGGTATCTATATGAAGTGGAGAGTGCACCCAAGAACATGTATAGGGTTGGCAGACAGTGGTCCAATAACTTTATGTGTATGATCTGAATTGCCAGGTGTATAATGGGGCTGACAAGGGGCAAGGTTGTAGTCACTGCTTGGTCAC
>NW_006921929.1:3316346-3317989 GCF_000298275.1 Orycteropus afer afer
TATATATTTATCCACCAACTCAACAGTTTCTGTATGTACAATTCAGTGACATTGATTATGTTCTTTGAGTTGTACAACAATTCTCACCCTCCTTTTCTGAGTTGTTCCTCCCTCGTTTACATAAACTCACTGCCCCTTAAGTTTCCTATCTAATCTTTCCAGTTACTGTTGTCAATTTGATATCATATAGATAGATCTTGAAAGAACACAATGTTCAAAGCAGATAATCTCTACTAGTTAAGTTAAACTATTATTTTGTTTTAAGAAAACTTCAGGGGTTATTTTTGGTTTCAGGTTTAAAGAGTATCTCAGGGCAATAGTTTTAAAGGCTCATCAGCTTTCATGGCTCCAAAAAATCTGAAGTCCATGAGAATTTGAAATTCTGTTCTGCACTTCCCCCCTTTTGATTCAATGGAATCTTCGATCAAATTGATCTGTAATGGAAACTGGGCACCGTCCAGTTCTTTTGGTTTCATGGCAAAAGAGGCAGTTTTTCATGGAGGCACTTAGCTACATACTCCATATCCTCCTCCTGTTAAGGAATACTGATGGTGTAGCATTTACATGCTTGGCTGCTAAAGGAAAGTTGGTGCTTGGAACATACCCAGCCACTCCGCAGGACAAAGACCTGGTGGTCTGCTCCCATAAAGATTATAGCCTAGTAATAGTATGAGGCAGTTCTACTCTGCACACATGGAGACTTTATGAGTTGAAAATCGACTCGATGGCACCTAACGACTATGATTTATTGCTTGCCAGATGCACTGTGAGGCCCTTTATCCTCCTGTTATGTCTAACCTTCACAGTACACCTCCATATTTAAGAAACTTAATGAATATCAGACTCTGGGTTGTGTCAATGGGGTTTGAACCAACACTCATCCTAAGACCTCACACTGCTTCTCAAAAATAAAAATACATTCAATGTATTTTTACAATAAGAGTGGCATTTAAAAAAAAAATCACACTATTTTATTTATTGTTGTAGCCACTTCTCACCTAAACCTGAACTTGCTTGCAAACCTGAGCCTGCATTTACAAGCTTACTAACAAGATTTCTGGGCCTTAAACAGTACTATAATGTCTTTAAGTCCTCGTTATACCCATGTCAACTAAATTTGTCTTTTATCCTCCTTGGAAACTTAAACCAGGGCTTGTTCCTAAGCTAATGGGTTCAGACACTGTTGACATATTTTGTTTTTTTAATTTTTGTTGTGATTTGAGTGAACATTTACAGAGCAAAGTCATTTTCCATATAGCAGTTCATATACATTTTGGTCCATGACATTGCCTGCAATTCCCCAGAATGCACTGTTGACATTTTGAAACAACTTCAGTTATGCAGATCTGATGTGCCTCAGAGAGGCAGTTACCAGAGAAACTGGCACAATTTGTGCTTGGGATGTGGTTTATAGTGTTTTCCTTTTGCGTCAAAACACATCCAAGAGAGGTTAACTCACACTGGTGTCAATAAAGCTGTGAACCCTCAGTCTATAGCTGGCCAGCCAGCCAAACAGTGAAACTTCAGGGTCAAAATCAGCAGCCATTTACAATACCCTGACAGCAGTTCTTTTTTTTTTTTTTTTTGTCCTTTAAAGAGTATAATTCAGTGATTTTTTTTAAATTAGTCACAAGATTGTATGA
>NW_006921929.1:3318322-3321750 GCF_000298275.1 Orycteropus afer afer
TTTTTTTTTTTTTTTTCTCAAATGATGTTGAGTTTTGTTCCAGATTGTTTTTCCACTCTATCTGGGATCTCCTACATAGATCCCCCTCCCAGTGGTTGACAGTGGTAGCCAGACACCATGTAGTTCTTCTGGTCTTATAGTTGTATAGGCTGAGGATCACTTGGTGCACCAGTCGCTTGGACTAATTATTTCCATGAATCTTTGGTTTTCTTCATTCTTCTTTGCTCTGAGAGACCCATCATTGCATCTAGATGGCTGCTTGTAAGCTTTTAAGATCACAGTCGCTACTCGCCAAAGTAAGATGTGGAACAATGTTTTGTGTAGTATATTATCCCAATTGAGCTTGATGTCCCCTCTGAGAGCAGTTCTTTAGCCCTTTCATTTCTCTGGGTAGATTCAACTCCAGATGTTGATAACTGTGATGCAGCCCCAAAGATTCAGAATCATAGCTTTGGCTCTACAGCACTGAGGAGGAACTCACATACCCACCTGAGCTGCAGAGGAGACAGTCCTCTCTGGGGCCACAGTTATCTCCTGATAGCATTTCCCACACACCTGCCACACGCAGGACAGGAAGAGCAGCTGAGTTCTGCTGAGGAGAGGTGCTAAGTTGTGTCCACCAGAACCTGAATCATGCTGTCTACATCTTCCTTCTGAATTTACCCTTCCTCCTCATCTCAGTTGTTCCCCTCTCCCACTCCTCTTGAAGGGGCCTCTTCCTACGGGCTATAAAGGAAGAGGGCAGAGACAACAGAATGAGGAGCAAGCCCCTGGGCCCCTTACCCTCCACTCTCCCCAGGGCACCTCTGTGAACCTCAGTGGGGCTCTGTTGCCATTCCCTGCCAGCATCCAGGTGTCTTAAGGCCTGAGAACATCCTCACACCCACCACTGGCCCATCTACAGGCTCTGAATTCTGCAGGATATACACAAGTGGGTCAACATGCAACTTATCAAATAAAGCAGTGCTCACAAAAGGAATTCCTCACTATGCAGAGGCAGACTGGTAGCCTCAGATGCTTCTGGTAGCTCTCCACTCCTATGATCTCACAGGCTACCTCTGTAGCTTACTGATCTTCCAGGAAAGAAAAGTGCCAAAGAGGCCACTCTTCATAGTTTGGGTCTCAAGCATTCTCTTAGCATAGGGAAAGAACAAAGCTGGGTGGAGTCACAGCTCCACCAACTGTGTGGTCATAGGCAACTTACTCAGCTTCTCAGAACTTCAGACACCTCATCTGTAAGAAGTTCTGTTGTTATAGCTGACTACTAGACATTTTAAAACTTTCAAAGTAAGACTTCAGGTAAGATGGAGGAATAAGCAGACAAGCTACACACACCCTCATCAACAAAGAAAAGAGAAACCAATTGACAGAGATACAGAAGAAAATCCTGGAGCCCTGAGCTTTGAAAGGAAGTATACAGAAGTGGATTAGACACCAACTAGTGGAAAAACCTGAACAAGAACTGTGAGTACAGAAGTGGTCAGAGCAGTAGACTGTCAACTACTCTGATGGGACCAACAGCCTGAATACTTCCAAGTGGTGTTGGGACCTGAGAATTGACTTAAAGATCAGCCCCGGTTGCCAAGGGCTGCACTGGTGGCCTATGACTAGGAAGGGAAACATCAAGGAGGCAAACAATCTGAGCTGTGGACTTTTGGTTGTCCTAAAGGCACAGCCGCTTTGATTGTTTACAAGTGGCAGCCATTTTGGATTTTAAAGTGACAGCATTCTCATTCAGATTCCAGGGACCTAAGAATAGGCTCCTTTTGCCCAGGATGGCAGGGACATACAGGAGGCTGACAACAGGAAAGCAGACAAGTGCTGAGTGTATAAGTACTGCCAACTAGCGAATAGAGAAGCACAGCACAGCACCCTGCTAGCATAGATAACATACAAACAAAACAAAGAAAATGAAAATTGTGGGCAAGTCACTCCAACATACAATCACCAATTAAATATAAACACAAAAATATTACAATGCCTTAGAGACAACAGAGCATCACAGTCCACACAAAGAAGCAAGATAAAGCAGGAGAAACAAGGGACCAGGATACAGACCCAAAACACATCTCTGAGGAAGACACAGCATTGGAACTCTGATAAGGAATTCAAAAAATATATATTTAGGTACCTTCACCAAATTGAGAGACAGATCAAGGAAAACACTGACAAAATTGAGGAAAACACAGAGAAGACCCTATAATAATTTTGAAAGACAATATTAGAACAAAATGACAAAATAAATGAAAAATTAGAAAGGATACAAAATCTACAGACAGAAATCCAGAAGATTAATACTAAATTTTCAGAAATAGATAAGACACTGAACAGGCAAAGGAGTAGAACTAAATCAATGGAAGACAGAATTAATGAGATTGAAGGCAAATACCTCAATACTTCTTTGGAAAGGGATCAATCAGAAAAAAGATCAAAACAAAATGAAGAAAACCTAAGGTTCATGTGGGATACCATCAAAAGGAATAACCTACGTGTAATCAGAATTCCAGAACAGGAAGAGACAAATAAAACCACAGAAAAAATTGTTGAAGATTTGTTGGAAGACAATTATCCTGGTATGATGAAAGATGAGAATATATCCATTCAAGAAGCCCAACAAACCCCAAACAGGATAGACCCCAAAAGAACATCACCAAGACATATCATCATCAAACTCACCAAAACCAAAGACAAAGAGAGAATCCTGACAGCAACACGGGAAAAATGAGAAGTTTTCTACAAGGGGGCAACCAATAAGACTAAGCTCAGATTTTTCAGCAGAAACCATTCAGGGGAGAAGACAATGGGATGGTATACATAAAGCCATGAAAGAGAAAAATTTCCAACCAAGAATTATATACCCACCAAAATTGTTCCTCAAATACGATGGTGAAATTAGGACATTTCCAGATAAGCAGAAATTAAGGGAATTTGTTAAAACCAGACCAGCCTCACAAGAGATGCTAAAGGGAGTCCTTTGGACAGATAACCAACAACAGCAAACAATAACTGACCATTAACACACATGATGCCATAACCCGGAAACCAACCCAGTTATAGAAATATCCAAGGTAAAGAAGCCTACAAGATTGTAAACAGGGAAACAAAGACATCAATTGACAAATGAGGACAACTACAAACCCAAAAGGGAAAAAGTTGTGTAGTTGCAGAACTTCTAGATGGTAGGGAAGTCAGGACAACTACAAGATAGAACAGACTGTTCTAAACTTGGGAAGAAAATTATAAATCACAGGGTAACCTCAAAGAAAAATTATAAACCTCACATCAAAATGAAAAAGAGGACCAGCACAAATATTTAGCAAATACTGAATATAATGCAGGAGCTCTGGTAGCGTAGTGCCTAAGGCACTTGACTGCTAACCAGAAGGCTGGCGGTTCAAACCCACCAGCCACTCCTCGGAAGGAAGGTT
>NW_006921929.1:3321990-3352744 GCF_000298275.1 Orycteropus afer afer
ATTGACAATCCAATTGAAAAATGGGCAGAAGACATGAATAGACACTTCATCAAGGAGGATATTCAGGCTGCCAGCAAATACATGTAGAGATGCTCACTATCATTGGCCAACAGAGAGATGCAAATCAAAACAACAATGAGATACCATCTCACCCCAGCACTGATGGCAAGGTTCAATGAGAGAGAAAATAACAAATGCTGGTGGGGATGTGGAGAGACTGGGACTCTCATACATTGCTGCTGGGACTGTGAAGTGATACAACCACTGTGGAAAGCAGTATGGCGATTTCTTAGAAAGCTGGAATTGGAGATACCATTTGACTCAGCAATCCCATTACGAGGTATATATCCTAGAGAAGTGAAAGCCATAACAGGAACCAATATATGCATATCCATGTTCATCGCAGCACTATTTACAATAGCAAAAAGATGGGTACAACCTGTGTGCTCATCAACAGACTAATGGGTAAGCAAACTATGGTACATACACACAATGGAATACTATGCAACACTAAAAAATAATGTGGAATCTGCAAAACATCACATAACACGGATGAACTTGGAGGACATTATACTGAGTGAAATAAGTCAACCACAGATGGACAAATATAGTATTAGTTCATTGTTGTAGAAGGTCAAGGGAAGGTTTATATATGGAAAGAAATTTTCTTGTTGGTTGCCAGGAGTGGGAGTAGAGGGAAAGGAACACTACAAAAAAAAAAAGAAAAGAAAAATTTCACTTTAGTTTTGTGTGTTTAACTGTACCTAAAGTAGGAAAACATTAGCATGGGAAAAAATAGCCGAACTCTCCCCCTGCCCCCCGCCGCCCCCCAGAAAAAGGTAAGTTAAAATAAAGCCAAAAGAACAAATGAAAAAAATGAAGTCAAACACCATGTCAGCCATGTTTCCCTTCATAGTGCATTGGCTAGAAATAGGGGACTGGATGGCAGAGGAATTGCATCTACTCCAGTTTTAATAATAACAGCTGCTTTCCTTTTCAACTTTTTATTATGGAAAAGTTCAAACATACCCACAAGCAGAGAGAAAAGTATAATGAGCCCCTATGAAATGATCCCCAGCTTCAAAAGCTATCAATTTATGGCTCATTTTGTTTCATCTGTACTCCTGTCCGCCTGCACCAAAACGGAATTATAATATTGTGATGATGGTGCTTTGATCAAGCTTTTTTTAATAATATGGTCTCCTTATATGAGTGAACTGTCTTGTTCATGATCTTAACATATACTTGATGCTAAGAGGTAATTTAAAAACCTATGTTGATAAAAAAAAAAAAAAAGACCAGGTTTACTGGTCTGATATAGTCTGGTGAGACCCCCGAGACTATGGCCCCTAGTACCCCTTAAGGTCTGGAATTGAACTCACTCCTAGACAAGCATTAAGGGTGAATATTTACATAAGGTAGATACACTCCTTAGAACAATCAATCATGGGAGAATAGAAGGGCAATATTTGCACAGGGAGACAGCTCAGGGGGCAGGAATGCATAGGAAAGAAGGACACAGGAAAGAGGTAACTACATTGTGTGGAGCTGAACTCCATTTCATAAACAAAATATGTATGAACTGCTGTATGGAAAATTTTTGTGCTCTGTAAACTTTCACCCAAATCCCAATAAAAATAAAAAACAAACAACTTGCTGGTTTCCTCGTTAATTAATGAGTCAAATAACGTCTTTGACATTGTTTAAAATATATATATATTTATTTATATATACATATATGTATGTATGTAGGAGCTCTGGTAGCGTAGTTCCTAAGGAACTTGACTGCTAACCAGAAGGGCTGGTGGTTCAAACCCACCAGCCACTCCTCGGAAGGACGGTTGGGCAATCTACTTCCGTAGTGATACTGCCTCAGAAGCCCAAGGAGGGGTTGCTATGAGTCGGGTCCAACTCGACAGCACATAACAACAACAACAATAATGTATGTATGTATGAACTGCTATATGTAAACTTTCACTCAAATCACAATAAAACTAACTAACTAAAGAAAAACCTATGGTGAAAGAATAAGTAAATATGCCCCCTTATGAGAGTAGGTGACAAAGGTCACTTTTGTTATTGAAAAGTGGAGTTCCCTCTTCTTCAAAGTCTACCATCAATTCCCTTTATGAACTTGAGATGCTTGGAGGTCATTTCCAAAGCCAATTTGTAGCTTCGCGTCTTGATATCTGTCCCTGTTTTCAAAAGACAGGTCCCAGAAAGCTCTGGCTTATTTGCTTGCCTTTATCTATTTTAGACCATTGAGCCCAAAGCGAAAGTTTTCATCTTCAACCTAAAACTCCAGGACTGCCCTTCCTCAAGGAAGAACCCCTCCAATCTGCTCTTCAGCCTGATCGAAGGTAAGTGGACGATCTGGGAGAGGTTTTGAATGACATGTAGTGTACTGGCTTTGCTGAGTAGCAGTCTTGAAATTCTGGGATTCCTGTGGAGTGTGGGAATGGGGAAAGGCAAGAAGAAGGGTTGGTCTGAGAGCCGATCACACATGAGATTCAATGTCCCCTGTCTTTCCATTGATGGTCCCTTGCAACAACTCCCATTGTTCCAAGAAAGAGAAGGAGGTCTGCATATGGATGCCTAGAATTTATGAAAATAAAGACAGGCCTCTGCTGCCAGTTGTACATGATGCAAACTGCTCTTCTACTGTGTGTCCCCCTTCAGTGCTTCCTTCCCCCACATCTCTCATCTTTGCCCCCCTTAGGAGGTCTGCCTAGTGTCTCTCTCCCTTACCAGCTTCCTCTGCTCACCCAAATTCTACTTCCCCATTATCTCAGCTTGCATGTGGCCCTGGCATTTTGACCACGGTACTAAGAACCTTCAAATCACAAACCACTTTCTCCGTGCCTCTTAGTTCAGATTCTTGAGAGTGAATGTGATTGATTGGCTGCGAATCAGGAGGATTCTCCTGGCCCAATCAGGTCAGAGGAGGGGGTGGAGTCTGTCAAAGTATTGGGGCTAGGGACCAAGATACTAGAGAATCTGAAGGAATGGGATGGAGAAAGACTCCTTAAGACATTCTTGAGTTCCCTGATGTTCCGTCTGGTCATCTGGGAAGGTCAGAGAGCAGAGCAGAAGTCTGTTGTGTCCTTTCTACCACCGTAACCCCTCCCACCTTCTGGGCTGGCTTCACAGATGTCATGAAGCCCATTCGTAGATACCACTTACTAATCTTAGTTCTGACTCAAACTTTCTGATGTTTGAATTCTAAATCAGTTGTTCTGACGAGCACCATCACCACCACTTGGGAACTTGTTAGAAATACAAATGCCCCATCCCAACCCTACTGAATCTGGGACTCTGGGGGTGGGGCCCAGCCATCTGTGTTTGAACAAGCCCTCCAAGTGATGCTGAAGCACATTCTAGTTTGAGACCACTGCTCTAAGCCATGTTGTTGTTGTTGTTATGTGCTGTGGAGTCGGACCCGACTTATAGTGACCCCTCCTTGGGTTTCCGAGGCAGTATTACTACGAAAGTAGATTGCCCAACCTTCCTTAGGTAAAAATCACTTCTGCCTTCTTTGAATCTTTAGCCCATGAAGGAAACTATTTCTTCCAAAGGGGCTTGGAAGCATTGAGTTTGAGTGCTATGTAAGTGACAAAAACTTCTGACTGCAGGCATGTGGGATCTCTGTTGGACTTCAGGTAAACTTAAACTTCCTCTCTTCCAGCCATAAATAAAGACCAAGTGCTCACCATTGGATTTGATATTAATGCATTCCTGAACTGTTCATTAAGTTCCAAGAAGAGGTAATGTTAGATTATCTGTTGAACTATTAATAACTGATATTTGTAAATCACTCTGCTGTTCTACCGCATATGTAATCTCATGGAACTGTTATTATCTATCTCTGGGACAGCAAGTTTATTATGGTCATTGGATAGATGAGAGACTGATCAGAGGAGAGAGCAGAGAGAACCTATGTCTACCTAAGTCTTACTCAAGGCCCCTCATGGGACTGGCATTTTCATCTTTCTTTGGGCAAGTGTGTTTTTGTTGTTAGGTGCTGTCCAGTAAGGTCTGACTCACAGCAACCCTGTGAACAACAGAATGAAACTGCCTGGTCCTGTGCCAGCCTCACAATCCTTGCTATACCTGAGCCCATTGCTGCAACCACTGTGTCAATCCATCTCATTGAGGGCCTTCCCCCTTTTCACTGATCCTCTACTTTGTTGTTGTTGTTGTCGTTGTTATGTGCCATCAAGTCATATCTGACTCATAGCGACCCCTCCTTGGGTTGCCAAGGCATATCACTATGGAACTAGATTGCCCAACCTTCCTTCCGAGGAGTGGCTGGTGGGTTTGAACTGCCAGCTTCTGGTTAGCAGTCAAGTGCCTTAGGCACTATGCTACCAGAGCTCCCTCCACTTTACCAAGCATGATATCCTTCTCCAGGGAATGGAGTCTGGCCATTCTCACCTCCAAGAAGTATTGCAGCTGCACTTCCAGGACAGATTTTTTTCATTCTTCTGGCAGTCCGTGGGCCAGTATAGAGCTGAGATTAAAGATCTTGTCAGAGGCAATGTGAGGTTGTATAAGAGGAAGCCGAGTAAAGAGCTCATACCATCCCACTGAAGTTATGTGATCTGAGTAAGTGAAGTGAGTTCTCTGTATCCATTTGCTGAATGTAAACAGTGAAGCATTGACCTTATGAAGAGATAATGAGATAGGAAAGCCAACAGCTGCTGTGGTGCAGAACTTAATTCAACAGTGTTCTCAGGGCAGAGGTTTTAATCTATAATGAGAGTGCAAATAATTTCTTACCAAATGACTAAAGTTTGTAAATTACTTACTTCAAAAAATAATAATGAATTAGAGCAGTTTTTAGACTATTCCTGTAATTATCTCTCTCACACACCCACATTCCATGTGCCTCTTGAATGAACAAGGAAAGGATAGTGTTGAAACCAACATTGAGAATCACTCAGAGCCTGATACCCCATGGGCACGTGCTACCCACGTGAGCTTCCTTCATCATGTTAAGGTAGGACAAAGGCTGGAAGGCAATTATTTGGCTTCTCAGACTGCTGACCAGAGCCATTTTTTCATTCACCTCAAACATTTCTAGCACAACTCTATCCCAGATTATAAACTTCTGTTGTCACCATCTCTTGTACCTTTTCTCTTTACTTCTCAACTGTCCTGAGCCATGACCTCCTTCTACTGTTCGATTCTCTCAACTCACTTCAAGTCAACAATTCAAATCAACAGACATAGAGTCACAACCATATGCCATACTCTGGCTAAGGGTGTAAACACTGATGAGCAGATAGGTCAGAACAGCTCCATGCCCACTTTTAGAGTCAGCCAGGGAGTGCTGGGCTTATGTCTTTTCTGAAAAGAAAACTTAGGCAGCTGTAATAAAATGGTTTCCCTGAGAGATCAAAGATTACAAAACCATGAGATGGTATAAGGTCTCTCTCTCTCTAATACCTTGACCTGGTGGTACTTTGCCTGAAGCCAAGGTCTAACATTGGTTTGCATTACACTGACAGTAGGGGATCCTTAATCAGGTGAAGAAGGCAGGTGGAGGGGGTTCAGAGAAGATAACATGGCTTTATCCCTTGAGAATGTTAAACCTCTGACACAGGGTGGCAGGAGATACACAGCATCGAGGCCCCAGAGGAGGAAGAAAAAAAAAAACATTGTCTGGGATGCCCAAGGAGGCTTACAGGGGAGAGGATGGCTGAATAGGGGTACCCAGAAAGACTGGTCACAGTGATTGAGGCTCCAGACTGCTAAATCCTTCCCAAGCTAGGCAAAGCGAGGGCCAGATCCAAGGCCTATTCAGCAAGTTCTAATAGATCTGGGGATGGTTTATTTATTTCCTCTGATCTCTTTTCTTCCAAATCAGGAGGACAGAACCAGGGTTGGGAGCAAAGGGGGTGGGTCAGAGTTAAGAATAAGAGTGCTGGATGTTGGGTTGCTAATGGGCATCTCCCAGCATCCACAGCTGTGCTCTAGTCATGCAACGTCTTGGATAATCCACGACTTTAGATTTTCATTCCCCCCTTCACCTCTGGTCTAGCAAATGTGGATGAGTTGATGCCAGTAGAATAGGATGTGCTTAGATGTCGAAGGTGCCCCTGAAGGGCCACAGTCAGCCCAGGCCCCTCCTCAGTGTCATAGAGGCCTATTGCCTGTGCTTGGGAGCTTCCAGTGTCTCGCTAGTGCCTTCTGTATGTAAACAGCCCACATTGTTTCCCTGTGTGCAGCTGAATAATAATAAGACTATTCATCATCATCATAACAACAATAAGAGCAAGTGCTTGTGTTGCATTCAGAGACTAACCCTGACAGTAACCTGAGGCAGTTACTGACTACTGTCCCTATCTTTCATTTGCTGGAACTGAGGCAAAGAGAAGCCACGTGCTGAGGTGTCTGCTTCCCTGTCACCTACTCCAATTCCACACTCTGGGCCAACACAGCATGAGCATCATTCCTCTCCACTGATGGCCCTCTTGTATTCCACTTCCTTTTTCCCACATATATTCTCTTCTTCAGACAAAGCACACCTACTACCGACAACCCCTCCTTGTGGTTGCCCTCTTCTGGGTGTAGTTTTCAGCATGCTGTGGTGCAGCTTTCCACTGAGTGGACAGGTGTCCTTAGTACATAGTGAAATCTGTTTATAGAGTTTTGTAACTATATTTAAAAATAAAGTAAGAAGGAAGAAAAGAAGAGGCACGAGAGAGAAAGGGAAAAGGACTAGAACAAGATAGAAAACATCAGAGTGCATTGCCTGCAGTAAATATTAGCATTTTTATGTGATACTTTTGATCCAGTTGTACACATACACACATATGCATAAACACTTGCACATCTGCACGTATATATAGTGGTTAAAAGCACAACTGTGCTCCACTTCTTGCAAGCTGTGTCATGAAGAAATTATTCATTTCTTCAGGTCTCCCTTTCCTCATCTGTAGAATGAGGATGATTGTAGTACTAATCTCATAAATTTGTTGTGAAAAGGAAATGAGATAATACACATAAATTCACCATGGTCAGCACAGAATTTTAAAAAAAAAAACAACCCAAATCCACTGCCCTCTAGTCAATTCCAACTCATAGTGACCCCCATTGGGTTTCCAAGGCTATGAATTAGCAAGTAGATTGCCTCATCTTCCTCCCACAGAGTAGCTGGTGGGTTTGAACTGCTGACCTTCTGGTTAGCAGCCAAAATGTCTTATCCACTATACCACCAGAACTCCTTCAGCACAGAGTAGAGGCTCAATAAATCCTAGTCATCATTGTTATTTGTTTAGGAATCCTGGTGGCACAAACTGGTAAGTATTAACCAAAAAGTTAATGGTTAGAACCCAGCCAGCAGCTCCGTGGGAGAAAGACCTGGAAATTGGCTTCCATAAATATTACAGCTATTTAAAAAAACAAACAAAACAAAACAAAAAAAACTGCTGGGGCAGTTCTCTGTTCTGTCACATGGGGTCACTATGAGTTGAAATAAACTCAGTAGCACTTACAACAACATCATTGAGTTTCCACGGAGGTAAATCTTTGCAGAAGTAAAGATCTTCCATCCAAGGAGTAGCTGGTGGGTTTGAACTGCTAACCTTCTTGTTAGCAGTCAAATGCCTTAGGCACTGTGCCACCAGAGCTCCTTATATTACTATCAGATTGCTATAACTATATATAATTTATGTATAAATTATATATAGTTATATATTGTTGTTGTTGTTGTTGTTATGTGCCGTCGAGTCGGCCCCGACTCACAGCGACCCCTCCTTGGGTTTCCGAGGCAGTATCACTACAGAAGTAGGATTGCCCAACCTTATAATATAACTATATTATATACCAAAAAAACCTTCACTGCCATCCAGTCAATTCTGACTCATAGAACAACCCCCATTGGGTTTTCGAGGTGGTAAATCTTTACGGAAGTAGATTGCCCCATCTTCCTTCTGCAGAGCAGCTGGTGAGTTTGAACCACGAACTTTCTGGTTAGCCTTAGGCACTGTGCCACCAGAGCTCCTTAGGTATAATTATATAATAATTTACTATTTATAAAATATATAATAATTGTGAATTATATAAAATTTATATTTTATAAACAATAAATTGTAATAAAAACAAAGTATGACACCAGAACCGAACACAGTATTCAAAAGCAATCTACTACAGACAACAGTGGCATTATTATAGTGTTTTACTCACACAAGAGTAATAATAACTTGCCTAAAAAAGTTAATAGTAAAAATCTTCCCATCTACTGGTCACTTCCTGTACATAACTTTGTGGATATGGCTCTTCAGTGATTGTTTCTAGAACCTTTACTGATTAAACACACTGTCGTTATTCTTTGGTATGAGGGTATTTGTAACTCGCAGAGTCATTAATTTTTATGTCCTTTTATATAATTTTGATCCTACAGCAGCAGCTCTTGTTCTCTGACCAACACCCTGACCCTCCAGGCTGATCAGCAGCAGGAACATGAAATGGTAGTTCTCTCTTCTTCCCCTGTCTCCGCCTATCAGAGGGTCTGGGAAATGTTTGTGAACCAGTCCCAAAAAGAGAGGGATGCTTTCCTGAGAGATGTTTTTCCTGAAGGCTTTCTCTGGGGCGTCTCCACGGGAGCTTTTAAAGTGGAAGGAGGCTGGGCTGAGGATGGACGGGGGCCAAGTGTCTGGGACCAACATGGACACCAGCAAGCTGCTGAGGGCCAAGCAACGCCAGAGGTGGCCAGTGACAGTTACCACAAGGTGGACTCTGATGTGGCCCTGCTTCGTGGCCTCCGGGTTCAGGTCTACAAGTTTTCCATTTCCTGGTCCCGGATCTTTCCCACTGGGCACAGCAGCAACCCTAGTCCTCATGGTGTCGCCTACTACAACAAGCTGATTGACAGCCTGCTGGACTCTCATATTGAACCCATGGTGACCCTGTTCCACTGGGACCTGCCCCAGGTCCTACAGGATGGAGGTGGGTGGCAGAATGACAGTGTGGTGGATGCTTTCCTGGACTATGCAGCTTTCTGCTTCTCCACTTTTGGAGACCGTGTGAAGCTGTGGGTGACCTTCCACGAGCCATGGGTGATGAGCTATGCGGGTTATGGCACTGGCCAACATGCACCGGGCATCTCAGACCCAGGAGTGTCCTCTTTTAAGGTATTTCCCATCCCTGCAGTTTCTGCTAATTAGAGAAGCGTCTCTCTTACTCATGAGCAAGACTTTACTTTTTGTCTTTTAAAGAAAATCAAAGGGAAGGAAGGAATCACAAATTGTTAATCACCTATTTTGTCCAGACATTGTGCTGACACTTTAAAAATAATTATTATATCCCCAGAATAGCAGTGATGGGGAGGGAATTGGGGGCTCAGAGAGGAGAAACAATTGGGTCATGATGACATTGCTAGTGGGTTGATAGTCTGCAGCCAGGATTTGAGCCCAAGTGTACTTGACTCCAAAGCAAGTGCTGCATGTCATCTAGAACTCTTAGTTGCAAATGACAAAAACCCAAACCAAACTGATATAAGACAGAGGGAATTTACGAGTTCAGGATATTGAAATGTCTTGGTTGTAGCTTGATCAGGGTGAAGCTTAATTAGGATACATACAGTGTCACCAGAATCCAATTTTTCTCCCTATCTTTCTCCCTTCATTGGCTTTATCCTCATACTACTTAGTAGCCAGATGGCAGCAACCTTCCTTTCATATTTCAGGACAAGCAGGAAAGAAAGCTGGCCTCTGTTCTGGCATTCTCAGCAAAAGTCATCATGTGTCTTCTAGTTTCTGATTAATCCACAAAGCTGTTCCTAAATTTATCATGGGGCCAGGGTGAAGGAATTGTGGTGCACTGATTGACTTGAGTCAAGATCCCAGGCTCTAGCCCTAAACACACTGGCTGAAGGGACAGAGGAGGGGCTAGTTTCCCAGAGCACAATCAGGATATTTCAACAAGATTATTTCAATATATTTCAGGGTATTAATTCATTTTTCTTCAAAGTCTCTCAGAAGATACATCAGTTTCCCTGGCAACATTCTTTAGAGAAGACACATTGGTCTGGCTCTCCCCTCTGCCATACTTCTGATTCTGTTCTTCTTGAACAAGTGACCCCTGTTACCATCTCCAGAGGAGGAGTCCCATTACATGGAAGATAGTAACCCATTCTATAGTTTGCAGGTGCCCGGGTCATCAGTAAAGAGAAGACTCAATATGTGCATGTGCATATATAGTTATAGTTGTGGACATTTGCATATACATATGTGTATGTACTGCATATATATTCACACACACACACACACACACACACATATATAATAGAGTACATAGAAGGCACAGTTAAGGAAATTTCTTGTGGTACTGAGTTACTGAGCTTAAAGGCTAAGGACCACAGTCTTGGGGACATCTAAGTTAATTGGCATAACATAGTTCACAAAGATAATGTTCTACATCCTAATTTGGTGAGTAGCATCTGGGGTCTTAAAAGCTTGTGAGTGGCCATCTAAGATAAAACTATTGGTCTCTCCCCATCTGGAGCAAAGGAGAATGAAGGAAACCAAAGACTTAAAGAAGCAATTGATTAACAGGACTAATGGCCATATGAACCACAACCTTCTCTAACCAGAGACCAGAAGAACTAGATGGTGCCCAGCTACCATTACTGATAAATCTTACTAGGGACACAATAGAAAGTCCCAGTTATAATGGGAGAAAAACATAGACCAAAACTCAAATTCATAAAAAAGACTAGACTTACTGGACTGGAGGAACACCTAAGACTATTGCCCTTTTAACCTGGAACTGAAGCCACTCCTGGAGGTCACCTTTCAGCCAAATAATAGATTGGTCCATGAAATAAACCCATGGGGAATGTGCTTCTTAGAACAATCAACTACAGAAGACCAAACACCAATGGACAATATTTGCTGAAGAGCAAAGACGAGAAGGCAAGGAAGAGCAGGGAAACTGGAAGGAAGGAAGTATGGAAGGCAGGGTGGAAATGGGAAGAGTATTGACACGTTGTGGGGGTAGCAACCAATGTCATGAAACAATTTGTGTATACATTGTTGAATGGGAGATGAATTTGCTGTGTAAATACAGAGAAATAGTTAGCATGCACCCCTCTTGTGCTGCAAGCAGAAAACCTCATTCCCTCCCTGCTGGAACAATATAGAAGTGGGGTTGACCAGATGCCTTATAAGACACATGTTTAGCTAAGCAGTTCTTAGAAGAAACATTGACAAGTGCTCAGAGCAACAGGGAAGGGATATGCTGATAGGCTTCTATGGGATGTGTTTTGGGTCAAAACACATAAGTTTATACAATTTCAACTTTTATATAATTTAAATTTTATACAATTTCAGTCATAGAAAGGGAGTCATCCTATACTCACATCACATCCAATAAGCCAAATTGATGCATCTGGTCCTAAGGACAAGATTTGTTTGTGGGTCACAGGGAGAGGCAGCGGGATGTACTCAGACTACTCCCTTCCGCAGTTCTGAAATTTGAGTATTTACTGTGCTCATGCTAAGTGTCAGGAAGATACAAAGTTCATGTCCTTGAGATGTACTTGAGGAAGATGTACTGACACACATAATACAGTTAGAGAACAATTAAAAATGTACACAAGGTGAACTGGAATACCATGAATAAATGACTCAAAGCTTCCATTCTGCTTTTGTTCATCTAACAGCCCTGCATGTAGAGAGAGAACACTTCCCTGTGTGTCTGGGTTGTAAGCCCCGCCCCCAAAAAAACCTTTTCTTCTTAGAATTCTTATCCCTTTAAATGGTAGCTCCTGAGATTTTCCTACAGAAATATTAAGAGGAAGTTTCTCCACTTTTGAAGTTCTTCTATCAACGCTTGTTTTTGTTTTTACTGGTTAAGACTTGATAATACCATTAAGGAAATCTTTCAAAGAAAGATTTCTCTCATTCTACCAGTATTTCCTTCCAGTCTTGCTTCTTTGTAGTCATAGCATAGTCACAGTGACACTCAGTTTACTGCTCATTTTTTACTCGGTATCATGTTGTTACCATTTTTCTATGTTTTTTTCTTTTCTTTTTTAATTTTTATTGTGATTTGGGTGAAAGTTTCCAGAGAAAATTCACTTTCCATACAGCAGTTCATATACATTTTGTTTCATGACATTGACTGCAATTCCTCACAGTGTAACAGCTCTCTTCCCATTTCCTCTCTATAGTTAGCTCTTCCCTGTGTCTTTCCTACACATTCCTGCCCGCCGCCCGAGCTATCTCCCTGTGCAAAAACTGCCCTTCTGTTCTCCCGTTATTGATCATTCTAAGGAGTATCTACCTAATATAAATGTCCATCCTATATACCTGTCTATTATTTGGCTGGAAGCCATGGGAGTGAGTTCAATTCTAGATCTGAATGGTAAGTAGGGACCATAGTCTTGGGGATTTCATCAGGCTCTGTCAGACCAGTAAACCTGGTATTTTTTATGAATTTGAGTTTTGTTCCACATTGTTCTCCCACTCTATCCAGGATCTGCCGTACTGATCCCTTTAGAAGTGATTGACAGTGGTCTACTTTTCCATATTATTACATGGTCATAATGATTATTTCTGATGGTTGTGTAATATTCTGTTGAGCACCCTACCTGGCTCTGACAGTTTTGATATGAAGCATTCCTGCCTTTTGGGAAGGTGCACAGTTTGCCATTGGAGGGTAAGACCCAATTGAAAACTAACATTTGGGACACAAGAAATAACCAGGAGTTTCATATCCTAGGAACATATTTAGGTATGAATTTCAATGTTAACTCAAGTGTTAACATTGTCAGATGATAAAAGTGATAAAGGAAAGGGACCTAAGATTTAGCAAACTTCCCTCTGTACTCCAGGCTTTTGTCTGGTGTTTCATATGCATGTATTTTACTTAATCCACCCAGAAGTATCCATGATTACCCCCTTCTTATAGACAAGGAAAGAAGTTCTGGTAGCATAGTGGTTAAAGCATTTGGCTGCCAACCAAAAGGTCAGTGGTTCAAACCCACTAGCTTTTCTATAGGAGAAAGATGAAGCAGTCTGCTTCCATAAAGATTTACAGCCTTGGAAACCCCATGGGGCAGTTCTATTCTGTCCTAAGGGGTTGCTATGAGTCTGAATTGACTCAATGACAGTAGGATTACAGACAAGGAAGCTGAAGTTGAGACAGAAGACTGATCGAATTGATACAGCAAGTTAGTGGCAGAGGCAAGATTCAGATTTATGCTTGGTATCCTCGAGAAATCCCTCTTTATCACTATGTTCCCTTGATGTTTTACCAAGGAAAACTTGATTTTTGTAAGACTATAAATTAATTCTACAAAGAAATCTCTGGTTGTTTTTTCTTCTTAGATTTTATTAAGTAGAAAGAAGAACAGATAGGCTAGAAAGAATGGTCCTCACCTTTGTAGGATCATTAAAATAATTTCTCCCCATGGTTAGTAAGCATTTACTGGGGACAGATAATAGTGTTTTAAGTGACAATACTGGCTTGGATTCAGACTACTATTGTTTTGTATCTTGCTCCTACCTCTTACTAACCACATGGAACAAATTATTATATCTCTCTGGATCTTGTTTTCCACATCTATAAAGTGATAATAATAATTGTACCTGCCACATAAGCTAATTGTGAGGATTACATGAGAGAATTCATTGAGCTGTAGGTGCTCAATACCTATTAGTTGTTCCTGTTAACCTTGTTGATATAGTCATCGACTTGTTGATTTGTTATTGACATTATTGGCTTGATGAAATTGTCAACATTGTTGTTGATGTTAACATCAGCGTCCTTGATTTGTTGATATTGTTAGTATCAGTATTAACTTATTGATGTTGTAGTTGATTTATTGACTGTTGATGTTAACACTGGTGTTGACTTGTTGATATTATTGTTATTAAGCACTGTATTTCCTTCTAACAAGGTAGCTCACTTGGTCCTCAAGGCTCATGCCAGAGTTTGGGACCACTACAACAGTCACCATCGCCTGCAACACCAGGGGCACGTGGGCATTGTGTTAAACTCAGACTGGGCAGAGCCCCTGTCCCCAGAGAATCCTGAGGACCTGAGGGCCTCTGAGCGCTTCTTGCAATTCATGCTGGGCTGGTTTGCACACCCCATCTTTGTGGATGGTGACTACCCAGCTTCCCTGAAAGCTCAGATCCAACAGATGAACAAACAGTGCCCCAGACCTGTGGCTCAGCTCCCTGAGTTCACTGAGACAGAGAAGCAGTTGTTGAAAGGATCAGCTGACTTTCTGGGACTGTCCCATTACACTTCCCACCTCATCAGTGAGGCTCAGCAAAACACATGTATCCCCAGCTTTGATACCATTGGAGGCTTCTCCCAACATGTGGACCCTGAATGGCCTCAGACCTCATCCCCTTGGATTCGTGTGGTGCCCTGGGGTTTAAGGAGGCTGTTGAAGTTTATATCCTTGGAATACACAAAAGGAAACGTTCCAATCTACATAGCTGGGAATGGCATACCCATAGAAGAAAGTGAAAATCTCCTTGATGATTCCTTGAGAGTGGACTGCTTCAATCAGTATATTAATGAAGTGCTCAAAGGTAAGACATGGGAGAGTGCTAGTGATTGGAAGGTGGGTGGTACTTCTCCAAGCCTTCAGAGTTTGGTTTAAAGGGACCAAGACAGTCTCCCAAGGAAATGAAGCCAAAAGGTACTATTGGTGGTAACAGGAGAAGTCCTTCATATTAGTCTACTAACTCTAATGTATTTGCTCCCGTGCTTTTATTATTTCCTAGATGGCCTCCTTTCTAACTTTCTGTCCATCTGAGTCCAACCCCTTCATCAAGCCTCATTTTCATTTTTGGGGGAGGGGGGCGGTTTAAGTGCAATTCT
Source organism: Orycteropus afer afer (assembly GCF_000298275.1). Lineage (NCBI taxonomy): Eukaryota > Metazoa > Chordata > Mammalia > Tubulidentata > Orycteropodidae > Orycteropus > Orycteropus afer. The sequence goes on from NW_006921929.1 coordinate 3,336,838, forward strand.
TTTTTTTTTTTTTTTTAATTGTGATTTGGGTGAAAATTTACAGAGCAAATTCATTTTCCATACAGCAGTTCATATACACTTTGTCTCATGACATTGACTGCAATTTACCACAATGCAACAACTCCCCTCTCACTTCCTCTTGGTAGTTACCTCTTCCCTGTGTCCATCCATCCATGCCTTCCTGCCCCATGAGCTGTCTCACTGTACATAAATAGCCCTTCTTTCTCCCATGATTGTTCTCTTCAAGTAGTGTATCTACCTCAGGTAAGCTTCATTACCATTTAATGTATTTACTTAACAAATATTTATTGAGTGCCTATTATGTGCCAGACAATGGTATAATACTGAACACACATTGCCCTTTCACATAAGGAACTTATAGTCTACAGAAGGAACACAATCACAATATAAGGTGATAAAGGCATTACAGAATGGCATGCAGACACTTATGATGAGACTCTAACCAATAAAATCTTCCATCATTTCTCCAACCACACTGATCTCCATCTCCTTTAACTAGCTATAAAACCTATATTGTCTATATTCCATGTCACTAATTCTGATCCAGTTGATCATTATCTACAGCCTCATTCTTACCTAACATTCTGTTTCATATGTCTTTTTATCCCAAGTAAAGAGGGATGGTAAATAGGTTTCACCTTGTATGTCTTTGTTGTTGTTGTTGTTATGTGCCATCGAGTCAAACCTGACTCATAGCGACCCCTCCTTGGGTTTCCGAGGCAGTATCACTACGGAAGTAGGATTGCCCAACCTTCCTTCCGAGGAGTGGCTGGTGGGTTTGAACCACCAGCCGTCTGGTTAGCAGGCAAGTGTCTTAGCCACTATGCTACCAGAGCTCCCCCTTGTATGTCAGTCCTAAGCAATTGATAGTGGTTAGCCATCTGCCTTGTTGAGAAGCTTTCAAGGCCTTGTCTAAATGCAGAGAGAAAGAGTTGACAGTTGATGCCTGCCATGGGTACTGAAGCAAGGAATGGAGACTCACATCCCATGTACTTGCCAGCCCTGTTCATGTGGTCAGAGCCTCTCTTATACTGTATTTTTCTCATCATCAAGGCTACAATTCTGTCATCTTCATTACCTTTAGAACCCTTCAAGACAGTATCACATGTGATCCTGGAAAGAGCCCTGTGCACTAAATTGGGGCAGATATTATCTTCATGGGAGAACTGCAATTAGTGAAGCTCTGAGAGATTAAATGATTCAGTGAGTGCAGGACCCAAGGTTGGAATCATGTTGTTGTTGTTAGGTGCCATCGAGTTGGCTCTGACTCATAACAACTCTACGTACAACAGTAGGAAACACTGCCCAATCCTGTGCCATCCCCACAACCCTTGCTGTGTTTGACCCTTTGTTACAGCCACTGTTATCAGTCCATCTTGTTGAAGATCTTTCCCTCTTTCACTGACCCTTAACTTTACCAGGCGGGATACCCTTCTCCAGTGTCTGGTCCCTTCTCACAATATGACCAAAGTTGATGAGATGAAGTCTGGCCATTCTCATTCTAAGGAACATTCTGGTTGTACTTCCTCCAAGACAGATTTTTTTGTCCTAGCAGTCCATGGAATTTTCAGTATTCTTCACCAACACCACAATTCAAAGGCATCAATTCTCCTCCAGTCTTCTTTTTTCATTGTCTGGCTTTCGCATGCATATGAGGCTATTAAAAGTACCATGGCTTAGGTCAGGTGCACCTTAGTCTTCAAAGTAATTTCTTTGCTATTTAACACTTTAAAGAGATCTTTTCAGCAGATTTGCCCAAAATATGTCAATTTGATTTCTCAATTGCTGCTTCTATGGTCTTGATTGTGTATCCAAGTAAAATGAAATCCCTGACACCTTCAATGATGTTGTTTTTCTCAGCTGTGAGGATTTTTGTTTTCTTTGTATTAAGGTGTAATCCATACTAAAGGCTGGAGTCTTTGATCTTCATTAGTAAGTGCTTCAAGTCTTCTTCACTTTCAGCAAGCAAAGTTGTGTCATCTGCATTTGCAGGTTGTTAATGAGTCTTCCTCCAATCTGATGCCATGTCCTTTTTCAGATAGTATAGCTTCTCAGATTATTTGCTCAGTTGTACAGATTGAATAAGTACAGTGAAAAGACACAACCCTGATGCACATGCTTCCTAATTTTAAACCATGCATATACCTTTTTCATCTTAAAAAAAACTGCCTCTTCAGGTAGATACACTCCTTGGAGATAACAATCATTGGGTGAAAGAAGGGCTGCTTATGGACAGGGAGACAGCTTGGGGCAGGGGTGCATGGAGGGATGGACACTGGGAAGAGGTGACTATGGGGAGGAAGTGAGAGGGGAGCTGTTGCATTATGGTAAACTGTGGTCAATGTCATGAGACAAAGTGTATGTGAACTGCTGTATGGAAAGTGAATTTGCTCTGTAAATCTTCACCCAAATCACAATTGAGAAAAAAAAAAAACTGCCTCTTGGTTTAGGTACAGGTTCCTCATGAGCACAATTAAGTGTTCTGGAATTCCCCTACTTTGAAATGTTATCCAAAGTTGAATGCCTTTGCAAAGTAAATAAAACACAGGTAAACATCTTTCTGGTATTCTCTGTGTTCAGCCAAGATCCTTCTGATGTCAGCAATGATATCCCTCACTCTACACCCTCTTCTGAATCCAGCTTGAATTTCTGGAAGTTCCTTGCCAATATGGTGCTGCAACTGTTATTTTCATCAAAATTTTACTTGCAAGTGATATTAATGATATTGTTCGATAATTTCTGCATTCTGTTGGGTCATCTTTCTTTGAAATGGGCACAAATATGTATCTCTTCCAGTTTGTTGGCCTGGTTGCTGTCTTTCAAATTTCTTGGCATAAGGTTGTGTTTTGGATACTTCATGCCGCTCTAATAGAAAATACCATAAATGGGTGGTTTTAAACAAACAGAAATTTATTCTCTTATAGTTTTGGAAGCGAGAAGTCCAAGTTCAAAGTGCCAAGCTCTAGGAGCTGGGTGAGAGCCCTGCGACCTTGCGCTTCATTTCTGCCTCTGGCTCCTGGCCCACTGGAGCTAGAATTGTCTCTTCATTCAGGCAGCTGCTGGTTGCTGAGGCTAACAAGCCCATGGTTGACAAATAAAAAAGCACAGTCCCAATATTACCAAACCACACAGCAGGCCACTGATTCAAGTCCATTAAGAGTCCCAATATCAGCAGACAACATGGTAAGCTGCTGAACAATGACTCGGCTACATGCAGGATTTAAATATGCCAAAAGCTACAAACCATTCCTAAAACTTCTCCTTGTATACTAGGAGCAGACCACATCCTTAAATCAGCTACCCAGCTGCTCCCAGTAGATTCCACTGTGGAGTTGATTATCAGTTTTATCATGGGGAATACTACATTCAGCTGCCCAACCACTTAAACTAGGCCTAGCCAAATTGGCACAAAACCTTAACTAACACAGGTTGGAACCATAGTCCTTTTTATTTCTGGCTCACTTTTCCCCTCCACCCACTAAGCTATGAGACTTTTATTCATCTTTGTGTCTCCAAGGCCTACCACAGGCCTAGAGTAAGTGCTTCATCAATTATTGCCTGACTGAATGAGCAAATTTACCTTCCTTTTATACAATCAAAATATTTGTTGAGAGGCTGTAGAGACCAATAAAAACAAGACTTAACACATTTCTGGCTCCAAATTGGAAACTATAGCCATTGCCATATTTTGGTTCTCATTCTTGGTTAACTTGCTAGACTATCATGTGCATAATTAGAGATGAGTCAGGGATTTCTTTAAGCTTTGTTTCTCTTATTTAGTGTGGAATAAGTGATCATTTTATGTCATATTATTAAATGTAACTGAGAAAAAATAAAAACACATTTTTTTTATTGTGATTTGGGTGAAGATTTACAGAGCAAATTCACTTTCCATACATCAGTTCACATATACATTGTCTCATATCATTGACCACAGTTTACCACAATGCAACAGCTCCCCTCCCACTTCCTCCCCATAGTTACCTCTTCCCAGTGTCCATCCCTCCATATACTCCTGCTCCCTGAGCTATCTCCCTGTGCATAAGCAGCCCTTCTTTCTCCCATGATTTTTCTCTCCAAGGAGTAAAAACACATTTTTAAAAGATGAAATGATTTGACTGCTAACCAGAAGGCTCCTAATAGAAGGCTGTTGATAGAACTCTTTCTCCCAGTTGGGAAAATCCAAGACCAGGAGATAGAAAAACAATAGGCCTTTACCTTCAAAGCTCAGAACATATTCAGATTGGCATATATATACATATGTGTGTGTGTGTGTGTGTGTGTATTTTTTTCCTTCCAACCTATCAAGAATTTAGCCTCCCCTCCTCTTCCATCCTTGGTAACCAACAAAGAAAGTTTCCTTATATGGGATACATTCTTTTTATTATTCATTATAAGGCAAGGATGCTCCTTTGGATTGAGATTTATGGTCACAGAAGTGATCTGATATGTATTTTCTTTCTATTCATTCTGAAGAGGAAAAAGGAGTTAACTTTTTTTGGTTAGCCCAAGTCACCTCCAAAACTTTATCTAAAGGAAAACTTTTTAAAATTAGCCACAGTAACAGAGAATTTAAAATAACCCCAACTTTTGTTTTTCTTCACAGCTATCAAGGAGGACTCTGTGGATGTTCGTTCTTACGTTGTTCGTTCCTTTGTTGATGGCTTCGAAGGTCCCTCGGGCTACAGTCAGAGGTTTGGGCTTCACCATGTCAACTTCAGTGACAGCAGCAAACCCAGAACTCCCAGGAGATCTGCCTACTTTTTCACCAGCATCATTGAAAAGAATGGCTTCCTCACTAAGGTTTCCTCACCAAATAAGCTGCCACCACCTATTACACCAAATGACCCTCCCAAAATTAGGGCCTTTGCTTTTCCATCTGAGGTGCCTTCCAAGGCTAAAGTAGTTTGGGAAAAATTCTCGAACCAACCCAAGTTTGAAAGAGATCTGTTCTACCACGGCACGTTTCGGGATGACTTTCTGTGGGGTGTGTCCTCTTCAGCCTATCAAATTGAAGGAGCTTGGGATGCCGATGGCAAAGGTCCCAGCATTTGGGATAATTTTACTCACACACCAGGGAACAATGTGAAAGACAATGCCACTGGAGATATAGCCTGTGACAGCTATAACCAATTAGATGCAGATCTGAATATGCTCCGAGCTTTGAAGGTAAAGGCCTACCGTTTTTCTATCTCCTGGTCTCGGATTTTCCCAACTGGGAGAAACAGTTCTATCAACAGTCATGGTGTTGATTATTACAACAGGTTGATCAATGGCTTAATGGCAAGCAACATCACTCCCATGGTGACACTATTCCACTGGGACTTGCCACAAGCCCTCCAGGATATTGGAGGCTGGGATAATCCTTCCTTGATTGAGATATTTGACAGCTATGCAGACTTTTGTTTCCAGACCTTTGGTGACAGAGTCAAGTTCTGGATGACCTTTAATGAGCCCATGTACCAGGCCTGGGTAGGTTATGGCTCAGGGGATTTTCCTCCAAAGGTGAAGGACCCAGGCTGGGCACCTTATAGGATTGGCCATGCTGTCATCAAAGCTCATGCCAGAGTCTATCACACTTATGATGAGAAGTATAGGCAAAAGCAGAAGGGTGTGATATCACTGAGCCTTAATGCACACTGGGCAGAGCCCAAGTCACCAGGGGTCCCAAGAGACGTGGAAGCTGCTGACCGAATGCTGCAGTTCTCCCTGGGTTGGTTCGCCCACCCCATTTTCAGAAATGGAGACTATCCCAATGCCATGAAGTGGACAGTGGGGAACAGGAGTGAACTACAACACCTAGCCGCCTCCCGTCTGCCAAGCTTCACTGAGGAAGAGAAGAGGTATGTTAAGGGTACTGCCGATGTCTTCTGCCTCAACACCTACTCCTCCAGGATTGTGCAGCATAAAACACCGAGGCTAAACCCACCTTCCTATGAAGACGACCAGGAGACAACAGAGGAGGAGGATGCTTCGTGGCCTTCCACGGCCATGAGCAGAGCTGTGCCCTGGGGCTTACGAAGACTGCTAAACTGGGTCAAAGAAGAGTATGGTGACATTCCCATTTACATCACTGAAAATGGAGTGGGGCTGACAAATCCAAAAGTGGAGGACACCGATAGGATATTTTACCATAAAACCTACATCAATGAAGCTTTGAAAGGTATGTGAGGGTTCTCAACCCCTTTACAAAATCATCCCATACCCATATGTCATGTGCCTGAAGTGCTTTATGAACTATCAACTAGTATCTCTTTCCTAAGCTCTAATTCCATGATTCTTTACCTATTTGAGGGTTACCTTTTCCTTTGAGATGCTGAAAAAAAACTATAGTCATCTCCCCAGAGAAAATGCACAAATGTACACACAGAGTGCTCACAAGGGTATTTTCATAGGTAAATAGATTTGCTTTATCTAAGAAAGATTTCTTAAGGAAGACTGAAGAAGAGTTGATGATTTTGAGTTGTGGTGCTGGCGGAGAATGCTGAAAGTACCATGGACTGCTAAAAGAACTAACAGATCTCTCCTGGAGGAAGTGCAGCCAGAATGCTCCTTGGAAGCAAGAATGGCCAGACTTCATCTCACATATTTTGGTCATGTTGTAAGAAGGGACCATTCCCTGGAGAAGGATGTCATGCTTGGTAGGGTGGAGGGTCGACGAAAGAGGGGGAGGCCTTCAACAAGATGGATTGATACGGTGGCTGCGATGATGGGCTCAAGTATAGCAGGGATTGTGGGGCTGGCACGGGATCGGGCAGTGTTTTGTTCTGCTGTGCATGGGATCGCTATGAGTTGGAAACGACTCGACGGCACTTAACAACAACAACAAGAAAGATTTATTGAGCAACTATTATGTGACAGGGTATAGGTGCAGGGAATAACAATAAACGGAACATATACATTTCTGCTCTCATGGAGCTTATATACTGGTAGGTTCCATGGATCCCAGAGCAAGAAACTCTTCTCTAATTCGCTCTTCTACTTTTAAAGTGTGAAGGTGGGCAGAGATTCTTGAAGTTAAGACATAAACCTTTACCACAACAAAAGAATCTGATTTTATAAAGATCCATCATTAATACTTCCCATGTGGTCATCAATGCCAGCAAAAAGAAAGATAATTAAGATGATCTGTGTATCTAGGGCAAAGCTGTATTGATGGTTTAGAAATACTGTCTTGAGTTGAGATGAATTGGCTGGGCTTGTTGGAGACCCTGTCTCATGGTGTAAAACTCTTTTCTCTGTTCCCCTTGGAATATTCCCAGCCTACAGGCTCGATGGTGTAGACCTTCGAGGTTATGTGGCATGGTCTCTGATGGACAACTTTGAATGGCTGAATGGCTATACAGTCAAGTTTGGACTGTACTATGTTAATTTTAATGACTTGAGCAGGCCATGAACAGCAAGAGCCTCCACCAGGTACTACACAGAAGTCATTACCAACAATGGCATGCCACTGCCCAAGGAAGATGAGTTTCTGTATGGACAGTTTCCTGACAACTTCATCTGGAGTGCAGCTTCTGCTGCATATCAGGTGAGGAGTTTAGTGCAGTTTGACAAACATTTGTTACATACCTACTAAGTGCTACGCTCTGGGCTAAGTGATAGGCTACTGGGGAGGACAGGCGTGTGAGCAGAGATTTCAGTAGAGTCTACTTACTGCCCTGTGGGGAGGCAGAACAGTGTTGTGGAGAATCTGGGATGTCCTCCTCCCCAAAAGGCTGGCTTCTGCTCATCCTCAAATTTGGTCAGATCAGCATGGTTTGGTTGGCTGTGTGAGATGGAGTAGGTGGAGTCTGGGCAGAAACACTTGGACAAAGACAAGGAAATATATAGATTCTTTGCTGAAATGCCATGGATATGCATTCTTGATTTGAAGTCCAGCCTTCATCTTGTCACACAATATCACATACCATGTATGCAGAGTAAATTACACAATGTATGCTTGTCAGGCAATTTAAGATTATAGGCAGTTTCCCCATAGGATGGGTGGGAGGAGAAATGGGAGGCACAGACACAGTGACACCTGTCCTGATTAGAAATTCTGCCTCCACACCTGGCATCTTGGGAATTTGTTTGGTCAGGATTTCATGGAGGGTGGGGAGATTGTTCATTCAAAACTTTACTGAACACCTGCCCTACACCAGGCATTGCTGCCCCCAATGCTGGGATGTCAAGATGAAAGACAAATACCCAGACCTCACAGTCTTATGGGAAGTCACTCAATAGGCAAACAGTTGTGTAACACAGTATGATGATGCCATGTGTGTTTACAGAAAACATTGGGAGTTCAGAAATCAGAGGGGTAGTGTCATGGATTGAACTGTGTCCACCCAAAATATCTGTCAACTTTCTCAGTGGTTTGGCAGTTACGTAATGACATAATGTGGCAGTTATGTAATGATTCCCCACAGTGTGATCTGATGTGGTAAACTGATCATTTGTAAGAGGATTAGGGTGAGCTACAACACTTTTGATCCCATCACAGCCCTGGTCTGATGTAAGAGGAGTTTCCCTGGGGACCTGCAATACTTTTTATCTTACAAGAGATAAAAGGAGAGAGAAGCAAGCAGAGGTTGGGGTCCCTACCACCACCAAGAAAGAAGAGCCAGGAGTCAAGCACATTATTTAGACCCAGGGTCCCTGCTCTGGAGCCTCCTAGGTCCAAAAGAGACAGAGAGAGAAAGCCTTTCCCTCGAACTGGTGCTCTGAACTCGCTAGCCTCCTAACTTGTGAGAATAAATTTATGTTTGTGAAAGCCATGTTTTCTGTTACAGCAACATTAGATAACTATGACAGGTGGGAAGATGAGGCTCCCAGAGAAGGTGATGGTGACTTACGTCCTGACTTGGGACTCATTTGCTGACAGGAAGGCTAAGGAACTTGTGAGGGGCTTGACTGAATGATTTAATTAGACCCACCTTGTCTTCTTGAGATCGAAGGTGCGTGGAGAGAAGATGGCAAAGGACTCAGTATTTGGGACACGTTTTCTCACACACCTCTAAGAGTGGGGAATGATGACACCGGAGACGTGGCCTGTGACAGTTATCACAAGATTGCCGAGGACGTGGCAGCTCTAAAGAACTTGGGTGTATCCCACTACCGGTTTTCCATCTCCTGGTCCCGCATTCTCCCAGATGGAACCACAAAGTACATCAATGAAGCAGGCCTGAACTACTATGTGCGGCTTATTGATGCCCTTCTGGCTGCCAGCATCAAGCCCCAGGTGAGATGGGCTGCAGCCTGTGGGGATGTCAAGCTGGATTGGGGGCCATGTTTACTGTGGAAACAAAATGCATTTTTGATGAAGGCTATTTAAAAAAAAAAAAAAAATTTATTGTAGTGAAAAATACATATAGCAAAACATTTGTCATCTTAACTATTTTTTAAAAAAATTTTATTTTTTGCAGTGTTCCCTCCCCTCCCCTCCCACCTGTTAACCAACAAAGAAAATTTCCTTTCATGTATAAACCTTTCCTTGACATCTTATAATAGTGAACTAATACAATATCTGTCCTGTGATTGACTTATTTCACTCAGCAAAATGTCCTCCAAGTTCATATATGTTATGTGGTGTTTCACAGATTCTACATTACTCTTTAGTATTGCATAATATTCCACTGTGTGTATGTACCATAGTTTGGCATCTTAACTATTTTTAAGTATATGATTCAATGGTATCAATTACATTCACCATGTTGTGCAACCATCACCACTGTCAATTTTCAAATGTTTTTCATCCCCCTAAACTCAAGGAGCTCTAGTAGCATAGTGACTAAGGCACTTGACTGCTAACCAGAAGGCTGGAGGTTCAAACCCACCAGCCACTCCTCAGAAGGAAGATGAGGCAATCTACTTCCGTAGTGATACTGCCTCGGAAACCCAAGGAGGGGTCGCTATGAGTTGGATCCGACTCAATGGCACATAACAACAACACACAACAAACAGAAACTCAGGGAACTCTGGTGGCATAGCACCTGAGGCATTTGACTGCTAATCAGAAGCTTGGTGGTTCAAACCCACCAGCCGCTTCGCTGAAGAAAGATGGGGCAATCTACTTCCTTAAAGATTTACCGCCTCCGAAATCCAAAGGGGGTAGCTACGAATCGTAATAGACTTAATGGCAGTGAGTTTTAATGAGGTGTTTTTTTGTTTGTTTGTTTTTTTAACAGAAACTCAGAATCCTTGTGCTAACTCCCCATGCTCCTCTCCCTCAGCCCCTGGTAGGTGAGAGTTTGCTCCAAACCAAAAACCAAACTCACTGCCATCGAGTAGGATCCAACTCATAGCAACCCTTCCTTGGGTTTCAAAGGCGGTATCACTACAGAAGTAGATTGTCCAAATTTCCTTCCAAGGAGTGGCTGGTGGGTTTGAACTGCCAGCCTTCTGGTTAGCAGTCAAATGCCTTAGGCACTATGCCAAATTCCACCACCAGGTTATAATAAAAGTCTCAAACCAAATTCTGCCACTCATAAACAGTTCACAAAATGCAGTTTTAAAATTAAATTTTTAAAATTGTAAGTTCACATGCAGCAGAACTCAAAAAGCGTAAGAGTTTCCTTCCCATCCCTGACCCCAGCCATCCAGGTCCCTCCATACAGGCAACCAGTTTTGCTAGTCTTGTGCATCCTTCTTTTGTATATATAAGCAAATAGATGAGCATATGTGTATATGTTTGCATGAATACTTCTTTTTCTCCTTTCTTTTCATGGTGGTAGCAGACCATGCATACTATTTGGTACTTGCTCTTATTTCACAAAGAGAGCTCTGGTGGTGCTGTGGTTAAGGCAGTGAGCTGCTAACCAAAAGATTGGGAGTTTGAACCCATCAGCTGCTTCTGTAAAGATTTACTTTAGAAACCCTACAGGGATTGCTATGAGTTGGAATTGATTTGATGGCAGTGTGTTTGCTTTGGTTTCTATCTAACAATATTCCTTATAGATATTTCCATCTCGGTGAATAGAGTTTCCACATTTATTCTGCTTTTTTCTTTTTTAACAGTTATGTGGAATCCTGCTTATATCACACTTCTTTAATGATTTTCCTGCTGATGGACATTTAGCATGTCTCCACTCTTGCTATTGTAACCAAAACTACAAGTAGCTATACAAAGTAAACCAAACCAGTTACCATCAAATTACTTCTGACCATAGCTACCCCATGGGTATCAGAGTGGAACTGTGCTCCATGGAGTCTTCAGTAGCTGATCTTTCAGAAGTAGATGGCAAAGCCTTTCTTCTCAGGCACTTCTGGGTGGATTCCCCTTAGTGACTGAGTGCTTAACTGTGTCACCCAGGAGGACTCCTGAGTAGCTGTAGACATACATCATCTCACATGTGTGAAAGTTGGTCTGTAGCATACAATCCTAGGGGCAGAATTGCTGGATTACAGGTGCCTGTGCTCTTAAGCCATAAATTTATGAATAAGTTGACAGAAACTCATTCGTGAGCTTAATTTCTATCACCAACATTTTTTATTTTTACTTGGGAGCCTAAGAACCCTTCCTTGCCATCCTCTGGGCCATTTATAACAAAGGACTGAAAAAGGATAACAATTCTGTAACGCTATTTGTTTCCTCTGCAGTAGGAAATGAATGGAGAGTATTCACCTCAGCCAAAAATAATCCATGTATTGCAACCCTTCTCTCCTGGGCCCAAAAAACCAAAGCTTTTTCCAAATAAAAGTGCTGTCTGGCCTTTTCTCTTCTCTGTTAACATGGAGGAAGCAGGCCAGCCTGGGCAGGATTTTATGGAGAGAGTCCTGTGAATGACGGAGGAGAAGAGAGCAGAGCTGCTGTCTCCAATACCCCACTGTCTAGTGGACAATGAGGTTCTTTACATATAACAGTTCTACACTGGCACCAGAGAGTACACAACTCAGGGCCAAATCACACTGTAGAGCTTGAGGGTGTTGAGACAACACAAAAGAAAGGGCTATGAGCAAGAAAATCTTTAGGGTCTTGAATGAAGAAGAGGGTTTGGATGGTGGGAAGCAGAAGAAGAGCATTTCAGGAAAAGACAAAGACTTGGGTGTGGGCTGAAGATGGGTAGTACCCCATCAGGCTGACGACAGCAGAGAGCCTGATCAACATGGGGTATCTTGGGAGTCATTCGAGGGAAGGCCAGGCGAAGAGAAAGGCCACCACACGGATCTGACTGCAGCAGAGAAGGGTTTCCAGTGCCCCGGGAAGGGCCTTCAGACATGTCAGGTGATGTCCTTTGGTGTGTTCCATTACACGTAAAATGCCTCCATCCTCTTGGGGCCCGCAGACCCTCAGACTTCCAGTGCATTTCTTCCAGAAAGGTTCTGAATCACTAGCATTTCTAATCTCTGACTGTACTGATAGCCACCTATGGATGATCTCCCAGGGTGCTTGTCATGTGCTCTCCATGTGATTTAGGTCCATGACAACTCCATGAAGTGAAGCCCAGGATTGCCCATCTAGTAGAGGGCAAAGCCAGGGTTCAAACCCAAACTTTTTGGATCCAGATATGTGAATTTCTCACCCCTTAATGCTGCTGCCTCTCCACCCTCTAAAAAAAAATCTGTTAGCCTTTGTGTCTCATAATTTATCCTCAGCTTTAGCAACAGCACACTCCTTTATGCTGGCACATAAAACGTCAGAACTTCCCATAAAAGGTGGTGCAGTGACTAAGGTATTTAACTGCTAACCAGAAGGCTGGTGGTTCAAACCCACCAGCTGCTCTGCAGAAAGAAGATGGGGCAATCTACTGTAAAGATTTACCACCTTGGAAACCCAATGGGGGTCACTATGTGTTGGAATCAACTCAATGGCAGTGAGTTTGGGTTTTTTTGTTGTTGTTTATTTTGTTTTTGTTTTGCTAAGGAATACCAGACCTGAAAAGCAAGGCTTACAGGACTGCTGATCTGGCTTTTTCACAGGTGACCATTTACCACTGGGACTTGCCCCAGGCACTGCAGGATGTTGGCGGCTGGGAGAATGATACTATCATTGAGCGCTTTAAAGACTATGCAAATGTGCTTTTCCAGAGGCTAGGAGACAAAGTGAAATTTTGGATCACGCTGAATGAACCCTTTGTCATTGCCAACCAGGGCTATGGCTATGGGACCTCAGCTCCAGGTAAAGGTACCAGGTTAGACTTGTCAGCTCTTTGGAGTGTCGAATTTTTAAAGCCACGAAGGCATGAAATCCAGGTGACATGGGTAGAGAGGCCTGGAAAGACCTGCAGTGCCTCAGAAACCCTGCCTCTTTCTCAAGGCTGTTCAGTGGGGAGCAGAGGGTTCCGTTTCTGACACCACTTTTGTGAAACATGAATTTCATACCTCAGTACCTCACAATAGCTTTACTTCTTTGCTCTATGACTCTGACCTGTCTCCAGTGGGAAGCTTCTGGAGACCAGAGATGTGTGGTCTAATAGATGCAGGAAAGGTTGTTGTTGTTGTTGTTGTTATGTGCCGTCGAGTCAGCCCTGACTCATAGCGACCCCTCCTTGGGTTTCCGAGGCAGTATCACTACGGAAGTAGGATTGCCCAACCTTCCTTCCGAGGAGTGGCTGGTGGGTTTGAACCGCCAGCCTTCTGGTTAGCAGTGAAGTGCTTTAGCCACTACGCTACCAGAGCAGGAAAGGTACAGGTCTACAATTGGCCTTCCAAAATCTCCAAATCCACATGGTTCTGATCATTTATTTGGCTCACCTGAGCTCATTTAAGCATAGTCAAACTGAACTTGAACCAACATGAGGCTATTTGTGGTCTTTATCCCACTTAGTGTGATATTCCTCAGTTCTGATATGGAGAAATGAGTACACTGGATTATAGAGAACTCTCCTGGGCCTTACTGAAGGATATCTGTAACATGCTGCTTTTCCAAAATACAGAAAATTCCAAATACTTCAGACTTTAAGGGTGTTTGCTTAAGGGCTGGTGAACCTGTCCTTGCCCTTGAGAAACTTCCAATTTTCCTTTCCTCTAGTTCTGAGTTTACGAGAGTAAATTTGCGTTCATCCATGCAATTCCTCAGATGACAATCTAGGAAATGCTGGAAAATCTGGGGTGATCTGCCACAAATCATTACCAATCGGGACTTGGCACTTTGGTTGACCATTTTTTTCAACAAGAGGGGGCCGCTCTCATAACATTTACTCTCAATAAATCTCTTAGGTCAGCTGCTCACATCAGCTATATTGTCAACCCTCAATTTCATAGGGCTCCAAAGAGCTCTGGGCTGGCCACTCCTGAGGCACCCAGTGTTCTGAGTACTTTACCTGAGATGTGAATCACTCTTCTGAGGAAAGAGGAACAGTAAACAACACTTACTTATCAGTAACCTTCTATCTGCTAGACCCAGTGTTAGGGCCTTCATATATATCCTTTCATTTCCTTCTCACAAGAACTCTGCATTGCCCATTTTACTGATAGGCTGACTTACTTGTCCAAAGTTACACAGCCAAATAATAAGAAGTGAAGCCAGGCTTGAATTCCAGTCTTCCTAACTCCAACACCTGTATTCTTTTCCCCAAACATACAGCAGACATCTGTAGGCAGAGAGTAACTCTGTCAGCCTCCTGCATCTCCACTGACATCCATCTATTGTGTTGCCAGGAATTTCCTTTAGGCCTGGCACTGCCCCCTACATTGTTGGCCACAACCTAATAAAGGCTCATGCTGAGGCCTGGCATCTGTATAACGATGTGTACCGCGCCAGTCAAGGTGGCATCATTTCCATCACCATCAACAGCGACTGGGCTGAACCCAGAAACCCCTCCAGCCAGGAGGATGTGGAGGCAGCCAGGAGATACGTTCAGGTCTGTTTTTCCTCTGGGAACTTCCTCTTGCCGATTTTTCCTTCCAATCACAGTCTAATAGAAATAAAATTAGACTGAGAATCAAAGAGTAGGATATAGGCCTGTTTTTCTGTTACCTGATTTTGTGAGCTTGGGAAAATCATCTGATCTTTTTGTACTTTAATTTTCTTATCTGCAAAATGGACATGCCCTACCTACGTTATGGGTTTGCTGTGATGGAAATGATTTAAATTTTTTGGGTCGGGTTTTCTTTTAAGTGTTATGAAATTATTTATGCATGTATCTGGTCATGTAGTGCCTAAGGCATTTGACTGCTAACCAGAAAGCTGGTAGTTCAAACCCACCAACCACTCCTTGGAAGGAAGATTGGGCAATCTACTTCTGTAGAGATACCACCTTGGAAAACCAATTAGAGGTCGCTATAAGTTAGAAACGACTTGATAGCAGTGAGTTTGAATCCTTATTGGATGTAACGCTGGTTTGAAGCTAATTAATAGAAAGAAATTCCATCTCTTTAATTTTTCTAGTTTGACTATGTATCTAATAGAGTTGTGATGCAATGTCATGCTTCACCGCTAGGTGTCACCATCTAAATTTACTTACTCCAGCCTAAGAATTTCTTAAGGAGCCCTGGTGATACGGTGGTTAATTACTTACTTGGCTGCTAACCAAAAAGCTGGTGGTTGGAATCCAAAAGCCACTCCATGGGAGAAAGATGTGGCAGTCTGCTTCCACAAAAATTACAGCCTAAGAAAACCCTGAGAAATTAGAGCAGTTCCACTCTGTCCAATAGGGTCTCTGTGAGTCAGAATTGACTCATGGCAATGCATTTGGGTTGGGGTTAAGAGTTTCTTAAATTGGGGCCATTGTTGTCAGGGCCGTCGAACCAGTTCCAACTCATAGCAACCCTATGTGCAACAGAATGAACACTGCTCAGTCCTACGCCATTCTCACAATCATTGCTATGTTCCAGCCACTATGTCAGTCCGTCTTGTTGAGGTCTCCCTCTTTTTTTTTTTTATTAGGATTTGGGTGAAGATTTACAGAGTAAATTCACTTTTCATACAGCAGTTCACATATACTTTGTCTCATGTCATTGACCA
>NW_006921929.1:3354854-3364454 GCF_000298275.1 Orycteropus afer afer
TGATCCATCTGGAGTTTGTTTTTGTGTGTGGTGTGAGGTACAGATCTTGTTTCATTTTTCTGCAAATGGATCTCCAGTTTTGCCAGCACCATTTTGAGGTCTCCCTCTTTTTCACTGACCCTCTACTTTATGAAGCATGATGTCCTTCTTCAGGACTATACCCTCCTCATAACATGTCCAAAGTAAGTGACACGAAGCCTCTCCATTCTTGCTTCTAACATTTAGAATTTGAGAAACTCATTAGTGCCCCTAATTTGCCAATTCCATGAATTTAGCATAAGCTTATGCATATTTTGGTCTAGGAATTTTGCCCCATGCTACTCTTTACTAGTTATCAGAAACCAAGATGGCCCACCCTTATATCAATGAGTCCCTGACAAGAGGAGAAAAAAGAGAATAGCCTTCATTCATGACACAGCTTTCCCTTGGCTCCTGCTAGTGTCTCTGAAAGGGTTAGAAGGCACCTTTTCCCACATTTCAGCATCAGGAAAGAATGGCGAAGATCTCTCTTTCTCCAGATGGTTCACTTTGGGCTCTGTGTTAGAGCCCGGCTGACTGTGGCACTCTGACTTTCTCGGGAGACACCAGAGCCTTGATTTGCCAGCCTCTTCAAAAAGGAATTTGACAAAGGTGGTCAAATTAGTATATGCAAGCAAGAGCTAAATTTTCCGTTTGCTAGCCAGCTAGAGAAAAGGAAGCTTGAGGCAAAATAAATGCATCCTTCATTTGAGGCTCACTGAACTCATGAAGCAGAACAATAATTTGTTTTACTGAAATCAAAACCCCAAACCTCAGGAAATGTTAGGCTACAGATTAGGTTGAGCCACTTACTGTTGAACTGTGATACTACGGCCCAGGTCTATGATAGACACATCCCTATTACAGTCTGCTTCCTCAAAAATATCTGATTTATTATGTTAGAGTGCATTTAAGCTTCTTTTATAGGGAATGTGTAGTCTAAACCTCATATCTGACTTTGAAATGGAAGGGACCTCCCACCCCACATTTTAGTCATTAGATAGCAGGTGAGGGGAGCATTTGGAGAGACCGAAGAAGCTCCTTGAATCCACAGCATCATAACTTGTGGGCGTCATGTATTCCGCCTGTGGGTAAGAATGACCTAACCAATTGCTGTCCAGTCTGTTCTGACCCATGGTGACCCATGCGTGTCAGAGTAGAACTGGGCTTCATAGGGTTTTCCATGGCTGATGTTTTACAAGTAGCTTACCAGGCCTTTCTTCTGAGGTGCCTCTCAAACCTCCGACAACCTTCTGGTTGACTATTTGTATCATCCAGGGACTCAGAGGATTTAGACCTCATGAAAGAAAACTGGTTGAAAAGTTTATTAATCCAAAGCCCACAAAGGATTATCCTTTGCCTGGGCAGTCAAGAAACCTTGCAAATCACTCCTTCCCAGAAAGTTCTAGTTGACCAAAGGCATTTTGAAAGGAAAAAGCAAGTCATTAATTCAGAAAGTCTTTTCTGGCAGCTGTTCTGTAGTGAGCGGGAACCAGGGGCCTATAGGCTATGTCTCTCCTCTTCTGTGAGTAGCGTAGCTATGGGACACTTATTAGGGCAGCAGGGCAGCATTTACTGAGCACCAGAGCCAGTGCTCAATTCACTTTGTCCCCCTCGAGATGAACGTACTGAGAACATGGCTCTGCCCCGGTAAGACTGCAGTTCAGGAAACACAAACAGTTGAAGAGACCTGCAGGTCTTTAGACTGCAACATACAAACAGGCATGGAGGAAACAAGTTTAAGATTGAGACCTGGGGAGAAAGTGGGGCTTCTCCTGACTGTCCCCCAACCTTACTGCAGTTTATGGGAGGCTGGTTTGCACATCCTATCTTCAAGAATGGAGATTACAACGAGGTGATGAAGACACGGATCCGAGATAGGAGCTTGGCCTCAGGTCTCAACAAGTCCCGGTAAGTTCCTGTACCCACCCTCAGCCAGGAAAGCAGCAGGACAAAGTCTGTAGTGCCAAACTAAGACTTCTGGGTAGACAGTGGAGATGAAGGGAGAGCATGGCATTGGAGTTAGAGAGCCACGTCTTGGGCAAGTCACTTTACATATAAGCCTCCTTCCTTGTGTAAAGCTCTTAGCCCAGGGCCTGGCACTGCTAAGTGCTTGACAAAAGCCGGTGCTATTAGGTTGTTATTTTTCAGAACAGCCAGTAAATATTTCCCGAGGGCACCCACCTCTTAGCCTCCCATAAACTGTAGGTAAGGTTGGGGGACAGTCATGAGAAGCCCCCCTTTCTCCCCAGGCCTCAATCTTAAACTCGTTTCCTCCTTGCCTGTTTGTATGTTGCAGCCGAAGGGCCTGCAGGTCTCTTCACCTGTTTGTGTTTCCTGAACTGCAGTCTTACCGGGGCAGAGCCATGTTCTCAGTACATTCATCTCGAGGGGGACAAAGTGAATTGAGCACTGGCTCTGGTGCTCAGTAAATGCTGCCCTGCTGCCCTAATAAGTGTCCCATAGCTACGCTACTCACAGAAGAGGAGAGACAGCCTACAGGCCCCAGGTTCCTGCTGCTTCACTCTGAGGACAAATTCCCTAGCTCCTCCTAGTCCTCTTTCACCCCCTTATGGGTGTGGGTAGCAATAGGAGGAGCTCTGGTAGTGTAGTGCCTAAGGCATTTGACTGCTAACCAGAAGGCTATTGGTTCAAACCCACCAGCCACTCCCCGGAAGGAAGGTTGGCCAATCTACTTCTGTAGTGATACTACCGCCTCGGAAACCCAAGGAGGGGTCACTATGAGTCTGGTCGGACTCAAAGGTATATAACAGGTGTGTGATTTTAGTTATTTGGCCAGCAGGTGGCAATGGTTTGCCCAGTGCAGCTCTACTCCCTGGCCCTGGCCCTTTTCCCGTTAGGAAAGTAACAGCAACATCAACAAAAAATGCTAGCGTTTATTCACCTTTTGTTGATAGTTCTATCCCTATTTAAAAGATGAGTATACTGAGACACAAAAAATTAGGGCCAGGTTACTCAGTTATTAAGCGATGGAGATTTGAAACCAGGCAGTCTGACTCCAGAGCCCGCACTCTGGACTTGGGTCATCCAGCTGAGATTAGAGGTGTAGAAGTGGACAAGTGATAGCCCCACAGTGACGTGCCCACAGCAATAAAATAACTCAAAAGAACTAAGTAGGGGAGTAAAAGGAATTCTCAACTCGGAAAAAAAAAAAAAAACCTCACTGCCACCAAGTCAACTCTGACTCATAGCGACCCACATTTGTTTTTCAAGGCTACAAATCTTTACAGAAGCAGACTGCCTCATCTTTCTTCCCCAGAGCAGCTGGTGAATTAGAATCACTGACCTTTTGGTTAGCAACCAAATGCCTTAACCACTGCAACACCAGACCTCCTTACTATACAACCAGAGCTCCTTAAAAGGAATTCAGAAGATAAGAATTCCTAACATAGCCTTAGAGTCTTTCCCCAAAACTTTTCTGTAGCCCAGAGTGAGGATTTAAAACCGTTCCCACCTTTATAATAGACATCCTGGCCCCCTAGTCATGGCCAAACATGTGTAGTTCGAGCCCTCCTCACCCACCCCATTCCATTCCATTCTTTTCCTGAAGCCCCACACCCTTAATGGCTCCTTTCGCCCAGGCTCCCTGAGTTTACCGAGAGTGAAAAGAGGAGGATCAACGGCACCTATGACTTTTTTGGGTTCAATCACTACACCAGTGTCCTGGCCTACAACCTCGACTACAATTCTTGGATCTCCTCCTTTGATGCAGACAGGTAAGCCTGTCACCAGAGCACCTGTGCAAAAGATAGACTCTGTTCCTGTGGCCTTGCTGTCACACAGAACTGGTGTACATTACAGGGTGTGCAAGATGACTGTCAGCTCCTGAAAGCCAAATAAAATTTCTATTGATTTGAGAATAATACAAGATCAAGATTTCCAAGATATTGATCCTGAAGACAGACATTACTTGGTTGGTAAAATATTTTTAAGTAATAGAAAAATATTTTTCTCCCCTGGTGTTTTTATAGTTGCCAAGTTTATTTCACTTACTAGATCAAAATAACAATAAGGGGTCGGAAGGGAGGTTGGGCAATCCTACTTCCGTAGTGATACTGCCTCGGAAACCCAAGGAGGGGTCGCTATGAGTCGGGGCCGACTCGACGGCAAATAACAACAACAACAACATTGGGGGAAAGGTCCAACTATTATTTCTGTATTACACAAATAATATATGTTCATGGTAGGAACATTAGAAAATAACAAGAATTTTTGTGAGTCTGAGGGGTGCCTACCCATTATCTATCTATCTATAGTTCTTTGTTTTTGTTTTGTTTTTAACCCAAACTGAGTTCATATGAATACATACTGTTTTGTTCCTTTTCTAACAAGTATCTTTCCACATCAATAGTTCTGAATCTGTCCAGGCTCCTTCTTTGAAAATAAATTCCTACAGCTCAGAGTCACAGCTGCAGGCAGTAAATCATGCCACCAAGGAGTTCAAGGCCTGCAAGTGAAAGGACCAGACGCTAAAGCAGGCCAAAGAAGCCACTCGGGCTGAAATTGAACAGTACAGACTGCAGGGGAAAAACAAGTTCAAGGCCAAGGATGTTGCAACTCTGGGATCCCATGGCAGCTGCAGCACCGAAATGGAGGAGACCCAGGAGAAGATGGCTATCCTCCAGACCTACTTCTGACAGAACTAGAATGAAGTCCTAGATGACCTTTTTACCTCTGTCTATAACATCTGACCAGAAATCCATGAAAACTGCTGTACAAATGGATAGGGAAGGAGATGGCCCAAGATGGTGGCTTAGTTTCACATACCATGCCATACCTCTACAGCAAAGAACCGAGAAATCAAATTAAACAGATACAGATGACAATCTGAGAATCCAGAACAGCAAAAGAAGGATAAAGAATTAGGTCAAGCACTGAAGGGCAGGAGAAACTGAAGGAAAATAGGACTGCAGGTGCAGTGTGGCCATCTTGAGACAAAGTGAGCAGCATTCCTTGGTGAGAAGTCCAGGAGGGTTTATTTTGGAATGGATATGGTGGGTCACACCCATAATGGAGCCCTCTGTGGTTAGGCTCCTATGTCTTCTCTTACCAGATTGACACTAGGTGTGGGAGCAGGTTATTTCTCTGATATGAAGGCAACTTCATGAAATCTTCAATAAGAGACAGAAGTGCTGTGTAGAAAAATCCAAAGCAAAGCAGGGTGAGCAGAACATGGACTGCATCTAATGAGATGAAGTGCAGGAAGGTGATCAAGGGCCCTAGGGATCCAGGTGACCACAGAGCAGGGAGGGAGCCAGAAAATAGGGACAGAACTACTTGATAATAGTGGTCCCTGATCATTGGGCAGACAGTACTGGCAGAATGGAAGATCCTTGGATTAGCAGTGAGCAACCCCTCACCCAACAAGACTTTGGACAGCCCCCTGCCACTCGCATTCATTGGGGCAGGGTCCTGATTGCTGTCTGCACTCTGTGGGGAGTGCCCTGGCACCCACACCAGAAACTGGAGAAACACACTCCCCCATCACCACGTTCTCCAGAAGAAGCAGTGAGTCTACCCTCAGCCCCATGCCAGCCTGGCACTCCTCAGCATGTACTCCCACACCATAAGACCTATTACCAAGGGCTCATGCCCACCCCTGCCCATCCCTGCAGCACATTCTTCTGCAGTGTTGGACCTGTGACCAGGGGCTCATGTCCACCACTGCTCATCCCCATGATGTGCTCTAGCACTGTGGGACCTTGCAACTGGAAGCTCATGCCCGCTTCAGCCATCTCCACAGTGATCCATGGTGTACCCTCCTGCTGCCAGAGTATTGGCCAGAGGCATAAGATCCTCCTCCCCTCTACCATCTTGCCTGCCCATCAACCAGCAGTGCAAGTTCCCTTGCCAACCATCTGGTGACAAGTGACCCATATATCCTCACCCTGACCACCTAGCAACTGATGGTGTGCACACACAGAGCCCAGCCCAATGACTAGCAAGAATATTCCCTGTACTCACGTCCTGTGACCAGCTAGACAGACATCCTCTCACCAGTAATGCCAATCACATTCTGACATGTGCCACCTGCACCTCTGCCAAATGATAAACAGGATATCCTAGTGCCCTCATCCAGCATCACCAGGCTGAAACATCATCCCACACTCAAACAATTCCTGCAGGTGATCTGCACTTGCACTGAAACCCTTTGATACCCCACCACCTACTGAGAAGCCAATTCATGCATGCTCAGCAGGCCTTCCCTTTCAGCATATACACAGATGTCCTGCCTTGATCTCCAGAGATCGCACTGACAGGAAGCATCAACCTGGAAGGGCTGTGGAGGGACCCTGACCATCCAACACTTGTTACCCAGTATCAGAGAAATAACCTGCTCCCACACCTACTCTCAACCTGGTAAGAGAAGACATAGGAGCCTAACCACAGAGGACTCCATTTTGGGTGTGACCCACAAAACCAAACTCACTGTCGTCGAGTCAGATGCAACTCACAGTGACCCCTCATTGGATTTCCGAGGTGGTATATCTATGGAAGTAGATTGCCCAATCTTCCCTCCAAGGAGTGGCTGGTGCGTTTGAACTGCCAGCCTTCTGGTTAGCAGTCAAATGCCTTAGACACTGTACCACCAGAGCTCGCACCATATTCATTGTTGTTGTTGTTGTGTGCCATTGAGTGGGACCCAACTCATAGCAACCCCTCCTTGGGTTGCCAAGGCAGTATCACTATGGAAGTAGATTGCCCAACCTTCCTTCCGAGGAGTGGCTGGTGGGTTTGAACCGCCAACCTTCTGGTTAGCAGTCACATGCCTTAGGCACTATGCTACCAGAGTTCCTACCATATTCATTAGTGACAGGAAATCATGCCCAGCCAACAGACACTACCTGCCAAAGGGGCAAGGAGGGTGCATCTCCTGACCTCCTTTAACCCCACAAGAGGAAGACAGAATCACCATCAATAGCCCAAGGCCTATTCCTGCACGGCCAGACATGCTGCCTCCCTCCAGCCCTTTCATCAACCCTGACACCAACTGTTACTTCCGCAGCACCCACCACCTTTCTGCTGGGTTCGATAATTCGCTGCAGTGGCCACACAGAACTCACAGATTATGGGGTTTAACAGGGAAGCACCAGGCTACAATTCAAGCTCAGGAACAATACTTAGTCTCTCTCAGCCTGCCGTCTCTCAGCCAACAATCTCTCACAGTCTCTCTCCCATCAATGCATGTCTCTTGTTTTCTCTCTCAGCAATGTGTGTCTCTTGCATTTCTTTCCCAGCAGCATGGTCTCTCAGGAGCACGTGTCTCTCAGGAGCATTTGTCTCTCAGGAGTGCATCCTTCTCAGCCAGCAGTCAGAGAGACTTTTGCCTCTAGGAGGCCTCCTTTTGAGCCTGGCAGAGTGGCCAAACTAGCCAATCATAACATCAGAATTCTAAGCACCTGAGAGACAGCGAACTTCCCAGAACATTGCTTTGTGCCACAGCTCAACAGAAATACCCCAGGTGGATAACTTTAGCAATCAGCAGCTCCTCAGTTGCTCATAGCAAATTCCACCTCAGAGTTTAAAAAGACTTATGGGTAGAAAAGTCACACTAAGTAATTTACTACATCACGCTTCCAAAGTCACACATAGACCAGAACTACAAAACAACAACAAACTTTCAAAGACAAAGAGCAGCTCATGAAATCTCATCTACAAAGGGGCATCAATAAGACTAAATGCTGATTTCTCAGTGGACACCCTGCAGGCAAGAAGGCAGTGGAAGGACACATATAGAAAACTTGAAAGAAAATAATTGCCAAGAATAAGATTCATATATGCAACAATATCATCTTTGCCTTAGGCAAAAATAGAACATTCCCAGATAAACAGAAATTAAGGGAACTTGTAAAAACCAGAACAACCTTACAGAAATATTAAAGGGAATGCTTCAGACAGGGAACCAATGACATCAGATAACTTGAGATTACCAAACCAGATAAAGAATTCTCAAAAGTTATTGTAATTGCTACCAATGAGTTGTGCAACCATAAAAAGCTGAATTGGCAAAAGTTATGTGAGATATTAGAACAAACAAACAAACAGTTGCTGCTGAGGCTGCTTATGTACAACCAAACACCTCACGGGATTTAGTCCCTTGGTTCAGAAATTTAGGGTCATAGTTTCATGGGTCATCCTAGTTAATTGATCTAATAATGTGTTTAGTGCTTCTGTTCTCTTACCTCATTGTGTAGTGCTTGCAAGCAGTCAACCAAGGCACAACAATTGGTCTTTATTCAGTTGGAACAACACAGGAAAAAGGAGAGTCATGAATATGAGGAGGATATGGAATGTGTGTCTGATTGCCTTCTTTGCTATGAGACCAAAGGAACTGGATGGTGACTGGCTATCATTACTAAATATGTTGATCAAAGATTTCATAGCTGAATCCTGATCAAAAGGAGGAAAATGCAGAATAGAATTTCAAATACATGGAGCCATGGAGAGTGGATGAACCCCTAAAACTATTTCCCTGAGATAATCTCTAAACCTTAAACAAAAAATATTCCCTGAAGTCTTCTTAAAACCGAACAGTAGTTTGGCTTCTCTAGTAATAAATGTCTGCCTTGAGCATTGTGCTCTTTTATGAACCATCTCTCTGGGACCATACTGACAACTGCAACTCAAAAGATTAGACAGGAATCTCAGAGGGCAGTGAGTTTATGTTAATGAGTGAGTAACAACTCATAAAAGGAAGGTGAGAACAGTTGCACAACCTGAAAAATGTAATCGATGTCACTAAATTGTACATGTAGAAATGGTTGAATTGGTGTATGTTATGCTGTGTATATTCTCAACACAACAAAATAAATAAAATTTAAAGAAAACACAAAAAGAATTTGCAAAATAAAACTGAAAACAGGGAGCCAGAGATATCAATCGGTAAATGACAACAACTTCAAAACAAAATGGGAGAATAAAAGTATAGTTATAAAACTTCCATATGGGGAGGAAGTCAGGTGATATCTAGATATAACAGACTATTTTACACTTAGAAAGATAAAGGCAAATTTCAGAGTAACCACAAAGAAAATTAATAAATCTACTCAACAAAACAAAGAAGAAAATAAAAAGACAACACAAAATCAACAATGAAGGATGCAAAAAAAAGAAAATCCATCAACAAAAAGAACTCAGCACAGAAAATTAAGTTGAACAAAGAAATCATTAATACCACCAAAAAATCTTAGAAATCAACAGCAGTAAATTCCTGTCTATCAATAACCACACCGAATGTAATTGCTTTCTATGCACTGGTCAAGAGACAGAGAGTGGCAGGGTGGATAAAAAAACATGACCAATCAATATGTTGCCTACAAGAGACACACCTTACATACAAAGACAGAAATATGTTAAAAATCAAACAATTTAAAAAATATATATCTAGCAAACAGTAACCAAAAGAGAGCAGAAGTGGCAATAATAACCTCGGCTAAAACAGATAAAACAGACTTTAAGTCAAAATCTAGGGTGGTAGGAGAGGTTTCCAACAGGGAGACAAACTTGTCTGTCGGTTTGTCCTACCGTGGTGATGTGTTGATGTGAGTTTTGAGGCTGAGC
>NW_006921929.1:3365289-3366074 GCF_000298275.1 Orycteropus afer afer
ACAAAGAAGAATCACCGGTAGTTGGAAAATTTGGCCTTGGTGACAGAAATAATGCTGGAAATCACATGGTAGAATTTTGCAAGACCAATGACTTAATCATTGCAAATACCTTTTTTCAACGACACAAATGGCAGCTGTACACATGGACTTGGCTAGATGGAACACACAGGAATCAGATTGACTACATTTGTGGCAAGAGACGATGGAAAAGCTCAATATATTCAGCCAAAACCAGGCCAGGAGCTGATTGTGGAACAGACAACCAACTGCTCATATTCAAGTTCAACTTGAAGTTAAAGACAATTAAAACAAGTCCACAGAGCCAAAATATGATCTTGAATTTATCCCTCCTGAATTTAGAGACCATCTAAAGATTAAATTTGAGGCATTGAACACCAGTGACCATAAACCAGAAGAATTGTGGGATGACATCAAGAACATCATCCATGAAGAAAGCAAGAGGTCATTAAAAAGATGAGAAAAGAACAGAAGACCAAAATGGATGACAGAAGAGACCCTGAAACTTGCCCTTAAGCGGAGAGTAGCTAAAGCAAATGGAAGAAATGACAAGATAAAAGAACTGAACCAAAGATTTCAAGGGGCAGCTCAAGAAGACAAAGCCAATTACTATAATGAAATGTGCAAAGACCTGGATTAGAAAAACAAAAGGGAAGAACACACTCAGCATTTCTCAAGCTGAAAGAATTGAGGAAAAAATTTAAGCCTTGAGTTGCAATATTGAGAGATTCTATAGGCAAACTATTGAATGATGCAGGAAACATCAA
>NW_006921929.1:3367547-3383102 GCF_000298275.1 Orycteropus afer afer
TATTGAACCCAGGAGAGAGGTGGTGGGTGCTTTGGGAGGAACGGTTGGTGAAAGGGCTGGAGGGAGGCAGCATGTCTGGCCTTGTAGGAATAGGCCTTGGGTTACTGCTGGTAATCCTGCCTTCCTCTTGTGGGATTAGAGGAGGTCAGAACATAGGGCCTCCTTGCTGTTTTTGCAGTCATGTTGTCAGAAGGGACCATTCCCTGGAGAAGGATGTCATGCTTGGTAAGGTGGAGGGTCTACGAAAGAGGCGAAGGCCTTCAATGAGATGGATTGACATGGTGGCTGCGACAATGGACTCAAGTATAGCAAGGATCATGGAGCTGGCGTGGATCAGGCAGTGTTTTGTTCTGCTGTGCATGGGGTCGCTGTGAGTCAGAAATGATTCAACAGCACCTAACAACAGCCTTTATGTGAAATGCCTATCTTGAGATATTCAAGCTTCTGTGTCTCTCCAGCATGTAATCTTTAGGAGAATCTGTTGCTCTCTCATTGTCCATAACTGGAGAAAGAGATCAGGGTCTTGGACATTTAAAGCAGATCTAGCATGTCTTCTCCCTGTCATCACACAAATGGTATTATTATTGTTAGTGTTTTTTAAAAAAATTCCTTGCCATCGAGTTGACTCCAACTCATAGTGACCCCCTTTGGGTTTCTAAGGCAGTAAATCTTTACAGAAATAGATTGCCCAGTCTTTCTTCCATGGAGTGGCTGGTGGGTTTGAACTGCCAACCTTCTGGTTAGCAGTCAAATGCCTTAGGCACTACACCACCAAAGCTCCTTATTGGTGGTGTTAGGTGCTGTCAAGTTGGTTCCAACTCATAGTGATACTATGTACAACAGAATGAAACACTGTCTGGTCCTGCTCCATCCTCACAATCATAGCTATGTCTGAGCCCACTGTTCCAGCCGCTGTGTCAGTCCACTTCACTGAAGGTCATCTTCTTTTTCACTGACCCTCTACTTTGTCGAATGTGATGTCCTTCTCCAGGGACTGGTCCCTTCTGGTAACATTTCCCAAGTAGGTGAGACAAAGTCTTGCCATCCTTGCTCTAAGGAGCATTCTAGATTTACTTCTTCCAAGACAGGTTTGTTCATTTTTCTGCAAGTCCATAGTATATTCAATATTCTTTGCTAACACCATAATTCAAATGCATCAGTTCTTTTATTCCTCTTGCTTATTTACTGTCCAGTTCTCACATGCACATGAAGCAATTGAGAATATCATGGCTTGGGTCAGGCACACATTAATCCTCAAGGTAACATCTTTGCTTTTGAACACTTTCAAAGGGTCTTTTGCAGCTGATTTGCCCAATGCAGTACATCATTTGATTTCTTGACTGCTGCTTCTATAGATGTTGATTGTGGATCCAAGTAAAATTATAACCTTGACAACTTCAATCTTTTCTCCATTTATCATGTTGCTTATTGGTCCAACTGTAAGATTTTTTTTTTTTTTTTTTTTTTATGCTGAAGGGTAATCCATATGAAGGCTGTAGTCTTTAATCTTCGTCAATAAGTGCTTCAAGTCTTCACTTCCAGCAAGCAAGATTGTATCACCTGCATATCACAGGTTGTTAATGAGTATTCCTCCAATTCTGATATGCATTCTTCTTCATTTAGTCCATCTTCTTAGATTATTTGCTCAGCAAACAGATTGAATACATCAGACGATGTATTGGGCAAATCTGCTGCAAAAGATCTCTTTCAAGTGATGAAGACTAAGGTGTACCTAATCCAAGCCATGGTATTTTAAATCACCTCTTATGCATGTGAGAGCTGGACAACAAATAAGGAAGACCAAAGAAGAGTTGATGCTTTTGAGTTATGGTGTTGGAGAAGAATGCTAAGAGTACTATAGACTGCTAAAAGGACTAACAAATGTGTCCTGGAAGAAGTGCAGGTGGAATGCTCCTTGGAGGCGAGAATGGCCAGGCTTTGCCTTACCTACATGTTGTCAGGAGGAACCATTCCCTGGAGAAGGATATCATGCTTGGTAAAGTGGAGAGTCAACAAAAAAGGGGAAGGCCCTCAATGAGATGGATTGACACAGTGGCTGCAATGATGGGCTCAGGTATAGCGAGAATCATGAGGCTGGCACAGAACCAGGCAGCAATTCATTCTGCTGTGCATAGGATCAATATGAGTTGGAGATGACTCAATGGCACCTAACAACACAGATTGAATAAGTATGGTGAAAGGATACAACCCTTATTTTAACAACTGCCTCTTGGTCTATGTACAGGTTCTGCATGAGCTCAATTAATTATTCTGGAATTCTCATTCTTTGTAATGTTATCCATACTTTATGATGATCCACACAGTCAAATGTTTTGCTATAGTCAATAAAACACAGGTAAACATCTTTCTGGTACTCTCTGCTTTTAGCCAAGATCCACCTGACATCAGCAGTGCAGTCCCTCCTTCCACACCCGTATCTGAATCCAGGTTGACCTCTGGCATAGTACTGTCATTGAACTGCTGCAACTGTTTTTGAACTATCTTTATTATAATTTTACTTTTGTGTGATATTAGTGATATTAATTTACACATCCTGTTGGATCACCTTTCTTTGGAATAAGCATGTATATGGATCTCTTCAAGTGGGTTGGCCAGGTAGTTGTCTTCTCATTTTCTTGGCATAGACAAATAAGCACATCTAGCTCAGGGAATACCAATTAAGATGTCTCAACAAACTGATGTGATGCTGGAAATGCTCACACAAATAAAGCCCCCAAATTCGTTGCCTGGGGCTGCACATGTGACCTGTGTATGGAGTTGACTAGACATAGACTCGGGGAACCTGTTCTGTGAAGACATAGTCTTCACATGCCATTGGAGGAGTGTAGCTAGGAAATCTAGAACTTTTACATCTACTGTATGATGTGGTCTGTTCAACAGAGAGCCCTTGAAGGTTAGGCTTCCTGAGCAAGTTCATTCCACTGTGCAGGCAGTGAGCTAGAACAGAGTTTAAATGGCCTTTAAAATGTTACACCAGCCTAAAAGGAGACTTAGAGGTAACGGGATTCTTCTGTTTAGTTATGACACTCAATGCTAGCCAAAACCTAAAGCTTTTCCTAGTATGTCATATTTTGTGTGTTTTGTGCAAAGGGCCTCTTAGGATTTACAAAATGAGACCTAATTTTTTTTTTTTTTTTTTTAAACTCCTAGGGGAGTTGCTTCCATCACCGATCGATCTTGGCCAGACTCTGGCTCCTTCTGGCTAAAGATGACACCTTTTGGCTTCAGGAGGATCCTGAATTGGTTAAAGGAGGAATACAACAACCCAACGATTTATATAACAGAAAATGGAGTGTCCCAGCGGGAAGTAGACCTCAACGACACTGCAAGGATCTACTACCTCCGCAGTTACATCAATGAAGCACTCAAAGGTATGACAAGACCTCCCCTGCCTGCAGTGGGGTAATACTGCACCCAGGGGCTACTCCTGAATCTAGGAATAACAAGAGAAAGAGAAGACTTCTTCCTTCTATCAGGTATAAGCTTTTCTTTGGGACTACACTCTGGATTTATTTCTCCTAGATTCGGTCTTCAAGCCATCCCAGTTGCTTGATATCAGCTAGACCTTAGTTCCTGGCCTGAGTCACTTACTTCCCCTCTTCCTATGTCTCTGAACAGCAATGCTATTCTGAGAGGATTTGAATGGGGAAAAGGAATAGTAGTAGGCTAGGTGTTTGTTTTTAGGTCTTTTGCTTCCCAAGCCAAAATGTGAGGTCCTTAAATTCAGAACAACTTGGGATGGGATTATGAGAGTAAGGAAATGGTAAGCAATGTTGAGTAAAGAGAGAATGAGCAATGCACCAGCCAAAGGAAACAATTAGAAAATCCTTTCAGCTCAATGTTTCCGTCCAAGAGCCACTTATTTATCGTAGTGAGGAACACAACAATTCTAAGTTACTGACCAAGATCAACATCCTGAGATGCACACAAAAAAGGATTTTAGATGACCCAATGGGATTAATTTAGATCCCTATCCAGAGCTAAGTCTTCCTAGAAAGATGCTAGTGGCTCTGCAGCTCCAGCCGTGGAGGATCAGCCAACAATTACATCCAAACTCTGGGGCAACTCTCTCAAAGAGAGAGCCAAGGCTCACCTTGATTTGGCTGCTCAGGATTGTTGTGGGAGAACTGTAGGCAGACAATGGCTTCAGTAGGCCTGGGAGAAAAGTGTCTTACATGACAAGCAAAGCTCATGCCTGGACTTCTGTGTTTGGGCAGCAACGGTACAGGATAAGGTGGACATCCGAGGATACACGGTTTGGAGTGTGATGGACAACTTTGAGTGGGCCACAGGCTTTGCCGAGAGGTTTGGGCTGCACTTTGTGAACTACACTGACCCTTCTCTGCCAAGGATCCCCAAAGAGTCAGCCAAGTTCTATGCCTCTGTAACACGGTGCAATGGCTTCCCTGACCCTGCTGCAGGGCCTCATCCTTGTCTCCAGCTGGAAGGTGAGAAGTGGTTTGGGGAGAGATTAAAGCTAGAGGGTGAGGAGGTAGAGGAAGGGCCTTTCCTGTATATTTTTTTCTGCTTTATTAGCTTTCTCTGTGCCTCTCCACCTCCTTCATTCTTCAACCAATTTCCTTTGAATGCTGGACATTCTTGTGATGGAATAAAGTATGCTTGAGGTTAATATTACACCAAAAAACTAGAGCACTGGTTTGGGACCTAGCAGGTCCACCAGCTCCTTCCAGCTCTACCACTAACTTGCTGTGTGACGTTAGGCAAGAAATACACTGATAACTCTGCAGTTGCAAGGTTCAAGTAAAATAACAGTGCTTGGCACAATGCAGGTACCTAAGTATTTGCTGAAAGACTAAAAAGTTACTATACATATTTGTGAGAATTATCCAATTTAGATTATATTCTCATGGCTGATAAAAATTAGAATATAATGGCTGACAGATGTTTAAAACTGCTTAACTTCAGAGACACAAAATACACAGTGAAATGTGTTGTGCACTTTCACCCTCAGCAATGAACTTCCTCTGGCCATGCAGATTTTAACCTCTGAATTCCAGGGATCCATCTTGGGCTTAGAAATCCTGTTGGCACAGTGGTTAAGTTCTCAGCTGCTAACCAAAAGGTAATTCAAACCCACCAGTCACTGCAGGAGAAAGATGAGGCAGTTCTACTCTGTCCTACAGGGTCACTGAATCAGAACTGACTCAACAGCAACAGGTGATCTTGTGTTTAATATAGACTATTATAGGTGCAGGGCCAAATCAGTACCAGTGCATAGACCACCCTTTGTTGTCTTCTCCCAGGTGCTGTTCCCACCGTCAGCCCCATGAGCGAGAAGCAAGTTTGGTTCCTGGGGCTAACACTAAGTACGGCAGAAGCACAAACAGCTTTGTACGTATTTTTTTCTCTTGTGCTTCTTGGAGTCTGTAGCGTGGCATTTCTTTCATACAAATATTGTAAGCGTTCCAAGCAAAACAAAGCACAGCCAAATCAACAGGAATTGAGTCATCTCTCTTCATTCTGACTCACCTCCACTAATTCTATGGCATAGGCTGTGTTTCTTTGTGTGCCTTTGTCACTCACAAACTCCTTAAGATCTTACAAGC
The DNA here is from genome assembly GCF_000298275.1 of Orycteropus afer afer. Taxonomy (NCBI): domain Eukaryota; kingdom Metazoa; phylum Chordata; class Mammalia; order Tubulidentata; family Orycteropodidae; genus Orycteropus; species Orycteropus afer. The sequence continues at coordinate 3,373,136 of NW_006921929.1, forward strand.
TACCCATACCAGATTTCTTAAAGTCCTTCTGCACTGTTAGAGATTACTTTGATCTCACAGGATTTCAAGTCCTGCTTAAAATGGAAACATCTGCATCTTAACCCTGTATTGGAAATTCATTTGGGATGAAAGTAAACTGCAGGGGGCTCTTGTGGAAATGTGCACATACTGATCTGGTGGTTTTGTGAACCACTTCACTGGGTTGTTGCAGAATAGAGTTCTTAAAGGTGGAACGTAAGATCATAGAAGTACTTTTTATAAGAAATCAGCTTCACTGTGTAGGTGGCACACAGTCTCCCGACAGCTTTTCATACCTCATACCTGTTTCTCAGAAAATAAAAATGGTAATGTGAATCATATCCTGTGTCTCCAACGGCTGTATCTTCTTGAGAAATGAGGTACAACAAAAGTTATGAAGTCACACAGCCATTTGGGGCTTTTACTTAGCTTTCCCATCAGACCTAACCATTCTGCATATTTAGTATTCCCGGGGTCAAGACACCACAGCATATACAAAGAGATAATCTTTGAATTATCCTTTATCTCCCTCCCATCCCCATTGCCACCTTTTATGTCCTTCATAAAAGTTGCTCTCCATTGTCTAAAGACGTGAGCATGGCCCACAAACCCCATGACTCACTTACCTGCTTACCGCCCCCCCAATCTCTTCTGAATTGCATGAAGGTCCTTGACCATACTCTTATTTCTTTATATCTTTGCAAATGGTATTCCTTCTGCCTAGAATGCCTTTCTTCTGAAAATGCTTTCAAATCTCAGTTCAAATAATATACCGTATTTTTACACAGATAATGCATTATACAATTTTTGTAAACTGCACAAATCTCATGCATTAGTTTCCTTACGGACACTATATATGTATGGGCATTATTTACATGGGTGCAATATAAGCAAAAAAAATAGAGCACTTCCTCCTCTGAGTGTCTTCAGTGAATTCCCCAGGCAGACGCTCGATGCCGTTTTGCTCCCGTAGCTGTCCCTCCTTCCAGCTCGACAACATTATACCAGAATTGTTTGCATGTTTCTCTGCTACCAGCTTCTTGAGGCCAAAGGACCATGTCTCACTGTCTCTGGCAAGTGTATTTTGGAGATAAGAGTGGAAGCAAGCACACTTTCTCCTTTTTTTTGTATTTATCCACTCAAAAAGCATATACAGGCTAGTGATGGGATTGTTAATAACACATTACCTTGAATGTTCTAATGAGACAATCTCAGTGTGACACTTAAAAACTTATTTGGTCCATATATCCTTCCTAGATATCTGGGAGAACATCTTTTTAATAAATATTAGTTTTTTGGGGGCTGGCTTTAAAAGCATGATCTGCTTAAAATTTTCTGTTTCTTGTACGAAAACCTTACCTGAATTGTTAGGTCTACAGCAAGTTCCTGTCAAAATACTTGACTGTTCTGAGTCCTAACCTCAGTATTTTTCCCCATTAATATATATTATAAGTTTGTTAGGGACAGGAAGGGTCTAAAACTTGTATTAAAGACCCTTCTTGGCTATAAATGCTCGGTAGCATAAGCTGTCAGTTATACCTAAATCAATCTCAAAATTCAATGTAATTCAAATTAAATGTCAATATAACTTTAGCTGAAACAATGAGCTTAAATATATCAAAGATCTTCAAGACAGGGCTGGACTGGGTAATGTTTTGTTCTGTTATACATAAAGTCACCAAGAGTCAGTGCTGCCTTGATAGCAACTAAAAATTTCTTGTTTGGGAGAACAGACAAATAATGGAAATTAAATAAGTTTTTGAGAATAGCCAGGGGGAAATATAAGTTATTAAAGTAGTTTGGTAGCAGAGAAAGAACAGAGAGATCAATAAAGGAAAAGAGGGCCTAGACATAGATGCCCCTTCATATGGGAATGAAGTATGCAACAGAAGTAGCATGTCAAATCAGAAGAAAGATGTATTATTCCATACATGGTGGTGGGTGAACAATTAGTTCTTGGAAGGTATCAGCCATGGATATGGGGTGGGAAGTCAGAGCCCTTCTTTGGATACCAGATTAAAAGTAAAAAATGAAACCATAAGAATACTAGGATACATGAGTAATTTTTTTAAAATTAAATTTTGAAATGGGAAATATATAAACAAGACCTAAGAACCAGAAGCTATTAAGAAGAACACTCGACAATTAGACCACATAAATATTGTGGAAGAAGTACCACGAACATACTCATCAGAAGATAAACAGGGAGAAAATATTTACAGCATATGCCAGACAAAGGGCTAATTTCCTTAATATACATGGCATTCTTATAAATCAGTAAGATGAGAAACATACAAAAAAAATTGTAAATACAAACAAGTAGTTCTCAGAAAGTAAAGGGGAATGATTATTATTAAAAAATGCTGAAGTTCATCTGTGATAAACCTGATGAATATAAAACTCATACAATTTTTCATCTATCATACTGACAAAGATGAAAAAGTATAAAAGAGTGTTGGCAAGGGTGTAGGGAAATCACTATTCCTACACACTGTTGGTGGGAGTGTAAATTCATACAACTTTTAAAGGAGGCAAAGGGCAGTATCTTTCATAATCCAGATGGCACTCTGATTTCCCAAATTAGATATATGTATTCTATGGGTATATTTTCAAAATTAAGAAGATAGCAATCTTTGTAATAGAAAAGCAGAAACAAAAAACTTGTAATAACCTAAATGTCTACCACCAGAGAACTAGATAATTGGGGTGCACTCTTGAAGTATAATGCTATGCAGCCTTTAATATGAGGTAGCTAGGAGCTCTGGTAGCATAGTGGCTAAGGCACTTGACTGCTAACCAGAAGGCTGGTGGTTCAAACCCACCAGCCACTCCTCGGAAGGAAGGTTGGGCATTCCTACTTCCGTAGTGATACTGCCTCGGAAACCCAAGGAGGGGTCGCTATGAGTCGGGGCCGACTTGATGGCAAACAACAACAACATGTGTTGATAGGTAAAGCTCTTCAAGATTACGTAAGTAAAAAAGCAAGATGCAGGGTAGTATATATAATATGATCCCATTTATTTAAAAAATAAATATTACATGTTTGGTTATATATGCATAAAAAATTTCCTAGTATTACATAAGAAACTGTTAAAAGGTTTTCTCTGGGTAGTAGTTTGGAGGGGAAGATGCAAGGAGGGAGACATCATTTTCATTTTATAGCCTTCTGTACTGTTTTGAATTTTTTTTTTTACCATGTAGAGATTTTTTAAAATGTAAAATTGAGGAAGGATCTTCCTACTCAAAGATCATGAACCACTCTGTTATGTACAAATCCTTAAGATTTATGATATATTATTTGACCTTTTTCAAGGCAACTGACCTAAAGTACTTCCTGTCTTTGCAAATGTATTTCTAATAGTTATTGGTAGGGTCATACCCACTTGGTAGGTCTTTTTTTTTCCTTTACTAATCACATATAACTCTATTTACTTAAAGATGACAAACCTTTACTTAAATGAGGTGGTTGCTGGAGATTTTTTTGAAACTCACTTTTTAAAGAAATAATGTGATCACTGCAGGAAACTGGGAAAACAACTGTTTTGGTGTGTTCTTTGTTTAGATATGTATTAATATATAGTACTATCTACATATAAAATGTGTTTACAAAACTGAGATCATACTGTACCTACAGCTCTGTATCCTGTTTTCTCTCCCCAACTAATAGGTACTCAATAAATGTATGTTAAACTGAATTGCTGAATTAACATACATAGTCCCCAACTTAGGACATACCTGAATTATGATGAGTTACACTTACAACTGTTTTTTTTCCCATCATTAGTAATATGTGTTACATATAATGTTGTAGTGAATAATTAGCTGATGTTATCATTCTCAGATGGTCAAAGGTTGGACTTATAAAGATATTGATAATAAAAGGCAGTAATAATGAAACTAAAAAAACAATAAACAAAAAAAAGAGGTATTTGACTTATATCCTAACTGACTTACACACCAGTCTTTGGAACGAAACCCTGTCATAAGTTACTATTTCTCTTCATCAAAAGTTGTTTAATTATTTCTACAGAAAGCATGCAGACAGTTTCCAGGTTTTAAGTAAGATAATTAACACTTAGCAAATATGTTTCAATCTAAACTTTGCATTTATGATCATTCCTTAGAAAAATGATTGGATCAAAGAATATGAAATAATTTAAGTTTTCTGAGAAATACTGTTTTTGGAAAGATTGTACCAGTTTTCACTTCTACCAACAGCATAGCGTGTCTCACTCTCTCCTTGCCAACACCTTTTTTTTTTTTAAACCATTCTTAAAAGTCATTGTTACTTTGTATCTGAAAACCAGAAAGCCTATCCCATGAGAATTTCATTTTCTTATAACAAAACAAAGTGTTTCCCCCAATATATTCACTCAAGAGTGGTATCTTCTGATTAAAAACAGAAGGTCAAAAGAGGAACTGTCAAGTTTGCTCCCTTTATAAAATATCCATTTGTTTTCTGGTTTTCATTACCCAAAACAGATGGATAAAGTAGCATATAAATCACATTAAGAATCTCTTCAAAATCCTTACGTATAGCCTAATGAATAAAAGGCTTATCTTTTATATTTCTTCTCTTATACTACAGGTACTTTTAAGCACTTGAAGTGTGATTATTGAGGGCACAACTTTAATATAAAGGCAAGAGACAAAGAGATTGTGAAAAAAGGGCTGCATCTGCCCAGGGACAAACTTCAGAGGCAAAAAGGGATGGGAAAGAAGGATGAGTGAACAGAGGAAACAGGGAGGAAGGGTGATGAGTGCTGTTACACTGTGGGGACTGCAATCAGTGGCACGAAACAAAATGTGGATGAATTGTTGAATGGAAAACTGATTTGCACTGTTAAACCTTCACCCAAATCACAATAAAAAGTAGGAAAAAAAAAACCTCTCATGAATAAAAATTCACTTATTAAAAAAAAAGAAAAAAGGATTATGGACTAGCAGTTGTTTTGCATGTGATAAGAACAAGACTGTAACATTATGCAAACAAAATGATGCCTCACTGATTTAGGAGAGACAGAAACATAACAGTATACGCTAGAAAATTTCTTCCTCAGTGATGTTTAAGGTAAGGTAGCCAGCTCCTTTCCTGAGATACTTCTAGAGCAATATTGTCTAAGAGAAAAAAAAAAAAAAAAAAAATCAGAGACATATGACCTCAACAAAGCTTTGTGCAACAAAAAAAATGCTAGGAAAACAAAATTTAAAGATCAGATCATTCTGATTTTTGGAAAAGATTTTTTATTCAGTGTTTAAGTAAGATTAAAAACTACAAGATTTTGCCTGCAGCTGATAAGCGAAAGAGAAAAAGTTAAACATAAATTATCATCTGATGGGCTCATTAAAATACTCTGACTCAGAGTCAAATTATTCAGTGACATGCCAGAAACTTTGTGTGGCCTTAAGAGTTCTGGAGCAAAATAGCTCTAAACAAAACTTGTCATCTGAAAGCATGGGGCAAATGGGCAAGAAATCCTGAATAAGAAAGCTGATGAAGGGAGGTTATTAGATTTTTTTGATTCTTTTAGGCTTCTAGCAGTTGGTTACCATATGCAAGAACCTACCAGCCGGTTATTTCTTGACTTTTCTGAGTTAAACAACTTAACCCACATCCACTAAGCAGGAATAAGAAACACTTTGTAGATCAGTTGGAAAACATAAAGCAGTCCCACTTTTCCAGTAAAATTTTAGTTGAATTAAATCATAAGAGAAACAATGATTATTGCACATATTGTACTTCTCCCACTACATCTGTTGAGTAGAATTTCCATTCCAAGTGTTGTTTTCATCTTCACCATCATCTTGAGTCCTCAATCTATATATCTTCCCCTCCTTTTTAAAGTCTTCCCCACGTTTCTCCAGCACTCTTTTTCTGACTGGTTCCCTGATATAAGAAAAGAGACCATATAAAATAAGAAAATCAGCAATACAAACCTGTTTCCTTTAAACTTCTTTTGGTATAGGCAAGGAGCCCTAGTGCACAGTGGTAAAGAACCTGGCTAAATAAAAGGTCAGCAGTTTGATCCTACCAGCTGCTCAATGGAGAAAGATATGGCAGTCTCCTTCTGTAAAGATTGATCACCTTGGAAACTCTATAGGACAGTTTTACTGTGTCCCACAAGGAAGCTATGAATTGGAATCAACTCAAGGACAGTGGGATAGTATAGGCAACTATATTTTATTTTTAACTCCATGTAAGGCATGGAAGGAGCACTGGTGGTACAGTGGTTAAGTGGTTAACAGTGGTTAAGTGCTCGACTGCGAACTGAAAGGCTGGTGGTTTGAACCAACCAGCTGCTCTGTAGAAGAAAGATGTGGCAGTCTGCTTCTGTAAAGATTATAGCTGTAGAAACCATATGTGGCAGTAGTGCCTAAGGCATTTGACTGCTAACCAGAAGGCTGGTGGTTCAAATCCACCAGCCACTCCTCAGGAGGAAGGTTGGGCAATCTACTTCCATAGTGATATTGCCTTGGAAATCCAAGGAGGGGTTGCTATGTGTCCCACTCAACGGCAGTGTGTTTGGTTTGATTTTTGGTTTACAGGGTCAGTATGAGTCAGAATCAACTTGATGGCAACAAGTTTTGGTTTAAGGGATTAAGAGATAATTATACCTACTAACACAACCCTAGACTTTACTAGTCTTTGGCAAAGCCTGTGCTCGAAGTGAAGACGGCTCAATCACATATTGCACTTCCATGTGTTTCTTAATGACTTACCAAGCTTTAGAAGAGTGACCAAAAAATCAAAAACCCACAGCCATCAAGTCAATTCCAACTCACAGCGATCCCCACTGCATTTCCAATGCAGTAAATCTTTACAGAAGTAGACTGCCCAGTCTTGCTTCCATAGAGTGGCTGGTGGGCTTGAACCACCAACCTTCTGGTTAGTAGTCAGATGCCTTAGGCACTGTGCTATCAGAGCTCCTTTAGAAGAGTGACATCATTTGTTAACTGTCATTTCCTTTATTAGTTATCCAAGCTGATATGTCTGCTGAAATATTTATAACTCACATAACACCCTAAAGACTACCCAAAGGTCCATTTATATCCTAGTTGACAGAAATGGTCAATTACCCAATTTTTAATCCATTCAAAATCTTTTAAGAATAACTTATTATAAACAATTAAGAACAAACAAGATGAGAAGATAGGAGTGAAATTTAAGCTAATAGAATCCCATAATATTAGAGGGGAAGACAAAAAAAAAAAAAAAAAAAGGGAAAACAATAGTGCAGTTCAAAGCTTCCCTTCTTGATATACAGCCATCTCATTTGCCCCAGTCCCTCATCTTTTCCCTTATTTGAGAAATGTGTTAAAACTCACACAACACAAGCTATTCTAGATTAAAAGCTTCCACCTATAGCTCAGCAATAGTTCTAAAATTCAGGGATAACAATGCTGTTCTAAGACTGTTGTCGTTCGGTGCCATTGAGTTGATTTCTGACTCACAGTGACCCCAGGTGACACAGGAGGACTACTCCATAGGGTTTCTTAGGCTGTAATTTTTACAGAAGCAGACTGCCAGGTCTTTCTCCCGCACAACTTCTGAGCAGGTTCAAACCATTGACCTTTAGCCAATCACTTAACCATTATGCCACCAAGGCTCTTTGTTCTAACACCAGAGAGAATTTTCTTGTGTGCTCAGTTAAGGAATGCACTACAAATGTACAGATAGCTTGCCCAACACATACAAAATAAACCAAGATAAACACTAAATCATCCCAACTACAATATATAAATCATCATCGATAGAGTCAATAGGAAACAGGACTAGGAATCCCTTTATGGAAGACAAAGGCAAAGATTTTCATTAGTTACCACATCACACTGGTGTAAAGATTTAGAATAATGCTTATTAAAGGCCTAAAAGAGTGTTTAATAGTAGTAAGGTGATATTATAATAAATGTTGCTATTATTTATTAAAAGGGAATATAATCTCACCTTCTAGGAAAATAGTTGCCAACTGTGTTAATCTTTTTCAAATATGCTCAATCTTAAAAAAAAAGAGGTATGAGCTAAAATTCTCAGTGTGATGTATGCTACCATTCTAACCTCTGCCACCTGCAATAAAAATAGGACCTCTCAGTTACGGGACTAGTCCAAATCTCTTTCAGAAGGCAGCACCATTTTCAAGAGAGAGCCACTTTCTTCCATTTGATCTTTCTCTGAATGACCCAAAGTAGACTATCAGTCAGGAGATAAATCAGCAGAGTTAAAATTATCTAGAACACAATGATCCCTCTAGAGGAATTATGCAAGATGACTGTGAGCAATTACGCAACATAGTATTTGGTCAGGAAAACATGCTAGCCAGAGAGAAAGAACTACTTATAGATGGGAGCAAAAATCTGCCTTTATAGTCATGAAATAAGTGAGTCATAGTCAATGAAGGAAATCATAAAACCATAGAGGTAAAGTTGCTTTCTGTGGAATAGATTTTAGAAAGATGGCTGAGAAAACTCAGTTTGTAAGCTTCCCAAGAGAGATTGATAGGATAGTTTCAGAACATGTGGTTTTCTTGTCTTCAAAGTAGAGTCTGGGGAAGACATATACAGAAAATAAAATACCCCTAACAAATTTTTTCATTTTGTGATAAAGGACACTACTACATTATTTCCGCAAACGGGGAAACACAAACAGATACCTTTTTTCTGAGTTACTAGATGATGCAGATGGGGGTTCTGATGATGTTCCTCTCACAGAAGTCTGTGCAGGAGGAGGGTTACTAAATAGGAAGTTGCTTATCAATCTCCAGATGGCAAGGAATGGGTAAAGTACTGTCCCCAGCAATGTCCAAATGTCTCCACTGGAAGAGTGCACCATGGATGTAGTTGGTCTTCCTGCCTAAAAATTAAGGAATAAACCCAGATAAAGACTATCCTAGTCCAATCATACCATAGTCAAGGTTCTAAATAAAAGTTTTATCTATAGTTCTAGTTGGTTAAATGTTCCATTTTTAAGAAAATTAAACTTTTATAATATAATTAACAACTTTAATTAAAAAAAAAAAAAAAAAGCCTTTTTGCTGATTAATAAAAAAGGGGAAGGTTTTGAACCTTAGTGACTATAATTAAATTCTGACTACTGGAGGGCTGTTTTCGGTATGAGGCTCCAGTTCAGAGAAAAATATACCAAGATGGGATCTTGGAAAAGTCATTTAAGCTTTCTGAGCCTCTTTCTTCAAAGAGATTAAAACACTGTTGTGAGACTTAAATGGGATAATGTTTTTTAAAAAATAAGTGTTATTTTTGTTATGTTAAAATGTTTTTATTAAAAAACATGGTAATACAGCCTTTTCCCAATAGCCAAAAGGTGGAAACAACCATAAATTCTATCAACAGATGAGTGGATAAACAAAATGTGATACACACACACACACAATGGAATATTATTCAGTTATGTAAAAGAATGAAATTCTATTACATGCTACAACATGGATTAACACTGAAAACACTATGCTGAATGAAGTAAGCCAGACACAAAATAGGGTATACTTCTATTTACAAGAAATATCTAGAATAGGCAAAAGCAGAGGGACAGAAAACAGGTTAGTGGTCACCATGAGCAAGAGGGGAGAGGAAAATGGAGAGTCAATACTTAATGCTACAGAGTGTCCATTTGAGGTGAAGAAAAAGTTCTGGTAACAAATAGGGATGGTAGTTACATAATACTGTGAATATAATCAATATCACTGAAGTGCACACACGCCAAAAAATGGTTGAAATGGCAATTTTTAAATATATGTTTTACCAACTTTTTAATGTCAAAATAGCAAAATCTTATGTTATATACAAATTTTTCCACAATTAAAAATAATTAAGTAAAAACAAACAAAAAAAACACCTAAAACCTAGAAAACCCAAGCGATTCAGTCAAAAACCTACTGGAACTAATTGAGAGATTTAGCAACGTTGCAGGATATAAGATCAACATCCAAAAATCAGT
>NW_006921929.1:3385909-3389918 GCF_000298275.1 Orycteropus afer afer
AAAAAAAAAAAAAAAAAAAAAACCGAAAAACCACCTAAAAACAAAAAACTTGGTAACAGTATAGCCCTATATAAATAAAAGATATTATTAAGTCTTAGATTATTAGAGATACTATGCATTTCTAATTTTCTTTTTGTACTGTTCATTTTCTGTACACCTACTCCTCACTTATCAACTATCTCGGTATCTAACATTTCAGATTTACAACTTTGAAAAAATTCTAAAGTGGTGCCTCCAATGGTCCAGCTCCCAGTAGAGCTGTGGCTCAGCCCAGGCCGCTCTAAATGATATACTGAAGGCCCCAGCAACACCTGGGCCATACAAGGGACAGCAGCTGATAGACTGTAGGACACCTTCTCCCATTTGTCCACAGTGTCTTAGTCCATCCATGGAGGGCACAGAATGATGGCAGAACTCAAGGTCGTAGGCAGGCAGGGGGTGGCTGGGAGAGCGACCAAAGGTGCCAAAGATGGCAGGGGAGGCAGAAATGTAGTCACAGATATCTGCAGGGCCAGCAGGCAATACCCAACCACTACCCCAACCTCCCCCCACCCAATGCTTCTCAGTGTTGGGGTAGGGGGGCGAAAGCACCACATATCTCCCAAGATGTACCGGGGGGCCGAATGGGCAGTAAGCAACTTGGGGGGGGGGCACTGGTGCCGAAGACAAGGCATAGTTCCTGACTGTCATATAAAACCAATTTCGCTTAATAACCTAATGTTTGGAATCTAACCATGTCACTAAGTGAACAATGAGTATATATGAAAATATATGTAAGGAAAATAGTAAGTTGAAAGTTAAACTATTTATCCAATGCCTCACAAACAATTATTAACAACAAATATATAAAGCACAGTATATTAGAAAACAGATTTATCTAACATTTTTAGATAACGTGGATTGTAATTATGTATCATATACCTTTGTTTTTCCCTTTCACTGATTACAAGAACTAAGAGTAGAACACACAGGACTAGAGAAAAAATATGTATGTATATACATACTGGCAACAGTACCACTGAAGCACTTGGGGCAAGTTCCAAATCCAATAATTTCTTTTTGTAATCTTCTTTGGTAAATTCCCTCCTGGGAAACATGGTTGCTAATGAAAAATTACCATATGTGTTGCCAACAGTCTGTAACATAACAAAAATTTTTAAAACTTTACAATGATGTCTTCTTAAAAGAAGATGCTTAATTACTCACATGCATCAAAAATGACTGCATTAATTAAAATTGCCTTAATTTAAAAAGCTCATAGAAATGTAAACTCAAATGTAGCTGAAAAGCTATCAATTCAAGAATTTTTCTAAAAGCTTACATAACTCAAAATTAACACAAAGTAAAAATAACAAGAATACAGTTCTTAAAGCTGAATAAATAAACTGAAAATATGAGCAATTTATGTGTACCTTTAGAGTACAGGAGCAGTTCAGTCATTCAGGTTTTCACTCTTTTGGTAAACATTTAGATGCTCTTTATTAAAAATCGACAAGAGACCACTATTTTCCTCATATTTGTAACTTCAGGAGTTTTAGCCTCCTTGTCTCAAGGCATAAATGGTCCACAGTGAACCTACCCCACACACATAATCTCAGTTCCAGGAACCTACACTAGACGCATTACCATCACCTTCACAATTTTGAGCTACTGATATTTTAAAATCTTAAAAAACAACTGTTCACCCTTTCCCTAAAAGATTCCAAAGAAAGAAGCTCACTAACACTTGTTTCTTGTGATTTTTACTGCTGTTCACATACATACCCCTCACTGTTCTCACTCTGGTGGCATAGTGGATAAGGTATTTAGCTGCTAACCAGGTCAGCAGTTCAAACCCACCAGGTGTTCCACAGAAGAAGATGGGGTAAATCTACTTCCCTAAAGATTTACAGCCTCGGAAACCCAAGAGTTGGGGGTCACTGTAAGTCAGAATCAACTTGATGGCAGCAAGTTTAGTTTTTAGAGGTTCTCTAACATAAAGACACCCCAAAATAAACAGAATTAGGCCATTCTGTATATTCGAAGATGAAGTTTAAATCGCAGTAATGCAACCAAAGATTTCCTCTCCCTTGTGTGGTTCCCTCTTCACTTACTTGTGGGAGAAGTACTAAGACATAGGACAGAGGTACCCTTCTTGGAAGGCCCCAGGTGGGAACCCAAGATCAAAAAAAGAATGAAAGAAGCTACTATTGAGCTTAGGGAAAAGGGGTCTTAAAGCATTTACTCTGTCCATCCTAGCTCATCTGCATAAAGGCTGATAGCTTTTCAGGCATCTTCTCTTGTGAACCACAAGTGAGGTAGCAGACCAAACAGGAAGAAGTGGTCTGGGGGAAAGATCTGAACCCAGCATCCCATGCCTTAATTTGAACCTTGAAGTTACATATATTTACACACACACGAAAAATATTCAAACATACCGTGACCCTACAGTATAAAGGATACCTGATACCCAAAATCCATTTTCAATAAGGAATCAATCCAATAATAAAAACTAATTGAGAGTATTCTTTTATTTTCTAAGATACATAATTTCACATTCCATTCAGATTTTGAGTAAGGGCACCTTTCAGGAGTAAATTTCTGAAGGAAAAACTTGTCAAATAAAAATTAATGATCAGACAACAGGTGAGAAAATGTCCAGCCTCAAAACAGTATAAGCAATCTACAGAAAATGAAATGAAAGGACCAAGAAGAATGGCATCCTTTTAGGAATCAGTGGAAGGAGCCCTGGTGGTGCAATGGTTAGTTAAGAGCTTGGCTGTTAAACAAAAGGTCTGAGGTTTGAACCTACCAGCCATTCCTCAGGAGAAAAATATGGCAATCTGCTTCTGTAAAGATTACAGCCTTGGAAACCTTATGGTGCAGTTCTAACTCTGTCCTTCAGGGCTACTATGTGCTGAAATCGACTTGATAGTAATGGGTTTGGTTTTTGAGGGAGGAGTGGGAAAACTTCTTCAGGTTAGACCTTTGGAAAACCACTTGCTTTCACTTCTACAGTTGAGAGAATTAATCAGTGAGAAGTTTCCAGAGCCTGTTGTACAGTATCAGCAAATTTCCTTTTCTACCCAACAAGCTGTGCCCCTATGGCACTAATACATGATGGAAGTGACACAATAACCTCCAAAGCGTCTCATGCTCCTCTCCTGTAGATAAGTCATGATTTATTCACATTCTTCAAGTTCTGTTTTAAAATCATCCCCTCCGACATCTTAATAACCTATACATGTATCTTTACTATAACTCAAGACAAAAATTTACCTGGGCAGCAAACTGTCTTGCTTCCTCCAGAGGAGCATCAGAAGAGAACTGATTTGTAAAGGAAGACCCATCAGGAAGACGGAATTGAATTCTAGCAATAGAACTATGAAAACATAAAGTTAAAATGATATCTTTTATCTCCATATATATCTTCAAAGAATATCATTAAAGGTGAGAAAAAAACGAAAAATAAAAATGTGCAAAAATACTTTCCCTAGGTCACATTTTTATTATTTTTTAATAATAGTTTTATTGAGATATATTTCACATAACATAAAATTCATCCTTTTAATCTATGTAGGAGATCCTGGATAGAGTGGGAGAACAAAGTAGAACAAAACTCAAAATCATTTGGAAGAAAAAGGGACCAGGTTTGCTGGTCTGACAGAGCCTGATGAAACCCCTGAGACGATGGCCCCTAGCTGCCCTTCAGGTCTGGAACTGAACCCACTCCTGTGGCTTCCAGCCAAACAAGAGAGGCATATGAGCAGAACATTTACACTAGATAGATACACTCCTCGGAGAGAACAATCATGGGAGAATAGAAGGGCTGTGTATACACAGAGAGACAGCTCAGGGGGCAGGAGTGCATGAAGGAAAGACACAGGGAAGAGGTAACTATGGGGAGGAAGTGGGAGGGGAGCTGTTGCAATGTGGTAAATTGTAGTCAATGTCATGAGACAAAGTATATGTGAACTGCTGTATGGAAAGCGAATTTGCTCTGTAAATTTTCACCCAAATCACAATTTAA
>NW_006921929.1:3390503-3393931 GCF_000298275.1 Orycteropus afer afer
CCTCCAATTTCCTCCCCAAGGTACCACTTCCCAGTGTCCATCCCTCCATACTCTCCTGCCCCCTAAGCTGTCTCCCTGTGCATAAGGTGCCCTTCGTTCTCCCATGATTGTTCTCTCAAGGGCATGTGTCCACTTGAGGTAAATGTTCAACTCACATACCTGTATTTTGCTTGGCTGGAAACCACAGATGTGGTCTCAATTCCAGACCTGAAGGGTAGCTAGGGGCCATAGTCTCAGTGGTTCCACCAGGCTCTATTGTCAACATAATGTTTTTAAGGTTCATTCTTGTTACAGCATGTATCAGTACTTCATTTCCTTATATTGCTGAATGATATTTCATTGTGTGGAATATACCACTTTTTGCTTATCCATTCATCAACAGACGGACATTTGTGGTTTTAGCACTTACTAGCTCTGGTAGCATAGTGGCTAAGACACTTGCCTGCTAACCAGACGGCTGGCGGTTCAAACCCACCAGCCACTCCTCGGAAGGAAGGTTGGGCAATCCTACTTCCGTAGTGATACTGCCTCGGAAACCCAAGGAGGGGTCGCTATGAGTCGGGGCCGACTCGACAGCACATAACAACAACAACAACAATAGCTATTATGAAAAATGCTGCTATGAACATTCATGAACCTGTTTTTGTGTGGCTGTGTTCTCCTGGATATGAACCTGAGAGTAGAATTGCTGGGTCATATGGTAACTCTGTGTTTAACATTCTGAGGAAGCATCAAATTGTTGTCAAAGTGGCTGAATCATTTTTGAATCCCACTAGCAATGCATGGGGGAGCTCTAGTGGTGTAGTACCTGAGGCACTTGACTGCTAAACAGAAGGTTGGGAGTTCAAACCCACCAGCCACTCTACGGTAGGAAGATTGGGCATTGTACTTCCATAAATATTTACCTCCTTGGAAACCAAGGGTCACTATGAGTCAGAATCGACTAGATAGCAGTGAGTTTGAATTTTTTGGTAGCAATGTAGGAGGGCCGTAATTTCTCCACAGCCTAGCCAACACTTTTTTATTAAGTTTTTAGTTACCACAGTAGATGTGAAGTGGTATTACAACATGTAGTTTTAATATGAATTTCTCTAATGACTAACGTGTGATGCATCTTTTCATGTGCTTGCTGGTTATCTGTATATCTTCTATGAAGAAATGTCTATTTATAGCCTTTACGTATATTAAATGGATTTCTTTTTAGTTATATGAGTCCTTTATATATTCTAGACACAAGTCCCTTATCAGACACATTATTTGTAAATATTTTCTCTTGTTCAGTGTGTTGTATTTTCACTTTCTTGATGGTGTCGTGTCTTTTGAAGTCAGAAGTTTTTAATTTTGATGAAGTTGAATTTATCTATTTTTTTTTTCTTCTGTTACTTGCGCATTTGGTGTCATAACTAAGAAACTGCTGATCACAAAGATTTTCTGTGTTTTCTTCTAGGAGTTTACAAATTTAACTCTTATACTGAAGTCTTCAAGGAGCTCTGGTGCATTTGACTGTTAACCAGAAGGTTGGTGGTTCAAACCCACCAGCCACTACGCGGAAGACTGGGCAATCTACTTCCGTAAAGATTTACTGAACCCAAAGGGGGTCACTATGACTCAGAATCAACCTGATGGCAGTGAGTTTTCTTTTTTTTTTGGTTTATTGAAGTTGTCAACCCATTTTGAGTTACTTTTTTTACATGGTATGAGGCAAGGGTCCCAAATTCATTCTTTTCCTTGTGTACATCCTGCTGTACCATTTATTGAAAAGATTATTCTTCCTCCCATTTAATTTTTGGTACTGCTGTCAAAAATGAATTAATTGTAAATACAAGGTTTAGTTCTGAACGCTCAATTTTATTTCATTGATCTATAGTATATTTATCCAGTTCCACATTATCTTGGTTTCTGTAGCTTTATAGTACATTTTGAAACTGGAAAGTGTAAATCCTCCAACTTTTTTCATTTTTCAAATTGTTTTTGCTATTGAGTCCCTTCCATTTCCATATAAATTTTAGAATGACATAGTCTATTTCTTTCCTTCCCCCCCCCCCGGTTGGTTTTAATTAATTAATTAATTGGGTGAAAATTTACAGAGCAAATACACTTTCCATACAGATCACATACACTTTGTCTTATGACACTGACCACAATTTAGCATGATGCAACATCTCTCCCACTTCCTCCCAATAGGTACTGCTTCCCTGTGTCCATCCCTCCATGTACTCCTACCCCCTGAGCTGTCTCCCTGTGCCTGAACAGCCCTTCTTTCTTGCTTGCTTGTTCTCTCCAAGGAGGGTATCTACCTCAGGTAAATGATCAACTAGTATGCCTGTCTACTGCTTGGCTGGACAGACCTGAAGGGCAGCTAGGGGCCATAGTCTCAGTGGTTCCACTGGGCAAGCAAACCTGTTCCCTGCTTGTTTTTTCTTTTCAAATGATTTTGAGTTTTGTTCCAAATTGTTCCCCCTGTCTATCCAGGATCTTCTACAAAGATCCTCTTCCAAGTGGTTGACATTAGTAGCCGAGCACTGTCTATTTCTTCTGGTCTCACAGACATATAGGCTGCAGATCGGATGGTGTACCAGTCGCTAGGACTGATTGTTTCCATGAATTTTTGGTTTTCTTCATTCTTCTTGGCCTGGATGAGGAGAGACACATCATTGCATCTAGATGGCAGCTTGCAGGCTTTTAAGATCTCAATCGCTACTCACCACAGTAGCAGGTGGAACAATGATTTGTGTAGTATGTTATGCCAATTGAGCTTGATGTCCTCTGCGACTCTGGTCCCGAGCCCACAGGTTCAACTACTCGGTCCCTCTGGGTAGCTGGCTGTGACCAAGCAGTGACTACAACCTTGCCCCTTGTCAGCCCCATTATACACCTGGCAATTCAGATCATACACATAAAGTTATTGGACCACTGTCTGCCAACCCTATACATGTTCTTGGGTGCACTCTCCACTTCATATAGATACCTAACATTTCAGCCTGTCCACCCATATACCCGTGTTTGCCTTCACTGAGCATGCTGTACTATATGTGAAAAAGGGTTCATCTTTGTTGTCTGTACTGCCCATGTACCTCTCTCTTTCTCTTCCTCAATGCCACTATATTGATCACTCACATTTGGTACATTGTGCTTTTCTTCACCCAAATCAAAACTTATCTCTATCTATCTAACAGTATTCCCTCCCCTCCCCTCCCACCCCTAGTAACCAACAAATGACCTTCCATAGATAAGCATTTCCTTGACTATTACAATAATGGACTAATATAATATTTGTCCTTTTGTGATTGACTTATTTCACTCAGCGTAATATCCTCCAAGTTCATCCACATTATGCGGTGTTTTGCAGATTCTACATTATTCTTTAGCGTTGCATAGTATTCCATTGTGTGTATGTACCATAGTTTGGTTATCCATTCCTCAGTTGA
>NW_006921929.1:3395321-3397379 GCF_000298275.1 Orycteropus afer afer
AGGAATGCCCAACCTTCCTTCCGAGGAGTGGCTGGTGGGTTTGAACTGCCAGCCTTCTGGTTAGCAGTCAAGTGCCTTAGGCACTATGCTACCAGAGCTTCTGGTTGTTCCATATAAAGTTAGTGACTGGTTTTTCCATATCCCTAAAGAATGTTGATGGGATCTGGATTGGGATTACATTGAATGTATAGATTGTTTTGGGTAGAACTGACATGTTCACAATGTTCAATCTTCCTATTCACAAGCATGGGATGTTCTTTCATTTATGTAGTTCTCTTATGGTTTCTTGAAGTAGTTTTTTATAGTTTTCTTTGTACAGGTCTTTTGTGTCCCTGGTAAGATTTATTCCCAAAAAGTGTAAGTACTCCAACTTTTTTCATTTTTCAAATTGTTTTTGCTATTCTGAGTCCCTTACATTTCCATATAAATTTTAGAATGACATAATCAATTTCTTGGGGAAAAAAAAAAAAACCACCCTGAGATTTTGGTATGGATTGAATTGAACATGCACATCAGAGTGCAGAGAGTATTCTCATCCTAACAATATTATGTCTTCTGATGTACGAACATGAGATTTCCCTTCACTTACTTCCAAACTCACTGCCATGGAGTCTATTCCAACTCATAGTGACTCTTCAGGACAGAGCAGAACTGCCCCTTAGGGCTTCCAAGGCTATAAATCTTTTCAGAAGCAGACTGCCTCATCTTTCTCCTGCAGAGAAGCTGGTAAGTTCCAAGTGCCAACATTCTGGTTAGCAGTTGAATGTTTTAACCACTATGCCATGAATACATTTTATTTACCTAAGTACTCTCAAATTTCTTTCAATAGTGTTTTTGTAATTTTTAATATACAAGTCTTATATTCTTTTATTAAATTTATTCTTTATTCCTAAGTATTTTATTCTTTTTTGGAGAACAGTTTTTAAAAAGTTATCTTTCGGATTTACAAGCATAATGCTTGTTAATTTTCTAACAAGGGAAATACAGAAAAGAAATACTAACATGAACTAGAGGGATGTACTGGAAACCTCAATTTCTTTTTGGTTCTCAATATATTTTTGTTTTGGGAACTATCTCCCCTGCTTCATGTCATTCATGCTGGACCATATTTCTCCCACTTTCTTTATCCCCCACCCAAACCAGAAAGCCTATGCAAATGGACAGTGATTGGGCTAGAGGTGGTCACATGACTCTGTTGTTACTGTTATTTGCTGTCGAGTCGGACCTGACTCATAGTGATGCCTCCTCCTTGGGCTGCCGAGGCAGTATCACTACGGAAGTAGATTACCCAACCTTCCTTCCGAGGAGTGGCTGGTGGGTTTGAACCGCCAGCCTTCTGGTTAGCAGTCAAGTGCCTTAAGCACTATGCCACCAGAGCTCCTCACATGACTCTAGCAGGGCCAATTACAATTCTCCTTAGTGATTGCTATGGGCTTTGAGGGATACAGGATTAATCTTTTTTCTCTGGGATCATAGCTCAAGATCTTGAAGGTATCAGACTCTTCTGACATCATGTGGAGAATATTCCTGAAAATAAAGCTAAAACAGAAGAATTTAAAAGACTGAAAAAAGAGACAGCAGAAAAAAGTCCTAATGACAGCCTTTAGATCCTTGGATCCAGCTATGCCTTACCAAATCCAACACTGGATTCCCCAACTGCAGAGCTAATTTTTTCTGTATTCCTTCTTTTGCTTAATGCTAGCTGACTTGGGATACTGACTGTTACAACTAAAGAATCCTAGTACACAGATGATAATCACTGTAATTATTTTGATGTATGTAGTTTCTACCTCTTGAAAATAAACTTTTTAGTCTCACTCTTAAAAGTTATTTATTTAGTACTGTCATATTATATGTTTACATTCAATGACAAATACCACTGGCAGCTCCCAAACTAGTCAATATGTCCTTCTGGAACTGACAACTATAGCCACAGTACACATCAGTGTTAAAAACCAGCCCACAGACTGTAAAATGGTACAGCCATTGTGGAAAGCAGTATGGCGATTCCTTCAAAAGTTGGAATTAGAAATATCATTTGACCCAGCCATCCCATTA
>NW_006921929.1:3398922-3416584 GCF_000298275.1 Orycteropus afer afer
CATTGTTCTCCTTAGTTCATACAACCATATAGATGTTTCAGCATGAAATAAAGTACCTTCTTTCTCTTGCATAAGATTCCCTCTTGATTTCTATTTCTGCTTGTTTGGCTAGCAAGGCAGCTGCTTTAGCAGCTTCTACTTCTTCCTTTGTCTTTGCAAAACGAGCAGCTCTCTCTGCACGGTCCTTTAAAACATTAGACACCAATTATCTTTCACTGCCAAAATTATCTATTCACACACTTCCAAACTCAAGTTAATGAGAAACATCATACTCATGAAATTCCTTATAGCCATATGTGAACTATATCATTCTAAATCTGGTCATCTTTAATATTACCAATTGTCAGAGACTTCAAGTTATTATTGAATAAACAAGACCTTGATTTTGTTCACTCACAAACCCTGAAGCAAGGTCTGGCACATAGTAGATGCTCAGTAAGTATTCGCTGAATGAACAAATGAACAAACACTATTAAGGGAGGAGTGGTTTTCATATGTATAATACAGCTTAATTCTAAAAGCAATTATTACAAAACCATCCTAGGGTTCTATGATATACCTAAATCCTTCATCCCCAAAAAGGAATACTTGTGACTAAAGATTACTAAGTAACTAGTTCTTAGCTTGTTTTCCAGAGAATCCCTGAAAACTGCCTTCTGATTTACTTAATGAAATTTGTAACATACGAAAACACGGAGAAAAATCATTTTGAAAAAATAATCTAAAAACTCAACCATAACCATATCTTAACTTAATAAGCAATTTCTAACAAAATAAAGCTGAGAACTGCTACTCTTTGAATCACTTAACTATACTATTTACACATGCTCCATCTTAGAATAAACCAAAGTCAACATGCATAGAAAAATAATTTTACAAATTTCCTGGAGTAAAGCATTAAAAGTAAAATTAACACTCACCAAAGCAATCTGCTGTTTTATACGCTCTCGAGCTGCCCTATCTTCTGCTTTTTCTCTGTTTCTTTCCTCTAACATTCTTTTTGTTAATTCTTCTTCTTGCTTTCTTTTATAATCTAACATTTCTTTTCCAGTTTTTCTTCTCTCAATTTCCTTCTTAATCTCTCTCTGAATTAAAGAGAAAATAAGATTTAAGAGCTAGAAATGAATTTGACAGTCTGCCTCAGGTATTATTTTAAATGTAGGGCAAGCTGGTTATACAGTATACCTAAAGGGGTAAAATGTCTTAAAATGTAAGGGTCTATTTAAAGTTTATCGACAGCATGGCTAACGGTCAAATGTCTACCAATTAGTATACCTTTGGCAATGGTTAAGATTATGATGTAGTCAATGTAAGCTAAAAGCAAGAGATTCACAGGTCTTTGATTTCTCAAATTAATATTTTACCAACTCCAAGGGCAACAAGGCAGTCACTTATTTGAAGAACTGATAACTTTCCTATATTAGAACCCAAAGTGATGATGCAGTTTAGATATATAGGGTGATAAAAAATGAATGCTGCACTAGAATACAGCAACAGGAGAGGGAAAAATTCAGCAAAATGTCTACATATTTCTTTTCCACAAAAGAAACTTAAAATTTGATCTTCTACCTCACATCAAATAATATCAGCTTAAGTGTCTTTGTTTTTAGTGGAAAAGACTTGTTGCAGACAGACGATGGTCCAATTTATTCCTAACAATTTAAGAAAAAGAACACAAAAAGCATATAATATGAAGATACTAAGAAAGACAGAAAACTCCCTTCACAAATGCTGTCACACTGAAATGTAACTACAAAGCCATCCTAAGTCTACTCTTCACTGAATGGATGGGTAAAACAATGCTAGGTGCATGGATTTTACCTGTTCTTCTTCCTTCCTTTTCTCTTCTCTCCTTTCTTCCAGTTTTTTGGTTAGTCTGTGTTTTAAATAAAATACATTAATTGAGACTCATCATATTAAGGTCAAATACATTTAGGAAATTTATTTAGCTAAAAATAACTGAGGAAATGTAGACACTTATAAGAAAAGCCCTTGGAAGCACAATAGTAATAATTTATCTGCCAAGTTTCTGGTACCTAGAGAAATCTATGCACCAACTGCAGCCCATCCAAAGTATCCTTATCTCCTACTTACCTTTAGTTTTCATTTTTGAGGGATCTGATTTATCTGATATTGATTTTAAAATATACAAGTTTCAAACAATATATAAATGGATGATTTACAAATGTTTTACCCCTAACCACCAACATGGCACAAAATTATTAAAAGTAAGAGCAAAAATGTAAGGGCATCTATAGAAGCTACTAATAATGCCAAGGGAGCTCTGGTAGCATAGTGCCTAAGGCACTTGACTGCTAACCAGAAGGCTGGCGGTTCAAACCCACCAGCCACTCCTCAGAAGGAAGATGGGGCAATCTACTTCCGTAGTGATACTGCCTTGGAAACCCAAGGAGCGGTCACTATGAGTCGGATCCGACTTGACAGCACTTAACAACAATACCAAAATATGCTATTCATATTTCCAACTGTAAGAAGTTCATCATTGAAAAACTAATCATTCTAAAGTGAACAGCATGAAAAATTTGATAGACTTCTCAGCTAAAACAGAAACAAATAAAAAAATGGTTCTGCAATTACATGGTGGTGATGGTTGTACAACCTTGCAAATATACCAAAACCCACTGCACTGTACACTTTAAAAAGATGGTTTTTTTTGGGGGTGGGGGGGTTGGGGGTGGGGGGATTCATGACAACCCTTTGTGTGTCAGAGTAGAACTGTGCTCCATAGGGTTTGTTTGTTTGATTGATTGATTGACTGATTTATGAATGAATGAATGATTTGGGTGAAAGTTTACAGAGCAAATTCACTTTCCATACAGCAGTTCATACACACTTTGTCTCATGACATTGACTACAATTAAAAAGGTGGGTTTTGTTTTTTTTTTTAAATGTTACATTAATTATATCTCAATTTGTTTAACTGGTACTTTCTCTGATATAGATTTGGGATATACAAGTATATGTAAATGATAAAACTCAGCTGAACAACTTCTGCCAGAGATCAAGTATGTGCTGATAAGGGCAGAAAAGCTAGCATGAAGATTGTACCAACCAAATTTGGGGCAAAGTGTGCACCAAAAATATTAAGATGAATTATATATAACAACACATTAGAAGGAACAAAGGAGCTCTGGTAGCATAGTGCCTAAGGCACTTGACTGCTTACCAGAAGGCTGGCGGTTCAAACCCACCAGCCACTCCTTGGAAGGAAGGTTGGGCAATCCTACTTCCATAGGGATACTGCCTGGGAAACCCAAGGAAGGGTCGCTATGAGTCGGGGCCGACTCGATGGCAAACAACAACAACAACAGAAGGAACAAAAAGGATCTACTGCTGAGAGGAGTATCAATTCGTACAACCATTATGGAAAACTGGCCAGTATCCATGACCCAGAAATTCCCACTCCCATATATATGCCCAAAAGAAATGCATACATATGTTCACTGGGACATGTACAAGAATGTTCACAGCAGCCCTGTTCATAATAACCCAAACCTAAAGATAATTCTAATGGCTATTGATAGTAGAAAGGATAAATAAAATGTAGTACAGTCAAACAATACAGAAATGAGACTGCATCAACTAATGACACATGCAGCAACACAGATGAGCCACACAAAAATAATGGTGAGCAAAAGAGATCAAACACAGAAAGAATACATGCAGTATGATTCTAAATTTTTGCTTTTGATACTAATTAAAATATATGATTTTTTTAATTCTTAAAGTTAAAGGATGTGAAGTATAAATCGTTTAGTGATTGATGTGAATACGTGAATCTGTTAGTCAAAATGCATTATTTTGTTTAAAAATGGGCAGAATTATAAAGTTGAAAAACAGGCAAAATTAATCTGTGGTATCAGATTCAGGATAGCGGTCATCCTTGAGAGGGAAGCAATAATTGAGAAGGAGCATTAAGAAGGCTTCTACGACCTGGTAATTTTCTATGTCTTGATCTGGGTGCTGCTGTCTTTAAAAGTAGTAAAAAAAAATAGCGATTAAAGGTGAGAGAACACGTATCAGTGCTCTTCTCTACACTGGTGGACGCGGTTATAAAGGACATTATTGGGACTATTGGGGAAATGTAAATAGAGACAGTATATAAGAAAACCTTACTGTATTAAGTTACAGTTTCTTGAATGTGATAATGGTACTGTACTGTTGTTGTTTGTCATCGAGTTGATTCCAACCTGGAATGACGCTACAGGAAAGAGTAGAATGGCTCCAATGGCCCATTCTGTCTCCTAGGCTGACATCTTTAAGGGAGTATATCACCGGGGTTATCACCCACAGGGTGGTTGATGGGTTCACTCTACTGACCTGTCATTTAGCAGCCAAATACTTAACCACTGTACCACCAGAATTCCTAGAATTGTACTAGTATCTGAAAATATCTTTATTCTTAGGAGATATATATTGAAGTGTTTAGGGATGAAGTGAAATGATGTCGGCAAGTTTCAAATGATTCAGCCAAAAAAATTTCATTATATTCTTTCAGTTTTTGTTAGGTTTGAAACCTTTCCAATTTTAAGGCTGGGAGAGGAATTAATGGCACTTTATATTATCTTTCCCAGATAATTCTGCCCATTTTTAAACAAAATAATGCATTTTGACTAACAGATTCACGTATTCACATCAATCACTAAACGATTTATACTTCACATCCTTTAGCTTTAAGAATAAAAAAAATCATATATTTTAATTAGTATCAAAAGCAAAAATTTAGACATAACAATTACAGATCACCAATCTGATTGTTAAAAATTAAGTTTACTTCCTTGACAAAAGGCAATTCAAGGCTGAAAGACTATGTGCAAGGAAGGATGAGTTTCCAGGCTGACATCAATTTGGGTCATTCACATTCTCCTCTAACAAAATTATCTCTCCTTACAGCCATTCCTCGGAAGGAAGGTTGGGCAATCTACTTCCATAGTGATACCGCCTTGGAAACCCAAGGAGGGGTCGTTATGAGTCGGGTCTAACTCGATGGCACGTAATAACAAAATAGTTAGATAAGAAAAAAGCCCAAGACCTAATGTTGAGTAATTCATTTTCCAAAAACTCAGTCTCTGGGAATAAATGTCATAGCCTGAGAAGAAAGTAAGGATTTTACATTTATTAATCCCTCCTGCCAAGTTTTAAGATTGAATTTTTACTTTGTATAAAACTTATTTTAAAATATCACCAAAGTTAGATAAAAATCCAGGAAATTTTGTAGAGTCTGATATTACAAAGTTCTATAAATACTATCGTGTACCACAGGGATTTATGGGCCCAATTTATCTGGGCTGGAAAAAGCAAAGCAGTTCAGTTCTGTGAGATATGGAAAGTGGCAGAATTTTAGAGTTTCTGATCCAATAACCCTTCAGATGATGCCAGAGAATACATTAGTCAGAGGTAATAATAGCATTACACAGACTATGGCAGGGGATGGTGAAAATGAAGGCAAACCTAAGGGTATAAAGGATGAGCTAATAGGACATTTAGGATAGGAAAATGACATAGATTCGTGTTATTAGTTATTTAGAAGTGTCATTGAATCAAAGGCACAAAAGGAACAGAACTCCTTATTGGGTATGAACTCATCTCAATAAAACAGAGGACAACAATTTATGAATTAGTATTAGAATCTACCTAAGCTATGTAGATCAACTCAGTCTGATAAATTTGTCTCAGCAACAAGGACTCTATTAATTAAATGACTAAATAATCAGGGTTTTTCAAAGATTATCTAAGCAATGAAAATGTAATTTCCAGTAACGAAAGTTTCATCATCAAGAGTTTTATCAAAAACAATTCATCAATATTTCATCCAACTTCAGTATCAGTATCTTTTTTAAAGCACCCAGCCTATACATACATCATGTCATGGTCCCAACATCATATGCTTTAAAAGATACATACATATATATATTATACATACACTCTTCACTTATTGACTATCTTGTTATCTGACATTTCACGTTTACGGTAATAGTAAAGTTTACTATCTATTTTGCACGTTAATGATGTATATATCTGGCAATAACAAACACCGAGATGTGAGGCAAGAGCAATGCTGGCTGTGATGGTTAATGTCACGTGTCAACTTAGCTGAGTCATAATTCTCAGTGGTTCAGCCATTATATAATGATATAGTTAGTCATCCTCCATTACCACATAATGCTGATTTTCACAAAGTGAATGGTCTCTGGAATGTAACACCATGTCAATAAGTAAGAAGTGTGTGTCTATGTATACATAAATCTCTGAGAGGTTCAACTTTTTTTTAGTTGGAGGAAACTTAATAAAGATATGCTAATGATGAAAGTAATCACGTTGTTACGTGCATTTGTGTTGATTTTGACTCACAGTG
Organism: Orycteropus afer afer; assembly: GCF_000298275.1. Lineage (NCBI taxonomy): Eukaryota > Metazoa > Chordata > Mammalia > Tubulidentata > Orycteropodidae > Orycteropus > Orycteropus afer. The sequence goes on from NW_006921929.1 coordinate 3,405,299, forward strand.
ACCCTGTATGACACAGCAGATCTCAAGCTGTAATCTTTACAAGAACAGACTGCCAGATCTTTCTCCCAAGGAGCCACTGGGTGGATTCAAATTGCCAAATTTCGGTTAGCAGCCAAGCACTTAACCTTTGTACCACCAAGACTCCTTATGAAAGCAATTTGTTGCTGTCAGGTGTTGTCAAGCCAGCTCTGATTCACAGTGACCCTATGTACAACAGAAGAAAATTTTGCCTGGTCCAAGGCCAGCCTAACAATCTGTGCTATACCTGAGCCCATCATTGCAGCCACTGTGTCGACTGATCTCACTGAGGGTCTTCCCCTTCTTCAATGACCCACCACTTTACCAAGCATGATATCCTTTCTCGAGGGAATGGTCCCTTCTGACAACATGACCAAAGTAGGTGTGATGAAGTCTGGAAACTCTTGCTTCCAAGGAGCATTTGGCTGCACTTCTTCCAGGATAGATTTGTTAGTTCTTCTGCAGTTCATGGTACTTTCAATATTCTTCAACAACACTACAACTCTTCTTAGGTCTTCCTTATTCACTGTCCAGCTTTCACATGCATATGAGGTGACTGAAAATATCACGGGTTGGATCAGACGCACGTCAGTCTTCAGCACTTTGCTCTTCAGGTCTTAAAAGAGGTCTTTTGCAGCAGATTTGCCCAATGCAACAAGTCATTTGATTTCTTGACTGTTGCTTCCATTGGTGTTGATCGTGGAACCAAGTAATATGAAATCTTTGACAACTTCAATCTTTTCTCCATTTATCATGATGCTGCTAATTGGTCCATTTGTGAGAATTTTCATTCCCTTTATGCTGAGGTGTTATCCATATTGCAGACTGTAGTCTTTAATCTTCATCAGTAAGTGCTTCAAGACATCTTCACTTTCAGCAAGCAAGGTTATGTCATCTACATATCGCAGGTTGTTAATGAGTCTTCCGTCAATCCTGACACCGCAATCTTCTTCATATAGTCCAGCTTCTCGGATAATGTGCCCAGCATACAGAATGAGTAAGTATGGTGAAAGGATACAACCTGACGCAGTCTCTACCTGATTTTAAACCATGCATGTTCTGTTCGAATGATAGCCTCCTGGTCTATGTATAGGTTCCCCATGAGCACAATTAAGCATTGTGGAGTTCTCATTCTTCTCCATGTTATCCATAATTTGTTATGATCCACAGGTGAATGCTTTTGCATAGTCAATAAAAGACAAGTAAACACATTTCTGGTATTCTTTGCTTTCACCCAAGATCCATCTGACATCAGCAATATCTCTTATTGCATAAGCTCTTCTGAATCCAGCTTGAATTTCTGGAAGCTCTAGGTCATTATACTGCTTCAACTGTTTCTGAATTATCTTCAGCAAGATTTTACTTGTATGTGAAATTAATGACATTGTTCAATAATTTCCACATTATGTGGCACCCACTTTCTTTGGAATGGGTACAAATTGGATCTCTTCCAGTCAGCTGGCCAGGTAGCTGTCTTCCAAATCTCTTGGCATAAACAAGTAAATGCTTCCAGGGCAGCATTCTTTTGTTGAAACATCTCAAGGGGTATTCCATCAATTCCTGGAGCCTTGTTTTTTGCCAATTCCTTCAGTGCAGCTTTGACTTCTTCCTTCAATACCATTGGTTCTTGATCATATGCCACCTTCTGAAATGGATGAACGTCAACTAATTATTTTGGGTACAGTGACTCTTTGTATTCCTCCCATCTTCTTTTGATGTTTCCTGCATCAGTCAATATTTTGCCCATAGAATCTTTCAATATTACAACTCGAGGCTTGAACTTTTTCTTCAGTTCTTTCACCTTGAGAAATACTGTGTTCTTTTCTTTTGTTTTTCTAACCCAGGTCTTAGCACATTTCATTATAACAATTGACTTTGTCTTCTCAACTGCTCTTTGAAATCTTCTGTTCAGCTCTTTTACTTGCCATTTCTTCCATTCGCTTTAGCTACTCTACATTCAAAAGCAAGTTTCAGAGTCTCTTCTGACATCCATTTTGGTTTTTTCCTCCTTTTCTGTCTTTTTAATGACCTTTTGCTTTCTTCATGGATGATGTTCTTGATGTCATCCCACAGTTTGTCTGGTTTTCAGTTACTGGTGTTCAGTGAGTTAAATCTATTCTTCAGATGGTCTCTAAATTCAGGTGGGATATAATCAAGGTCATTTTGGCTCTTGTGGACTTTTTTTTGTCTTCAACTTGCATATAAGCAGTTGATGGCCTGTTCCACAGTCAGTTCCTGGCCTTGTTTTAGCTGAAGATATTGAGCTGCTCCATGTCCTCTTTCCACAGATATAGGCAATCTGATTCTTGTGTATTCTACCTGGTAGGTATCATGTGTACAGCCACCATTTATGTTGTTGAGAAAAGGTATCTGCAATAAGTAAGTCATTGGTCTTGCAAAATCCTATCATGTGATCTCCAGCATCATTTCTATCACCAAGGTTTTCTAACTATTGGTGATTCTTTGTTTCCAACTTTCACATTCCAATCACCAGTAACAATCAATAAATCTTGATCGTATGTCTGGTCAATTCCAGATGCCGAAGTTGATAAAAGTCTTCCATTTCCTCATCTTTGGCTTTTGGTGGTTAGTGTGTAAATCTGAATGACAGTAGTATTAACTGGTCTTCCTTGTAGGCATATAGGTATTATCCCATCACTGACAGCAATGTATTTCAGGGTAGACATTCTTTGTGACAATGAATGTCATGCCATTCCTCTTTAAACTGTCATTCCTGGCATAGTAGATCATATGGTTGTCTGATTCAAAATGGCCAAAAGAAGACCATTTCAGCTCACTAATCCCTAGGATATAGATCTTTATGCATTCCATTTCATTTTTGACAACTTCCAGTTTTCCTAGATTCATACTTCATACATTCCATGTTCTGATTATTTACAGATGTTTGCAGCTGTTTCTTCCCATTTTGAGTTGTGTCAAATCAGCAAATGAAGGTCCTGAAAGCTTTACTCCATCCATATTAAGGTTGACTCTACTTTGAGGAGGCAGCTCTTCCCTAGTCATATTTTGAGTGCCTTCTGACCTGGGAGGCTCATCTTCTGACACTACTATCAGACAATGTTTCAGGGCTATTCATAAAGTTTTCTACTAATATATCAGACAGTGTTTCACTACTATTCATTAGGTTTTCACTGGCCAGTTCTTTGAGAAGTGGATGGCCCCTTCCTTTTTCCAAGTCTATCTTAGTCTAGAAGCTCTGCTGAAACCTGTCCATCATGGGTGACCCTGCTGGTATGAAATACTGCTGGCATAACCTCCAGTCTCACAGGAACACACAAGCCTCACAGTACAACAAAATGACAGACGAGTGGGGTATGAAAGTAGTACTCAATAATTGCTAATTACAAAATAATAAAGAGGAAAATATGTAATCTCTGAACTAGATGAAAAAAAGTCGTAATTTCTCTTTCATAGCTATTAGTATAAACATTTTGGTGTATGTCATAAAGAGTCTTTCATTCATACTACAGGTAACACATACACACCAGTATGTTTAAGTATAAAAACCATTTTTAATTAAAAATGATATTCTATTTGCAGAATCACACAGGCAGACATCAACTGACATTCTGTTACATAGGAATGGAAATTACTAAGATACAATAGCCACAGAAACTCCTCTTTGCCACTACCCTAAATATAAATAGTGCTTGATCCCCAACTGACCCAATAAAGTTGCTGTTGCTACCTGACGTATTTCTTCCTCCCTTTCCCCAAGTCTCCAATCCCTTTTCCAGAATTTTGGTTTTCATTTCATCCAAGGGTGGTACAAGAGTACACAGATGAAGGCCTACTGTTAGCAAAACAAAGAAACAAAAGAGGATGAGCCAGTGGGAACCTTGGTTCTCTGCTGCTGTTCTGATCTTATGCTATTTCCATTCCACTACAAAAGGATTAGAAGCTCTGGTGGCATAGTGCCTAAGGCATGTGACTGCTAACCAGAAGGCTGGCAGTTTAAACCCACCAGCCACTCCTCGGAAGGAAGGCTGGGCAATCTACTTCTGCAGTGATACCACTTGAAAACCCAAGGAGGGGTCACTATGAGTCAGAGTCGACTTGATGGTATTGAGTTTTGGTTTATAAAAGGATTTACACCTCAAAGTCTTGGCCATGCCCAACTTTTACAAAGAATGTATAGAACAATCAGAATGTTCAGGGTTTTGCTGAAATGAAACTGATCTTGAGTCATGGGCAAACACAAAGTCACCATGTTGGTAATCATTCTGAACTTTGTTTCCTTATGGCTTCTAATACTAAACTGGAAACAAAAAGTCAGAAATTTGCATCTGATTATTAGACCAACTAATAAAAAATAACTTATTAGACACTCACACACAACCCCAAGCTCAGTAGACAGTCATAAAATTGGCTGAAACCCTAGATCATTTGGAGGTTTTTATCCTACAGTACGGACCGATATAAACAGAAGTGACAGATGGAAACACACACATACCAAAATACCAGTAAAAAGGAAGTTGTAAGAATAACCAGACCTAGAAGTGACTGATGACTTCATTCAGAGATACTGAAAAGTTCAGATGATCAAATATTACAACACAAAATTCTGAAATGTCCTTTGTGTAATTTTAGCTTTTATTCAAAATAATGAAATCACTGAAACATTGTTTTTTTTTGAACAAACTACTACATGAAAAAATAAGAACAAACCTTTCCACTCTGACAGTGAGGTCCTCTGTAGGTCTTGGATTTAAACATTCACTATTCTCCTGAGAGGGAGTGGCATGGCCTGAACTTTCTCCTCCTTAATTATTAAATAAAAGGAAAAAAACAAATAATTGTTTTAAACGTTAATTTAAAAGAGATAAATCTTTTTTATTCTGACATTTATTAATAATCTTACGTCTTAAATATTACTCATTTTCCCTAAGAATAAAAACAAAGATAAGAAATGAGCTATTATTAATCTTAAAGTTCAGATATGGACAAAATAGTGTGTAAATGCCAAATAAGGCAGTTGAGGGCAAGCAAGGTAAAGTCAGAGATAAAACATGAGAAAACGTTAAATAAGTTGGTGCTAAAGACACAGTGAGGTAGCATCTTCTGACCTCCCCTAACTACACAAGAGGAAACAGAATCACTATCAGAAGCCCAAGGCCTATTCTAATAAGGCCAGACATGCCGCCACCCTCCAACCCTCTTAGTAACCTTATCACCAACTGTTCCTCCCATGGCACCCACCACCTCTCTGCTGGGTTCAATAAATCGCTGCAGTGACCACACAGAACTCACAGGTTACAGGATTTATTAGGGAAGCAACAGGCTACAATTCAAGTTCAGGAACACACTCAGTCTCTCTCAGCCAGCTGTCTCTCTCAGCAAGCCACTTCTCTTAGTCTTTCTCAGCAGCATGTCTCTCTGTTAGCAGTGAGAGTCTCTTGTGTCTCTTTCTCACATCTCTCTCTCAGCAGCACATCTCTTTCAGCAGCATGTCTCTCTCAGCTGGTAGTCAGAGACTTCCTTCTGCCTCTAGAAGGGCTCACTTTGAGCCTGGCAGAGTGGCAAAATCAACCAATCCCAACATCAGAATTCTACACACCTGAGACAGCAAACTTTCCAGAAGATTGCTTCATGCTGCTCCAACAGAAGCAGCATGTAACAACAGTAACACCAGGTAGATAACTTTAACAATCAGCTACTCATTTGCTCACAGCAAAGTGGGAGTTACAAAGACTGTGACTAGAAAAGCCATACCACGTAATTTACTACACCACACTTGGCAGGAAGGGTATAACAAAAGTAAAATAAGCACACCTGGCCAGGAGTTGTCATCACTTGAAAGCAGTGCTATGTGCACTCTCTAGTATACTGACTACATGTGGCTACTGAGCACTTGAAATGAGGCTAGTGCAGTTGAAGGACTGAATTTTTAATTGTATTTCATTTTAATTAGTTTAATTTTAAATAGCCACATTGAGCATGTAGTTCCAGAGCTCAAATTTGATCTTGGTTATGGCTCCAGACTTGTTGGCCCAAGGGGTATGCTTATAAAGGCCAGAGTGATTCCTTAGAGAGGCTCTTTGTTTTAACACCAATATTCTTTTGATTTTTTTTAAGGATTGAATTTTCTCCTGGCCTATTCTAGTGGACAGCTAGGGTCTGTGACTTCCTGGGTATATATGCCTGAAACCTATGTCTTTTTTCTCCATATCACTCACCACCAATTGATTCTTCTTTATATTTATGATCTTTTGAAAAACAAGGACTATGGAAGCAGAGGCTGGGTTCAAATCCCAGCTGTCAATTTAAGTTACTTAACTATTTGTAAAATACCTGTCTGTAATACCTAATCTGTAAAATGAAGACAGTAACCTCATACAGCCATTGTAATAATTAAATAAGTTAATGTAAGTGCTTAGAACTTTATTGAGACTGACACGTAATAACTGTTTTACTTATTACAGAAGTAGTAGAAATAATTATTACTAAGTCTTTCTTATAACTTTGCTATTCTTAATTATCTCCTTTTATGTTTAAGGAATTTTAGATACTCATTGAAAAAACATTTTTAAAATTGTAAAAATGTTTATAACAATGCCAAAAAATAGAATGAATTGGCGGGGAGGGGACCAAAAAGGGTTTTGTTCATTAAGTCTAACAGAAGTTGATGAATAAAGTAGAAGCAGATCAACTTCTTCTTAGAAAAATGATGCAATATTCAAGGTGCCAGAATTTGGGTTCTAACTTCTTCAATGACTTCTAAAATTCAAAGAGCAGAACACACAGAATTAAGTGGTTATTTAAGCTCCAAAACAGGTAGCAAGAGCATCTAATAGTCTAAAGTAAAAGCTGTACACATGTATTCTTATACAAATAACGTACAACCTCTACAAGTTTGCCAACCACGCTCTCCCACTGTGAGGTATTTTCGTAAGTGCCACTATGCCTGTTCTCTTTTTTTTTTTTTTAACAAGTTGCTGTAAAAAGAGAGAACTAGCATAGTGGGATTAACAAAAATATCTCACAGGGGGAGAGTGCAGTTGGCAAACAATTGTGAGTGTATGTTATTTGTGTAAAAATACATTAAGCATTGAGATGCTTCCAAAGTACTGTGTCATGAAAGAAATGGAAGATCAGATAATCATGACTAGATATTATGGACTGAATTGTGTCTCCCACAAATGTGTTGTAAATCCTAACTTCCATGCATGTGGTTATCATCTCATTTGGGAATGGATTGTCTTTGGTATGTTAATGAGGTGGGATTAGTGTAGGGTGTGTTTTGAGTCAATCTCTTACCAGATTAAGATAAAACCAAACCAAACCCACTGCCATCCAGTCATTCCAAGTCATTTATTGACCCCCACTGGGTTTCCGAAATGGTAGAAGTAGATTGGCCTCCTTCCATGGAGTGGCTGGTGGGTTTGAACCGCCAGCCTTCTGGTTAAGAGTCAAATGCCTTAGGCATTGCACCACCAGAGCTCCTTAAAATATAAAAGGAGTAACATACACAGGTTTGACACAGGGTATTTCTACATATGTATTTACATATGCTACAAATATATCCATGAATACAGTAGCTCATACAGGGGCAAAGTTATGAAAACTTCTTAGCCAAAACAAACACCTTAAGAGAATGACTTGCTGGGCCTGAGGGCTTAAGACCATAGTCTCAGGGGATACTAAGGTCAACTGGCATAACACAGTCCACAAAGACAATGTACTACATCCTACTTTGGTGATTAGTGACTAGGGTCTTAAAAGCTTGAGAGTGGCCATCTAAGGGACAACTATTGGTCTCTCCCCGTCTGGAGTAAAGAAGAGTGAAAAAAACCAAAGACACAAGGAAATGGTCCAAAGGATTAATACACCATGTGAACTCAGAATCCATGACCCTGAGACCAGAAGAACTGATGGTGCCTAACTACAACTACTGATTACTCTGAAAGGTATCACAAAAGGAGGTCCTGGATAGAGTGGGAGAAAGATGTGGAAAAAACTCAAAATTATTTAAAATACTAGACTACCTGGTCTGATAAAGACTACAGGAACCTCCAACACTATATCCTTTAGATATCCTTCAGGCCTGGAACTGGACTCACCCACATGGCTCCATTTCAGCAAAATGATAGGCAGGCTTATATATTGAACAATAACACCAGGGAGATACACATTCCTTGGAACAATCAACCACACAAGACCAAAAAGAGCATTTGCCTGGCAATAAAGTTCAGAATGCAGGAAGGGCTAAGAATGAAGGAGGATAAACAGGGAGGAAGCAGGAAGAGTGCTGTTACATTATAGGCATTGCAATCAATGTCACAAAAGAAATTGTATGTGAATTGTTGAATGGAAACCAATTTGCTCTGTAAACATTCACCCAAATCACAACAAAAAAGGTTTGGTTTTTTTTTTTTTTAAAAAAAAAAAGGTATAAAAGAAGATCAAGCAAGCATAGATAGGGGAAGATAAGATGGCAATCCACTTGGACATCTGTAAGGAACCAGGAAGAGAAGATGAAGAGATAAGGACACTCCCTAAGCAGACAGAGAAAAGAAGTCTTCCCCTATAGCCACCACCTAAATTTGGACTTCTAGCGTCCTAAACTGTGAGACAATAAATTGTTTGTTAAAGCCATCCATTTGTGGTATTTATTATAGCAGCACTAGATAACTAAGACCAAAGTCTGAGAAATCATGAATAACAAGAAGTTCTTATCTATGAAATATGTCACTTTGGCCACAAGAAAACGGTGGAACCTAAACAAATCATAGTCAAATTGTGGAAAAAACAAAGAAAAAAATCCCAAAAGCTAACAGAGAGAGTTTTGGTAAGATGGCAGAATAGGCACAAAGACTGCACAGACCCTCTTCAACAAAGAAAAGGGGAACAAATTAACACAGACACAGAAGATAATCCTGGACCCCTGAGCCTTGAAGGGAAGGATATAGAAGTGGACTACTCAAACTAGCAGACGAATTTGCATGAAAATACCAAAAAAGGTAGCGATCCTGACGGCAGACACCTTGGAGATTCCTGAATGGTGGCAGGACTGAAGAATCAACCTAAAAATCAGCCCTGCTAGCCAGGGACTGCACAGAGGACTGCTCTGGTGGCTGGGGAATAAAAGGCAAAGCAGCAGCAAAGAGGAAGGCAGGCTGAGCTGTGGACTCTTGCCTGTCCAGAGGGTGCAGCCATTTTGAATGTTTACAAGTGGCTTGACCATTTTTGGATATTTAACGCAACAGAGTTCATAAGGATTCCAGGGGCTTAAGAACAGGGTCCACTTGCCAGTAATCTCAAGGACATTCCGGACCCGGACGACTGAAAAAGTGTGATATTCCCCTTGTTGCTCTTATACCTCACACCCGCTTGGTAAATGGAGGTGCAGCCATCCCCCACTCCCACTCATCTTCTGGGCCCACAGGAACTCTATCCCAGTCTGTGTGCTCAGACAGAGCCCGGGTGCCCTCCCCTGATTTTTTTTTTTTTTTTTCTGTTTTTTAGTTTGCTTGTTTTTGCCTGCTTTTAAACTACTATTATTATTACTGCTTTTGTTCCTTTCACTGTTATTCTTTATTCGTCCCCTCCCAGGTCCTAGTTTTCAGCTTTTTTTCCTTTCCCTATTTCTGGTTGGCCCCCGGGGATGGCCTCAGGGCCTCGGGCAGTCAGCTGCCACACCCAAGGCTGGCGGTTCAAACCCACCGGCCGCTCCCCGCCAGGTAGACGGGCCATCTCTTTGGGAGCTCTGGTAGCATAGTGGCTGAGACACTTGACTGCTAACCAGATGGCTGGCGGTTCAAACCCACCAGCCACTCCTCGGAAGGAAGGTTGGGCAATCCTACTTCCGTAGTGATACTGCCTTGGAAACCCAAGGAGGGGTCGCTATGAGTCGGGGCCGACTCGACGGCACATAACAACAACAACAATTTCTGGTTGCACTTTTCTTTTTCCTTCTTTCCTCGTGGTTAACCCCATTCCTTATTTTTCTTTCTGCATTGTTCCCATTTTTTGCTTCATTATTCTCCTTCTCTACCTTTTTTTCTCTTATTACCCTACACCCAGATATTGCAGGTTTTCTTGTTTTTTTCTTCTTCTTTTTCACTTTTTTCTGTGATTACTGTTCCTATGTGATTGCATGGTGTTACTTTTTGTCCATATGCTTTTATTTTTTTGATAGTTATTCAATTGTAATTTTTGTCTAACTGAGTGGGAGACAGCAATAGTCCCCAAAAGACACCACTACAACTCCTGCAACTTCACTAAATGAGTGAGAGCCATCACCTCCTTCTCCACCAACGGGCCAACAATAAAAAACCACCAAAAAAAGCCTGAATCATCCTTGGCTGCTCTTCACAAACAGTTAACAGAGATCGAAATACAACAATACCATGATGTCTCGGAGACAGCAGACGATCACAGTCCACACAAAGAAGCAGGATAAAGTGGTAGAAACAAGGGAGCAGGATACAGACCCAGAACACATCCCGGAGGAAGAAGCAGCACTGGAACTCTCTGATAAGGAATTCAAAGAATGATATTGAGGTACTTTCAAAGGATTGAGAGACATACCAAGGAAAATACAGAAAAAAAACCCTAGAAGAAATTTGGAAGAAAACACAAGAACAGAATAACAAAATAAATGAAAAACTAGAAATGATTCTAAATCTACAGATAGAAATCCAGAAGACTAATATTAAATTGTCAGAAATAGATAACACATTGGAAGGGCAAAAGGAGTAGAATTGAAACAATGGAAGACAGAATTAATGACATTGAAGACAAATACCTGAATACTTCTTTGGAAAGGAATCAATCAGAAAAAAAATCAAAACAAAATGAAGAAAGCCTAATGTTCATGTGGGATACCATCAAAAGGAATAACCTACATGTCACTGGAATTTCAAAAGAGGAAGAGAAAAATAAAACCACCAAGTAAACTGTCCAAGATTTGTTGGAGGAGAACTTCCCTGATATGATGAAAGATGAGAATATATCCATTCAAGAAGTCCAACAAACCCTAAACAGGATAGATCCCAAAAGAAAATCACCAAGGCATATCATGATCAAACTCATCAAAACCAAAGACAAAGACTGAATTCTGAAAGCAGCACGGGAAAAAAAAACAAAAAGTTACTTACAAAGGACAACCAATAAGAATAAGCTGTGACTTCTCAGCAGAAACCATGCAAGGAAGAAGACAATGGGATGGTATATATAAAACTCTGAAAGAGAAAAATTTTCAACCAAGAATTACATACCCAGCAAAATTATCCCTCAAATATGATG
>NW_006921929.1:3431452-3442394 GCF_000298275.1 Orycteropus afer afer
CTTCACCAAGGAGGTTATTCAAGCAGCCAACAAACATATGAAGAAATGCTCACGATCATTAGCTATTAGAGAGATGCAAATCAAAACAACAATGAGGTTCCATCTTGCTCCAGCACTGGTAGCAAAGTTCAACAAGACAGAAAATAACAAATGCTGACGAGGATGTGGAGAGATCTGGACTCTCACACACTGCTGGTGGGACTGTAAAATGGTACAAGTACTGTGGAAACCAGTACGGTGATTCCTTAAAAAATTGGAATTAGAAATACCATTTGACCCAGCCATTCCATTACTAGGCATATATCCTAAAGAAGTGAGAGTCATGACAAGAACAGACATATGCACACCCATGTTCACTGCAACACTATTAACAATAGCCAAAAGATGGAAACAACCTAGGTGTCCATCAACTGAGGAATGGATAACCAAACTATGGTACATACACACAATGGAATATTATGCAATGCTAGAAAATAATGTGGACTCTGCAAAACACCACATAACATGGATGAACTTGGAGGACATTATGCTGTGTGAAATAAGTCAATCACAAAAGGACAAATATTTTATTAGTTATTGAAAGTCAAGGAAAGGTTTATCTATGGAAGGTAATTTTTTGGTTGGTTACCAGGGATGGAAGGGGAGGGTAGGGAATATGGTTAGATAGATAGAGATAAGTATTGATTTGGGTGAAGAAAAGGGCATGTACCAAATGCGAGTGACCAATATTGTGGCACTGAGGAAGAGGAAGAGGAAGACATAGAGAGGTACATGGGAGGTACAGACAACAAAGATGAACCCTTCTGCACACAGAGTACAGCATTATCAGTGAAGGTAAACACGGGTATACGAGTGGATAGATGGGTGGATAAGCTGAACTAGCAGATATGTCTATGAAGTGAGGATTTTACCCAAGACCATGTATAGGGTTGGCAGACAATGGTTCTATAAGTTTATTTGTATGATCTGAATTCCCAGGTGTAAAGTAGAACTGAAAAGGGGCAGATTGTAGTCACTTCTTGGTCACAGCCAGCTATCCAGAGGGACTGAGTTGTTGAACCTGTGAGCTCGGGACCATAGTCACAGGGGACATCAAGCTCAACTGGCATAACATGCTACACAAAACATTGTTCTACCTCTTACTTTGGTGAGTAGCGACTGGGATCTTAAAAACCTGCAAGCTGCCATCTAGATGCAACAATGGGTCTCTCCTTGTCCACAGCAAAGAAGAATGAAGAAAACCAAAAATTCATGGAAACAATTAGTCCTAACGACTGGGACACCATCCGATCCGCAGCCTATACAACTACGAGACCAGAAGAACTAGATGGTGCCCGGCTACCACTGTCAACCACTTGCAAAGGTTCTATGTAGCAGATCCTGGATAGAGAGGGAGAACAAGATGTAACAAAACTCAAAATCATTTGGAGGAAAAAAAAAGGGGGAGTACTAGGTTTTTTGGTCCATTAGAGCCTGGTGGAACCATTGAGACAATGGCCCCCAATTGCCCTTCAGGTGTGGAATTGAACCCACACCTGTGGCTTCCAGACAAACAAAAGACAGGCATGTGAGTTGAACATTTACCTGAGGTAGATACACTCCTTGGAGAGAACAATAATGGGAGAAAGAAGGGCTGCTTATGCACAGGGAGACAGCTCAGGGGGCAGAAGTGCATGGAGGTAAGGATACAGGGAGGAGGTAACTATCAGGAGGAAGTGGGAGGGGAACTGTTGCATTGTGGTAAATTGTGGTCAATGTCATAAGACAAAGTATATGTGAACTGCTATATGGAAAATGAATTTGTTCTTTAAATTTTCACCCAAATCACACACACACAAAAAAAGCTACCAAAGAAAACAATACATTCCATACTGGAAAAAAAATGTAAATGACCATGAACTTTTGATCGAAAATTAGAGAGACTAGAAAATAGTGGAACAACAAACGACAAATTCCAGTTAAATGTAAAAGATAATTATTCTTTTGTAGACCTCGATGGACTATATCCATAATAAAGTCCTCTAATTATGTATCCATTCAGAATTTGAATGTTCTGAGGATGTTTTATCTCAAAATGACACTATTCAGAGGGAACTGGATAGCTGTTCTTTAAATATTCAAAGACTTGTCATTATAAATCCAGAAAGCAGTACTGATTTCAAGCTAATGAGAAATTATATACCAAATTTCAACTTAATATAAGAATTTTTCTAAAAATAGAGCTATTGAACAATAGAACAGGCTTCCTAGTAAGACAATAAGCTGCCCCCATAATTAAATATACTCAAGTAGAGGCTAAAGGACTATCTGTCAGAGATGTTGGAGGAGAATTATCCATTACAATATTGATATTCTAACTTTTTGATTTATCTAACTCAATGTTGTTCAATAAATCAAAATCAAACCCACTGGTGTCAAGTCAATTCCAACTTATGGAGACTCTATGTACTATAGAGTATAACTGCCCCATAGTTTTTTCTTGGCTGTAATCTCTACAGAAGCAGATCACTAGGCCTTTCTTCTGCCTTGCTACTAGACAGGTTCAAATTCTCAAGCTTTCAGTTAGTAAACAAGGACAGACCATTTGTGCCACCCTGCTTAATACAAGGCTGTATTACACCAAATACAATCCCCAATATACAATATAAAAGTTTTCTTTTGCCTTTTTTTTGTATTATTGCCTTTGTACTCACACCTGTTATTTCTATAAGCTCTATTTTATACTTTTAATTCCATCTAAAATCATACAAATACTAGTCCCTTAAATGTATATAGCATTTATAGTTTATAAACACAATTCCAAATACACTAGTTCATTTGAATCTTTCAAACTCTTCTAAGGTAGGCTAAGAAGAGATTTATAAAACTGCTAGATGTCATTATGACATTCCTTGAACCACAGCCCACTAATAGATCTTACTGATCAACTGTTCTGTACTGTTGACTATTTGCATTTAAATTTATGCCCTTCTGCCCCTAAATGACACAGAAATGTATTTAAGACAACCCTTAACTTTTAAGTTAAATGAATCGGAGGGAAAACTATGCAATCAATTTGTTTTTAAAGATACTTATTGATGGCCTATATTTTAAAATGAAATGAAGGAGTACATCCACTATATCCAAAAGGGTACACTGCAACATTATTCACAATAGCCAAAGGGTAGAAACAACCCGAATGCCCATCAACAATGAATAAACAAAATGAAGTCTATGCATAAAACGATTATTCAGCTATAACGATAAATTAAGTTTTAGCACATGCTTTGACATGGATGAACTCTGTAAACATTACACAGAATGAAATAAGTCAGACACAAAAGGACCAATATTGCATGATTTCACTTCCATGGATAGTAGACAAATGCATAGAAACCAAAGTTTATTACTGGTTACCAGGTATAGGTGGGAGGGGGAAAAAGCAGAGTTATTGCTTTAAGGGGTACTGAGTTTCTGTTAAGGGTGATGAAGAATTTGGAAATGGATAGTGATAATAGCTATAGAACATGGTGAATGTAATTCATGTTAACCAATTATATACGTAAAAATGGTTGATCTAAAGATGTAAAATCTCAAAATGAATGATGGCAAATACACACAGAAACACACTCACACATATCTCAATAATAAAAAAGAAAGAAAAAGTACCTGTTGCAATATCTGACTTTGCATCAGGAGAAGTGGGTGGTGTCTCAGAAAGGTTGACATTTCTGATCTGACAGTTTTCAGAAGTGTTGTTAGGTTCAAATGAAGTGGATGGAGTAGAAACTGAACTTTCTGACTGGTTCCCATTTGCAACTGATGTTTCAACTTTTAATGAGTGCATCTAGGGAGAAAACAAATTGGAATTAATAAGAATAATATGCCAAGGCATATTAAACCAAAATATGAGTTAAATCAATTTACACTCTGCAATAGGGAGAAGTACTAAAATCTAAAATGTGTAATCCTAAACATGACTTAATCACATTATGAAATCCAACTGCAAGCAGGTAAGAGCATAAAGATTCTTAAAGCACACTATTGATTTTCTTTCAAAATAGAATTCAAAGAAAAAGTTATAAGGTATACTAGTCATTAGCCCACTGAGATCCAATTCTTTATATCAGAATTCAAGTGGATGCAAATGAGAAATTATTGAACATAAGATTTTTAAATTTGTCAAGCAGTATGACATATTGCTGTTAGGACCATAATGAGAGAACAATTCTCCCTCAAAACAAGGATAGGCGATCCCTGGGTTATGACAAATTATGTACAACCCACAATTATGAGCCAACCCTTGTAAAGTCTATTACATTAAAAAAGTCAAGTAATAACAACGGTTCCTAATAACAGGTGCTATATTTTGCAATGGGATCAAAACATTATCGTTGTTGTTGTTATGTGCCGTCGAGTCAGACCCGACTCACAGTGACCCCGACCTGGGTTTCCGAGGCAGTATCACTATGGAAGTAGATTGCCCCATCTTCCTTCTGAGGAGTGGCTGGTGGATTTGAACCGCCAACCTTCTGGTTAGCAGTCAGGTACCTTAGCCACTATGCTACCAGAGCTCCCAATATTATCATTACTAGTGTATTATTAAAGATATTTGGGGTATATGGACCTTTTTTTTTTTTTTAAATGTTTTTATATATAGAAAGGTACATTATAAATTGCACACTAAGATAAACATTTGACTGGCGTTAGATATGAACCATGCCTAACTGTGTGACTAACGTATAAATTCAACTTAAAAGACAGACTTAAGAATGGAATTTGTTGTAATCCAGGGACTGCCATAATGATGATGTGCATGATGTGATTGGGGGAGGTGGAGAGGAAAAAAAGAAGAGAGAATAAGAAGTCACTGAAGTATTAGGTATAGGCACATCCAACTTCAAAATGCTCTTTTGAAAACCAGCCCAGCACAGTATTTACTACCTTCAAAGTTTCATGGCATTGGCAGGTTCCTGAAAATAAAGAGGGACTCCAGAAATATTCCAATACAAAATGCTTAACCTATTTTCCGATGTTACGCAAAGAGTTCTGTTTCTTCTCACCTGTCGGACTTTGTGAATTCTGGTAACAAGTTCATCTGCAGAAACACTTCCTGCTATTACTTCCAAAGGAATTCCACTGTCTCCAATAAAGAAACTGGACGGAACACACACTACAGGATCTGTACAGTTTAATTAAGTCTAACAATTCATATGAAACAAGCAGGAAATTTTATGAAACAGTATGGATAATACAGCAAAACAAAATTATTTTTATGAATTTCACAATATAATCAGCTAATGTTTAATAAATTCACCTATCATATCACTACACATGTAGTGCATGTGATACATGAAATTATTTATGTATTATTTGTATAGCATATGTGAGTGAAGAACATCACTACATTTCCCTCCATCACAACTTTCTTCTATCTCCATCTTGCCCACGAGCTGCCTCTTGCCTGCTACTTCTAACATACTAACCAAATTTCTCCATATTGATTTTCAGATATTCACAATATTAAAAACTCTCTATGTTCCCATTTCCTATACCGTATTATCTCAAAAAACACTTAGTATATAATTTCTATAAATGAGAATGCATGATTTCCTAAAAATATGAATACTTTTTAAATTTCATGAATTAACCAAAGAAAGGTAAACACTCTAGCAAAATATAAACTGATTCTTCTCTGAAAGGATACAGATTTGTGAAAATTGTAGGCAGGCTTCACTGTAAAACAAAATCAAACACTAAGTCAGCAGATGAATGCAACTATTTACCAAACGATAAGTTGCTTTTATAAAATGTTTTGTACTAATCAAAAGTATTTCTCTGAAATTACCAGTCCCTTTCACAGCCATGAGCTAAAAGAAAAATATATAATTCTTATTTCACAAGACTTTCTTGGCATGTTTATTTTATAATTTTCAGATTAAAGAACCAATTGCTCTTGCAACCTACAAACTGGTATCTGGATCTGGCTGCTAAAAAGTGTAATTAATTAGTATCTGCCAAGTTACTTCCTCAGCAGCAAGTAAACATACCTGAATACAATATATTAAACTGTAAAAAAAGGTATAATGTCTATTTATCACTTACTTGTGCAAGTGACAATGTAATACTTTGTAATAACCAAGAATTTGAAATAATCTAAATATCCAATAGCAAAACTGATTAATTATACAACTATAAAAAAGAAAGGTTGGGCAATCTACTTCCGTAGTGATACTGCCTCGGAAACCCAAGGAGGGGTCACTATGAGTCGGGTCTGACTCGACGGCATATAACAACAATAAAAAAGAAAAGGTACAAAACAAAATCCAGAAAAAAAAAAGGTGCAGAAAAAGTATGTCAAAATACTACCATCTTTGTAAAAAAGAAAAAGAAAACAGATAAAAATATATTTTCTTGATTATATGGAAGAAATCTCTGGAAAGATACATAGAAATTGGTTACAATGGCTGACTCCAAAGAACGTAATTGGGTGGTTAGGGTAGACGGAAGGTAAACTTTATACTAATAATACAAACAAGAGACATTGATCAATGTAGA
Source organism: Orycteropus afer afer (assembly GCF_000298275.1). NCBI lineage: Eukaryota > Metazoa > Chordata > Mammalia > Tubulidentata > Orycteropodidae > Orycteropus > Orycteropus afer. The sequence goes on from NW_006921929.1 coordinate 3,437,990, forward strand.
TGAGCAGTTCCAAGAGTCAAATTAATACTTCCAAGAACTAAATGTTTTTGTGTTTGCAAAGTAAAAAACATGATCAACATAAAAACATTTGAAAATGAGTCAGAGCCAACATGATGACAATAAAGAAAAAAAATGTCCAGAATCATACTATATCTGAAATAACTACCATATATTTTGATGTATTTCCTATCAATCTATTTTCTATGCAGGTGTCTCCATAAATAAATAAATATAAATGTACACATAAAATAAAATGCCCTCTAAATACTAGGTAATTTAATTATTATTATATAATAAATTTTTTTTTCATAATTTAAGATATATTAGATTCTATTATGATGATAACAAATATAAACCACCACCATACACAGGAATCCATACATCCCTAAGAGAAAGCCTGTTTAAAAAATGCTAGATAAATCAATCTGTACATAATTGTAAGAATTTCTGAAATTCTCATTTCTTCCATATTCCCATATTCCTCCTACCCTTCCTGACTCTAAAACATGCTTATGGAAAGTAATGGACAATATAATACATATGCTGTAAATTCCTTTTACAAAACTTTCACAGCTCAATAAATGTATAGTTCAATAATTTACTGTGAGCCAGACTGTACTAGGATTTGCTTTGTTCTAATATTTTTTTATTGTTCTTGTACACTGTACATGGGTGCTCTGATAGTGTAGTGTATAAGGCACTTGACTGCTAACCAGAAGGCTGGCGGTTCAAATCCACTAGCCACTCCTCGGAAGGAAGATGGGGCAATCTACTTCCGTAGTGATACTGCCTCAGAAACCCAAGGAGGGGTTGCTATGAGTCGGGGCCGACTCGACGGCACATAAGAACAACATTGTACATGGAAAATTCTAAAGTTTATACACTAACAGATAAATTTCTGAACAGTTTAATCTTGTCAAGGAGCTTTGGTGGCACAGTAGTTAAAGCATTTGGCTGCTAACCAAACGGTCCGCAGTTTGAACCCACCAGTCATTCTGGTGGAGAAAGATGAGACAGACTGCTTCCTTAAAGATTTACAACCTTGGAAACTCTATGGAACAGTTCTACTCTGTATTATAGGGTTGCTATGAGTTGGAATCGACTCAATGGCAGTGGGTTTGGTTTGGTTTTTAGGTTAATCATATTTTCAGACATCTTATTCACTCTGATAGTATCAATATCATCAGATACCATTCTGCAACTACTAATGAATTGGTATTTATAGGCATTGATCACCAATACCTGCTAACATCATTAAGAGAAAACCAGACACTGTATACCTTCTGATGGAAGACAAACCACCACTACCTTTGAAGTAGTCTTGATAAAAAAAAAAACCCGAATGTGATCAAGTCTCAAGACACAACTATTAATTTACAGGAAATAAAGAACAGAGGAATAAATTAAATGACATCAACGGGAGTGCAAACAATGAAATCCAGACTATAAAAAAACTCTACTGAAAAACTGAGCTGGATTTTTAAAAAAGTACTTTTGAGTAATGTCAAAAATATAAGAATCCCTCTATTTCAGAGGCATACTTAAATATTTATAGATGGAATGATATGGTATCTAGGTTTTGTTTGAAAATTATATGGGATGACCTTATGGAATACAGATGCAAAAATCTTTACTGAAATACTATGAAACAAAATTCAACATGATTAAAAGAATGATACACCATGACCAAAGGGGATTTATCCCAGGAATATGAAGGTGGTTAAACAAAAGAAAATCAATGAATGTATTACACCACTAACAGAACAAAAGAAAAGACTTGATCATCTCAACTGATAAAGAAAAGGAATTTGACTAAATCCAACACTCTTTCATGATAAACACACTCAGCAAACAAAGAATAGAAGGGAAATTCTTCAACATGCAAAAGTGCATTTATGAAAAACCTACAGCTAACACACTCAATGGAAAAAGGCTGAAAGCTTTCCTCCTAAGATCAAGAGTAAGACAAGGATGTTCACTTTCACCACTGCCAGTCAACATTGTACTAGAAGTTCTAGCCAGAGCAATTAGTCAAGGAAAAAATAAATAAATAAAAGGCATCCAATTTGGAAAGGAAGTAAAATTATCTGTATTTATAAATGACATGATCATATACATATAAAACCCCAAAGAATCCATAAGAAAGCTTAAAGTGTCCATTAACAACAACAAAACACTCACTGCCAACGAGTAGAATCCGACTCATAGCGACCCCTGCTTCAGTTTCCAAGGCAGTATCACTAAAGAAGTAGATTGCCCAATCTTTCTCCTGAGGAGTGGCTGATGGGTTTGAACTACCAGCCTTCTGGTTAGCAGTCAAATCCCTTAGGCACCACACCACCAAAAAGATGGGAAATAGATAGTGATGATACTGAATTATTCACATAAAATTCAATGTCACTGAATTATACACATAAAAATGGTTGAAATGGCAAATGTTTTATGTATTCTGTCATAACGAAATCTTTAAAAAATTGTATGGGATGGGATGAATGGAAGGAGGTGGGGATATAAATGAAACAAGGCTGGCTATGAGTTGATAATTGTCAGAGCTAGCTGACAAGTACACAAGGGGGATTCACTACATTCAATTACTTTTGGGTATGTTTGAAAGTTTCTATAATAAAAAGTTAAGGAGTATGAAGGACGGAGGAAGGACGCTGAAACAGAACAGATTTGAGGATATCAACTGCTATGAGGGATCTATAAATGTCTTTATTCCTATTCAATTATGGCTCCATTCCCATATACAGGATCCAAGAGAGTGGTTAGTTAATTTTTCAGAAATATTCCATATAAGATTTACAGTTACTTCCAAGTTCTTGGGAACTGGGGATCACTCTCCTCTTTGCATTCCTGGTACATGTCACACAGCTTCCTTGGCACTAGGAAAATTTGAAGAATTTTCAGCAAGGTATAATTATAATAATTATATTATTAGGTAAGATATAATAATTATAATATTATGGAAAATGGCAGTCAGAATTTAAGCCTCTGATATGCCTTAGACATCTAAAAATGTAGCATCAATATTCTAGTCCTAGTCCAAAAGAATCACCATAAATCACAACCAAAGACTATGATTATAACATTTAAAAGTCATGAAATACTAAAACATGAGCAAACCTTTTGGTATCGATTTTAATAGCAACAAAACTGTCTGAGGATGCTTCTGTCACTTTCTCATCTTCCCAGCTTGCTGCCATCTGTGTAGACTGCTCATCATTACCTGTAAAACATTTTAAGGATTCTTATTACAGTGATTATCTGAAAAAGTGCATTTATGAAAAACCCACAGCTAACATATTCAATGGAAAAAAAGCTCAAAGTTTTCCTCCTAAGATCAGGAGTGAGACAAGGATTGCAAACTCTTTTCCCTGGAAAAATGGAACTTCAAATAAAATATAGTCCCACAAATAACATTTTCTATCAAATTCGAAAACTGATTTTTTGCCATAAAATGAAAAGTGTTAATGCACTGTTGACATAAAGATCAATGAAAATGAAATTCTGCTATTCAAATTATATGAAGTATATTCTAAAAGATGACATTCAAATTCTAAGGTAAACAGTATCACCAACAATAAGAAGTCATCAAGAAAAATGTCTATTTTGGCTTTTGTAAACAGCATGATTTTAAAAATAAAAGTACAATACCCTTACTGAGTGCAGAACCTTTCTGTTCAGGAGTTCAAGATCTTCCACATCAAAGTACTTGTTCTTCAAAATTCCTCCAGGGTAGATAGCGGTAAGTCCAATTCTACTTAGTTTTGGACTTGCCTTTATTACAGGTATGCTAATTATCATTATAAAAAACCAAAACCAAACCTTACTGCCATCAAGTCAATTCTGACTCAGCAACCCCCACCGGGATTTCGAGGTAGTAAATCTTTACAGAAGTAGATAGCCCAGTTTTCCTTCCAGAGAGGCTGGTGGGTTTAAACCACCAACCTTCTGGTTAGCAGTCAAATGCCGTAGGCACTCTGCCACCAGAGCTCCTTAATTATCATTATAAGTATGATATTGTGCTATTATCATTTTATAAAAATTATGCTAATCCATGGTGATAAAATTCAGCACAGCAATTACCTTGGTCATGAAGACTTCTTGGGGTAGTAGAAATATGTAACTCCATAATAAAAATTAAAAATGTTTTTAAAATTATATCTATCAAGGCTTAGATTTATATAGATCAAGACTGTTTCAAATTTCACTTGTAATGTCTAGATTTTAGCATAATCAGTTCTTGGTGGGCAGAAGGAAATTTACCTGATTTGAGCCATTAGAAAATATCTGAGGTTAGCAAAGCTAAGTGCTTTCTCAAAAGTGACCAACCTTTGTCAATTTACAGATTGAAAAAATGTTTTCAAGCCACATTCTGAGTTTTTTTTTATTTTATTTTATT
>NW_006921929.1:3444539-3451123 GCF_000298275.1 Orycteropus afer afer
AATGAAACAAGATCTGTACCTCACACCACACACAAAAACAAACTCCAGATGGATCAAAGACTTAAATGTGAAACCTAGAACTATACAGTTTCTCACATTCTGAGTTTTACAAAAGTCAAATCATTCTAAACCTACTCTTTTTGTAAGCTGCTTTCTTCCAGTATCCTCCCTCCTCCATTTAAGCCACTCTTAGCCAACTTAGTTTATGGTAATTCCATCCTTTGAGTTCTCAGGCAAAAAATCTTAGTTATCCGTGAGTCCAGAATACAACTCTCTCTCACCAACTTCTACTGCTATGACCTGGATCTAAGCTACCACCATACCCCTTTTAGATAACTGCAATAGTTGCCTAAGCGGTCTCCATACTTGCAGTTTGTTGTTAACACAGCAATTTTCTTTAAAAAGAAAGCCAGACTATAATACTCCTCTGTGAAAATTTCTACAATGGTTCCCTATTTCCCTTAGACTAAAAGGTACAGTACCTATAATGGCTAACATGGTCCTACACATCAGGCCTCCAGTTACCTTTGACCTCATTTCTTTTTACTTTCTCCCTTACTCTGTTCCAGCCCCACTGGCTCCCTTGCTAGTTCTCAAATATGAAAGACATTCTCTAGTCCTAAAGTCTTTGTTTCCTCTGCCTGGAATTTTCTCCCACCAGCAGCTCAATGGTTAACTCTCAAATCCCGTAAGTCTTTGCTCAAGGATCACCTTCTCAGTAATGCCTTTTCTACTCACCTACTTTAAAATTACACCCTTCTAACTATGGGAAGGAAGTGGGAGGGGAGCTGTTGCATTGTGGTAAAATTGTGGTCACTGTCATGAGACAAAGTGTATGTGAACTGCTGTATGGAAAGTGAATTTGCTCTGTAAATTTTCACCCAAATCACAGTAAGTAAGTAAGTAAGTAAGTAAGTAAATAAATAAATAACAGCAATGATGCAGCAGAAAAAAAAAAAAAAAAATTACACCCTTATTACATTGCCAAGCTCCCTTATCAACTGCTTTTTTTCTGCAACAGGTATCACCTTCTAGTATACTGTGCTTTACTATGTTTACTGTTTAATATCTATCTCTCTCTACAGAATTATGTTTACTGTTTAATATCTATCTCTCTCTACAGAATGAAGGCTCTGTGAAGGCAAGGATTTTTATTTATTTATTTATTTATTTCCTGTTTAATTTACTGATGTAACTCAAATGCCCACAACAGAATCTAGTGCACAGTAGCTATTTGGCATATAGAAGGTACTCAGCAAGTATTTTGTGTAATAAGTACCTAAATTTCTGTAGTTAAAGACAATGGCTTAAGAAGTATCCTGGCATGTCTAAAATACTTGACTCTGATACTACACATTTGAATAAATTTTGTGTGAGGTGAGAACCAGGAATACCAGGAATAGGGGCTTAAGAAATATGGCCATGGAACCGTTAACAAGGACCAGAGTGCATCCACAGACCAAAACCAAAAAGAATGGTCCATTAGCACTTCTAAATGTTCAAGAAGCAGAATGAGGAAAAACTATCATTCTGCGTATGTCTTCAGAGACTATGGGTAAAATTCCACGTTAATGACTTTATCATCAACTTATAAGAAATACTCATACTACAAACAGGAGCTCTGGTGGCACAGTGGTAAAGCATTAGGCCACTAACCAATGGTTTGAACCACCAGCCACTCCATGGGAAAAAGATGAGGCAGTCTGCTCCCATAAAGATCTACAGCCTTGGAAAATCTATGGGGCAGTTCTACTCTGTCCTATAGGGTCGCTATGAGTCAGAATTGACTTGATGGCGTGGGTTTAGGTTTGGTTACTACAAACATGTTTCAGAGAAGGCAGTGAGGAGTGAGGGGTCCTTTTCGTTCATTCATTCTCTCCTTTGTTCACTATTTTATTGCACTTATGTGATATGAAGTAGGCTCTATACTAAACAAATGATATACTAAACTAGTGGTGGGAGCTCTGGCAGTGTAGTGCCTAAGGCACTTGACTGCTAACCAGAAGGCTGGCGGTTCAAACTCACCAGCCACTCCTCAGAAGGAAGGTTGGGCAATTTACTTCCATAGTGATATCGCCTTGGAAACCCAAGGAGGGGTCGCTATGAGTTGGGTCTGACTCGATGGCACATTAACAACAAACAACAACAACAAAGTAATGGTAGGAGTCCCAGGGTGGTACAAATGGCTTTGTGCTTGACTACTAGCCAAAAGGTTGATGTTCAAACACACTCAGCAGCACCTCAGGAGATTGGCCTGGTAATCTGCTTCCAAAAGATCACAGCCTAGAAAATTCTAGGGAGCACAGTTCTACTCAACACACAGGGGGTTGTCATGAGTCAGTATCAACTCAATGGCTACCTACAATAACAACAACAAAATCTAATGGCAGAAAAATATTAAACAAGTAAACAATCATAAATAAATAATCACAGTAATAAATGCTGTGAAAAACAAAACAGTGAGAGAACCAATGAGGTCCTTAGTCAGGAAACCATCTCTGAGGTGACAGTTAAGTTCAGACCTAGGGGATAAAAAGGCTGAGTCACACCAAAATGGACAGTGAGTTTACCAAGCAGAAGGTATAGGTGTGCAAAGGCCCACAGGCAAGAAAGGCCTGTGTGACTGGGTGTCATAAACACTGGGGAAGACATGATGACACTGAAGAGTTAAGCAGGAGCCAGATCATACAGGGCCTTGTAAGCTATGTCTAAGAAGTTTGGGCAGATATTTATTAAGTGCAATGGAAATAAAGGAATGACATTATTATTATTTTTTAGTTTTGGCCACTGTCTGGCAACAGGATTGTAAGAACGAATTTCAGTGACTCAGGTGAGATATGACTGGAGTTGCATGGTTGCTACGGAGATGAAATAGATGGAGTCAGGATATATTTTTGTATTGAGGAGGTAAATCATCAGCACTTAGGATGGGTTATATGGTTTTCCTGAGTTATTTGGATCTATGGAAAAAGAATCAAAGATGACTCCCAGATTTACGACTTTTCCAGCGAGGCATATGGTGGTGCCATTTACCGAAATACAGAAGGTCAGGGGAAAAAAGGTTCAGGCAGTAAATACACTTTTAGGTTTGGGAATATGTGAAGCATCAAAGTTGGGATGTCCAGAAGGCAGCTGAAAGCTTGGATCTGCTTTTTCTGGGGTTGGTGCTTCTTACTCACTCATCTACACTGTATCATATGATTCCATTGCCATTGAATCGATTCTGACTCATAGCGAACCCCACTGGGTTTCCAAGGCTGTAAATCTTTACAGAAGGAGATTGCCTCATCTTCCTCCCATGGAGCAGCTCATAGGTTTGAAATGCCAACTTTCTGGTTAGCAGCCAAATGCCTTACCCACTATGCCACCAGAGCTCCATGTATTATATGGTTAGGATTCCTACTGGCAGTTTCTGTCCATGACTCAATCTAGTGGTGCCAACAGCTGCTTCACCAGAGGGATAGAAGGCTAAATGGAACTACTTAACTCGGTGAGAACTTTCTTTTTTTTTTTTTTTCCTTAATTTTTAACGTGATTTGGGTAAAAGTTTACAGAGCAATTTCATTTTCCATACAGCAGTTCATACACATTTGTCTTATGACACTGACTACAATTTCCCACAATGTAACAGCTCTCTTCCCACTTCCTCCCTATAGTTACCTCTTCCCTGTGTTCCTCCCTCCTATGCACTCCTGCTCCCCAGCAATCTCCCTGTGCATACACTGCCCTTCTGTTCTCCCATGTTTGATCTTAACTCAGTGAGAGCTTTCTTAGTATTCATAACCAATGAGTGGAATTAATTGCCAAGTTCAGTATCATTCATTAGTTTTTATTTCAAATCAAATTATGAACTATACTAAAGAGTTAGGTGGCCTCAACATTTTAGGAGGAAATACTATATCCATGGTGGTATCAGAATTATCCAAAGTCAAGGTATTTAAGGAGAACAGCACAAACCCCGAAGCAAAGAACTGTAGACCCTAGTACCGCTAGCCCTTCTGTTTTGGTTACCTAGTGCCACTCTGACAAGAGTATCTACCACAGATGGGATGGCTTGAACAAATAGGCATTTATTCTCATACAGTTTGGGAAGCTAGAAGTCCTAGTTCAAAGTACCAGGCTCTAGGGGCTGGATGAAAGCCCTTAGACCTTGGGCTTCAGCTCTGCCTCTTGCTTCCAGCCCACTGAAGCTAGAGGCATCTCTTCACTCAGGCAGCTACTGGCTGCTGAGACTAACAAGCCCAAGGTTGACAAATAAAATGGCACAGTCCCAATGTTACCAAACTACATGGCAGGCCACCAATTCAAGTCTGTTGAAAGTCCCAGGATCAGCAGAGCACAGCAGTCTGCTGAACAACAAGTCGGTTACCTACAGGGTTCAAGTGTGCCAAAAGGCTAGAGACTATTACAAAAACTGCTTTTTATATATGGGAAGCAGACCACATCCCTAAAGCAGCTACTCAGCCGCTTGTGGTAAGTCCCACCATAGAGCTGACTGCTTGTCTCATCATGGGGAGTAACTATCACCAGCTTCCCCAGCCACTCAACCAGGCCCAGCCAAGCTGACACACAAACTTCAACACCACACCTTCCAACCCAGAAAATCTCAACTGCACAAAACCTAAAGGTTTTTGTGGTCTATTTTAACCCCAAAAAAGTGGCACATGGTGTGTCATTAAGAAATTTTAGTGCACTAGCAATACCAGTCAAGGAGCTCTGGTGGCATAGTGTCTAGGGCATTTGACTGCTAACCAGAAGGTTGATGGTTCAAACCCACCAGCCACTCCATGGAAGGAAGACTTGGCAATCTACGTCCATAAAGATTTACTGCCTCAGAAACCCAATGGGGGTTGCTATGAGTCAGAGCCAACTCAACAACAGTGAGTTTGGTTTTGGTTTGAGAAATACCAGTCAGCAGAGAACAAACACCTTTGCTTCAGGCTCTTTGTCAGATTATTCTACCTTCTCAAGAAGGAAATCAAAATCTCTTTTTTCAGTTTTACTTCTTTCAACTTACATAGGTATATACTACTTTGAATATCCTTGTTAATTTGTTGGCTGAACTAGTAGTAATCTTCAGTTTCCTAACATCAATTCCATAAAACTCTTTAATTCATGCATAAAACTTTCACTAAATATAAACAACTTGCCTAAAATGTTTCCCATATGAATAGTTATATGAATCAAAGTGTACCCTTGAGACCACTCCTTCCAGTCATAAAGATATCTTTTAAGTTTTCTTTCCATATTATTCTTATATTTAAAAAAAATTTCCCCCCGTATTACTGTGCAGGTCTCAGATCTAAGGAACTCTTGAACTACGGTTGCATTCTTCAAAGCTATGAACAAAGTTCTAGGCAATTTGTAAGGATTGCTGTTTCATGAGTGCACTATCTACATATTCTTGGAGTGACACTAATCCTACTTAATCTTGGGGATTAACTTGCTAAAACTAGTAGAAAAGCCAGTAGTATTTTGAAACAGGTCAAGGGAGATACTCTTGTCAGGTTGCTAATGGTCTATCAGCAAATATTTAAATCATTAAAATTCTAAATTCATTAATACATGCTTACCAGTAAAAACTTAAAAGAAATGTATATGCATATAAAGTCCCAAAGTACAAGACACATAGCGTTATTTTACCATTATAATAATTTGCACTAGTATTTCCAAATAGGTCTCTAAATATTTGTTACTTAAATCTAGGATTTCTTCTTTTAAACCGACTATCCCAAGACTACCTTCTAGGGGCAAGACTTGTTAACAACCTGCAATGTGCAGATGACACAACTTTTCTTGCTGAAAGCAAAGAAGACTTAAAGAACTTACTGATGAAAGTCAAAGACTTCAGTATGGATTACACCTCAACACAAACAAAACAAAAATCCTCACAACTGGACCAATAAGCTAGATCATGATAAATGAAAAAAAGATTGACGTTATCAAGGATATCATTTTACTTGATCTAAAATCAACGTCCATAGAAGCAGCAGTTAAGAAATCTGCTGCAAAAGACTTCTTTAAAGTGTTAAAAAGTAAAAATGTCACCTTGAAAACTAAGGTGTGCCTACCTAAACCATGGTATTTTCAACTGCTTCACATGTACATGAAGGCTGGACAACGAGTAAGGAAGATAGAAGAATCTGAAGCATTTGAATGATGGTGTTGGCAAAGAATACTGAATGTATCATGGACTGCCAGAAGAACAAACAAACCTGTCTTGGAAGAAGTACAGCAGACTGCTCCTTAGAAGCTGGGATGGCAAGACTTCCCCTCACATATTTTGGGCATGTTATCAGGAATGATCAGTCCTGGGAAAAGGACATCATGCTTGGTAAAGTAGAAGGTCACCAAAAAAAAGAAGACCCTTAACGAGATGGACTGGCAGTGACTGAAACAATGGGCTCAAACATAGCAGTGATTGTGAGGATGGTGCAGGACTAGGCACTGTTTCCTTTTGTTGTACATAGAGTCACTATAGCATACTGCCTAAAGCACTTGACTGCTAACCAGGAGGCTGGCGGTTCAAACCCACCAGCCACTCCTCGGAAGGAAGGTTGGGCAATCCTACTTCCGTAGTGATA
>NW_006921929.1:3451223-3471681 GCF_000298275.1 Orycteropus afer afer
GCTTAAATTTCAGCCAAACAATAGACATGCCTATGAGGTGAACATGGGAGCTCTGGTAGCATAGTGCCTAAGGCACTTGACTGCTAACCAGGAGGCTGGCGGTTCAAACCCACCAGCCACTCCTCGGAAGGAAGGTTGGGCAATCCTACTTCCGTAGTGATAACTGCCTCGGAAACCCAAGGAGAGGTCACTAGGAGTCGGGGCTAACTCAATGGCAAATAACAACAACAACATAACAGAGTCACTATGACTCAGAACTGACTTGATTGCACCTAACAAGAACTACCTTGTAGGACATTTACAGACCATGGCTTGTGCTTTTTGTTTAAATACATAACTATCACAGTACCGTTGTTGTTGTTGTTGTTGTTAAGTGCCGTCAAGTCGGCCCCGACTCATAGTGACCCCTCCTTGGGTTTTCCGAGGCAGTATCACTACGGAAGTAGGATTGTCCAACCTTCCTTCCGAGGAGTGGCTGGTGGGTTTGAACCAACAGCCTTCTGGTTAGCAGTCAAGTGCTTTAGCCACTATGCTACCAGAGCTCCTAATCACAGTACTAGGTTTCTTGATTTCTACACCAATTTAAATAACTACATAAACAGTCTAAAATGGTTTTGTTCCTTTTTTTTGCTCAAGAAACTAAAAAGCAAGACTTTTTTGAAACTGCTAAAAGTCTGACAAAGACATAAAATATAAATGCCTTTTGTGACCCTGGTGCATGTCACTTAATGACTGTGGTTAAGTTTCCCTACCTATAATAAACTCACTGCTGTCAAGTCAGATCCGACTCATAGCGAGAGAGCAATAAAATTGGTTCTACCTACCAAAACGATCCACTTAGATTTTACATGAAAAAACACTAACAACTTTAAGTATTATAAAACTATTATTGTATTAAGGAGCTCTGATGGTACAGTGGTTAGACACTCGGCTGCTAACTGAAAGGTCAGCAGTTCGAACCCACCAGCCCGGTGTTGGAGAAAGATGTGTCAGTTGGCCTTCGGATCCATATGGGGCAGTCCTGCTGTCCTACAGGATCACTATGAGTCAGAATCAACTTGTCAGCTATAAGTTTGGATTTATTATTGTATTCTTTTAACAAGCATCAGTGTCATTTAGTTTCCCTTTTCTTTAATCCACTTTTTTCCTTACAGGATCATGTTGTTGTTGTTGTTGTTATGTGCCATCAAGTTGACCTCGACTCAATAGCAATCCCTCTGGGTTTCCATGGTGGTACCACTACCAAAGTAGATTGCCCAACCTTCCTTCCAAGGAGTGGCTGGTGGGTTTGAACCACCAGCCTTCTGGTTAGCAGTCAAGTGCCTTAGGCACTATGCTACCAGAGCTCCTAACATAGCAGTTATTTATGTATAGTGTAATATAATGAGCTCTGATGGCATAGTGGTTAACACACCTGACTACAACCAAAAATGGTTGGTGGTTCAAAACTACCAACTACCATGGAAGAAAGATGGGGCGGTCTGCTTCTGTAAAGATTTACAGCCTTCCATCTAGATGCAACAATGAGTCTCTCCTTGTCCAGAGCAAAGAAGAATGAAGAAAACCAAAGATGCATGGAAACAATTAGTTCAAGGGACTAGTGGACCATGTGAACCTCAGCCTATATGATCAATAAGACCAGAAGAACCAGATAGTCCCCAGCTACCACTGTCAACCACTTGGAAAGGAACCAGCGCAGGAGATCCTGAATAGAGTGGGAGAACAATGTGGAACAAAACTCAAAATCATGAAAAAAGACCAGGTTAACTAGTCTGGTAGAGGCTGGTGAGACCCCTGAGACTGTGACCCTTAGTTACTCTTCAGGTCTAGAACTGAACTCATGCTGCTTCCAGCCAAACAACAGACAGGCATATAGGGTGAACATTTACATCAGGGAGACACACTCCTTAAAACAATTAATCATGGGAGAAAAGAAGGGTAGTATTTGCATTGGGAGATAGCTCATAGGGCAGGAATGCATAGGAAAAAAGGACACAGGGAAGAGATAACTACAGAGAGGAAGTGGGAAGAGAGCTGTTACATTGTGGGGAGTTGCAGTCAACATTATTAAACAAAATGTGAATAAGCTACTGTATGGAAAATGAATTCACTCTGTAAACTTTACCCAAACTACAATAAAAAGTTAAAAAAAAGCTCCATTGTTGAATAAAAAAATAATGTACAGCCTTGGAAACCCAAGAAGGGTTGGAATCAACTTGATGGCAGTGAGTTTGATTTTTTATAATATAAATGCAAAAGAGGTAGCATAAAAGAGCTTAAACTATTCAAGCTCTTCCAATTAATGGCATTCAGCAAAAACTTTAGCATAACTGTATTATGCTTGTTCTTCACTACAGTGAATGAAGTTACAGAACTATTAGTTTCCCAAGAAACATCAGTGATTTGTGAGTAAACCGCTATTAAACAACCAAACAAAAAAGGTGAAGAAGTAATTCACTTCAAATTAACATTAGTCACAAACACTGACGTGGTTCATTAACGAGAATCAGTAAAGTCATAAAGCCATAAGGTGTACTATAAATCTAGAAGGTTTAAGTAATAAATAAAGGAATATGGAGCAAAATAAATAATCCTGAGCCACATATGGTAAATGAGTTAGTACACTGTCTCGAAAATAGATTTTAGACTAAGAGGGCAACCAAGGCCTGGAGTCTGCTTCTTTTTAACAAATGGAAAAACCAACTTACAAAAAGTTAATTATTCACATTAGACTTTCCCTCCAACACTGTCATTTAAAAGACAAAAGGCAAACCTACATTAAACTCAAAAGTGTGTATTCCAAAAATAAACTAACACCAGAAACCGTGAACATCAGGTGGTTTCCTTTTGTTGTTTAATGATGACACAGCTTTCTTCCTGACAGTCCACAAGTAATTACGAACCCAATGAGTGTGTAATGGCCTGTCCCGCCTCTACCTTCATCTAAATACCAGGAACTAAACGGGCGTCAGAGAATCCTGAAGTGGGTCTTCAGGGCCAGAGGGCTCTACCGTGACGCCGGGGAGTCAGAGGTCGGTTTGCACCAACTCCTCAGGCAGCGCGGTGACGAGCTCCGCGGGGACGAGCGGGGTCGGGCGGCAAGGGCTTGCGCGCCGCCTCCCCTCTCGTCCCCTGAGCAAAAAGCTGGTGGCCCCGCGCTACGCGCTTAGGAGGCGAGGCCGGCGGCAGAGCCCAGGCCCGTTGTGTCAAACAGAAGGGCAACCTGGGCCTCCAGCTGCACCGAGAAAGGCTGGGGCCACCGGAGCCTGGAACAACCGGGGGCTAGAAGGCTGCACGGCCTCTGTAGGGTACGCGTCGAGGTGGGGACTGTCCCTGAGACTCAGAGTCGAAGGTACAGCCCGGACTGTGTGAGACGAGAAGGGCCTGCCCCTCGGGGAGAGCAGATGGGCGGCTGAGGCAGAGAAGGAGTTGGAGGTAGGCCGAAGGGGGTGTCCCGGCCGCATCTTGGTCCCCCGCCCCCTTCACCTGCCACGAACACCACGAAGACCGAGCCGCTCCTCTTGGCCAAAGCGATGGCGGCCGGAATGGAGCCCTGGAACCACAGCATCGCTCGGTTCTGGCCCAGACGCTCGCTTGATGTGTCGTCGTCGCGGTCCCGGAGTTGGCCCCGCCCTCCCTCTTTGGTCGGGCCTTGCGGCCCGGGCAACCCTGGCTGGTCCGGCCCCCGCCTCCGGCTGCGCACACGCACGCAAGCCCGTCAGCGGTCCCTTGAGCTGCACGCAAGCGCACGGGCAAGCGCTCTCCGCGTCACGTGACGGTACACGTCGCCGTCAGCATACTGCACCAGTGTCTCGTCTGGTTGGCAAATTGGTGCTTGCGCGTGCCCGCTAGGGCGCAGGCTCAGCGGTCCAGGAGATAGAAGGCGGTAGGAAGGATAACTAACTGCTCCAGTGGGTCGATGGACCCGAATGAGGCATGATGAAAATGTAGGTTTGTTCTCCTACTTGATCTGGAAAATGTGACTGTACTTTTAGGGGCACAGATAAAGGAGACAGTAGTGAGAATTACTAAATACGAGCTATAAAGGGGAGGAGAGGAGCTGGCGCTCATTGGGAGATTTTGTTCTCGACCCCTTTGAGACCCTAAATGGGGAGGAATCGTCCTTGCCTACAGTGAGACTGTGCCTAATGGGGAAACATACATACTCTTAGGATTAGTGGCCGTTGTGTGAGATATCCAGTTACTTTCTATGGTAGAATGATTTTGTTCTCAATTTTATGTAAGAATGTCCTGTAATCAAGGTATGGCATTTTGTGGGTGCTTGCCATTAAACTGAAAATATGCTTCCGTGAACTAACAGGGTCTCATAGCTATTAGCAGAAGGCTTGTATGATTTATTTAAATTTGCATATGTTATATATTCCTCACCAATTAAATTTCCAGCAATGCAATATTTTATAATCTGTGATACTAAGGAGGAGATACAATTGAAAATATTAGTTTCTTACATATACTTTACCTAAAAATAGCTAGCAGATTGCACTCCAATTTTTTGTTTACTTTTTTCCCAATTCAGCCTCTCATATAGTGTAATTATGAACTGAAATGTAATGCTGATTACAAACCGTTGCTGCTTATGTAGGACACTATTCCTCAGGAAGAATAAGTTGATCTTTAACATCAACTTTAAATGGCCTTAAAATTCATTCAACCTATAAAATATAGTGGAGCTATATCTCTAATTATTCCTCGTGTTAGAGTTAAATGTTCCTCAAATCATTTCGCTCATCCATCAAACATTTATTGTTTATCTACTATGAGCTAGGCTTTGTACCCAGCATGGAGGGAAAGGAAGTGAGCCAACTAAACAGGGCTTGGCTTTTATGAACTGTACAGTATAATGAGAAAGGCAGACATTGAATAAGTCATGATTGTGAGTGATGATAAGTGCCACAAGAGGGAAAATTCAGTGTTAGAGAAGTGTGTGATGGTGGGATCTGACATGGACTAGCAGGTTCAGAAAAGCCCTTCCTGATTTCTTCCTGTCGGGAGAAATCTTGCCAGGTGAAAGACGGGAATACCAAACACAGGAAACAGCACCATGAAGGCTTAAGCTAGAGAGCACAGAATGGAAAACATGCAATGTGGCTAAAGCATAGAAAGCAGAGTGTGATGAAATGAGGTAAGAAAGGTCAGCAGGGGTCCAATTAGGCAGGGTCTTGGAAGTCATGTTAAGGATTTTGAACTTTTTCTAAATATTTGTGGAAGGACATTGAAGAGTTTTAAACATGAGTAAATATAAGACTTGTATTTTTAAATTGCAGTCACTCTGGTTGTGTGGCGAATGGACTGAAAGAAGGAATAGATGAAAGTGAAGAGACTGGTTAAGAGGCATTTGTTCATATATCAGGGAGTTAGAGAAGTGGTACTTTGGAAGGAAGAACAGGTTAATGAGGTACATGAAGATGGTGAGTTCAGTATTCGATGTGTATAGAGTTCTGGAGAGATATTCAAATGGGTATGTTAAGTAGGTATAAGGTTTGGAGTTCAGAAAACACTTAGGTAGAGGTAGGAATTTGAAATTCCTCTGCATACAGGGAATAATTGAGGTTCTGGAGGATGCTATCCCTCGAGGAGACTGTGCAGTGATGTGAGACAGAATAAGACTAAGCACTTAAAGCCTCCAGGGTTGTTTGTGTAGAAAGGAGACTGAGAAAGAAAGGTGATGTGGAGGAAAGGCAGATGAGGCCAAGGTGGGGTGGAAGAAAAAGAGAGAGCATGATACCAAAGATACCAAGGGTAGAGAGGATAGAAAAAAAAAAGGGGATTAAAAGAAGGGAGGTGTATTGAATACTGACCACTGTTCAGTCAATTAAGATGACACTAAAAAATGTCTATATTGTTTTTACAACAGAGGTGATTAGTAAGTGTAACAATAGCAGTTTTGGTGGGTTCTTCTGTATAGAAGCCAGATGGCAGTGAGTGAGAGGAATTTAGGAAGATGAGTCAGTAAGTGTGAAGAGAAAAAGTACATTAATTGGACAGGGATTTGGATTGGAAAGAAAGCCTTTTTTAAAGACAGAAGGCATGTGTACAAGATTAAATGCTAATGGAAATTTTGTTGTTGTTGTTATGTGCTGTGGAGTCAGACCCAACTCATAGCGACCCCTCCTTGGGTTTCCGAGGCAGTATCACTATGGAAGTAGATTGCCCCATCTTCCTTCCAAGGAGTGGCTGGTGTGTTTGAACCGCCAGCCTTCTGGTTACCAGTCAAGTGTCTTAGCCACTATGCTACCAGAGCTCTTGTAGAATAATGGAAATTACAGAGCTGTAAATCAAAACAGCAAATCCTGGTAAGGATGTGGGGAGATTGGGACTCTCCTACACTGCTAGTGGGACTGTCAAATGATACAACCACTGTGGAAAACAGTATGGCAATTCCTTAAAAAGTTGGAATTAGAAATACCATTTGATCCAGTAATCCCATCACTAGGTATATATCCTAAAGAAGTGAGAGCCGAGGCAAGAACAGATATATGCACACCCATGTTCACTGCCGCACTATTTACAACAGCAAAAAGATGGAAACAACGTAGGTGACTATTAACAGAAAAATGGGTAAACAAACTGTGGTGCATACACACAATGGAATACTATGCATCACTAAAGAATAACATAGAATCTGCAAAACTCTACATAACATGGATGAATTGGAGGACATTATGCTGAGTGAAATAAGTCTATCACAGAAGGACAAATACTGTATTAGTTTATTACTGTAAAAAGTCAAGTAAAGGTTTATATATAGAAGGAAATTTTCTTCATACTTTCTTTGTTGGTTACCAGGGATGGGAGGGGAAAGGAGGGACCACTGCAAAAATAAAAAATAGTAATGTAAAGTAAAAAAAAAAAAAAAAAAGCTAATGGAAAGGAGTTTGTCTTGGAGAGATTGAATACACAGGAGAGAGGGAGACCCCCTATGAAGATGAGAGATAATATGAGGTACGTGGCAAATACTGTTGATAGTGTACTCAACAATCATTCTTCACAGTAACAGTCATTATGCCTTGCTGTCGGAGGGTCAAGGGGAGAGCATTTCTAGGAGAAGTTTTCCTTTTGAAAAGAGATGCATAGAAGAAAGCACAACACTTTTTTGTTGGATGTGGTTGTGTGCATATGATTCCTGGTACTGCTATAGCCATGTTTTACTCAGGAGAGGAGACACTGCCACATTCTGAAAATGGCACAATAGAATATGGAAAGCATTTGCATCTATTATGACATCACAGAGCTGAACCAATACTGAAGCTATACTCAGCCTCCATACTTCTTGCTTTGTGAGATAATACTGTCTCCATTGTTTAGGCCACTGTAAATTGCATACTGTTTCTTGTAATCACCACTATTTTAAACAAACTGGATGGAATCCAGGGCATAGGTAGATAGGAGAGAAATTTTGCATTTTAACAGAGAAAAGAAAGGAAAAATAAGTTTGGATATAAGTAAGTTTGTAAATTTTGAGACAATAAAAAGAAGTTTTTGTCTAAAGGCTTAGTTTTTCCCTATGAAAAAGAGATCATTTGTTGACAGTTAAGTGGGGAAGTAAAGAAATTGGCAGAAAGAACCCTGATGGTGCAGTGGTTAAATGCTTGACCACTAACTGAACAGTTCATCGGTTCGAACCCACCAGCCACTCCTCGGGAGAATGATGTGGCAGTCATCTTCCATAAAGATTCAGCCTTGGAAACCCAATGAGGCAGTTCTACTCTGTCCTGTAGGGTCTCTATGAGTTGGAATTGACTCAGCTGCAACGGGTAAGGAAATTGGCACCTTAAGAATAGTGGGCAAGGTTGAAATAATGTTGAATGTTGAAAAGGAAATAGACTAGAGAAAAATGGCTGGTATGCCAGATAGTGCTGAAGGCCAGGAGGAGATGGTGACCTTGAAATTGCCTACTTGTGGGATTTTCTCCAGAGGTCACTCAATCCCTGGGTATAAAAAGGAGCTTTGGTGGCATAGTGCCTAAGGCATATGACTGCTAACCACCACCACTTATTTAGCTTGACCTTGGGAAAATGACCTCACCTCTCTGATACTGAAGTTGCGTCATCCATAAACTGATGGATAATGAGAGTAATCAAAGACTTACTCTTTAGGGATATTGTGATGATTAAATAGGGACTCATGTAAGTGCTTAGCAAGTGCTTGGTATGTGGTAATTAAGCTTTACAAACGTTAGTTATTATTTCTGACTGCCTGCCAAAACAATGCTTAAGGGTAATATAATTGTGCCCTTCAGGATTCAAAACATTTGACTCAGTCAAATCATTTCTTCATTTAATCACATGACAAATGTTTACTGACCAAGGCACTGTAGGTGCTGGAGATATATTAGTAAACAAGAGTTATAGACATTTTTTCTTGCCCTGAAGATTACATTCTGAGGGATAGAGAAACATTAAACAACTAATTGTCCAGTTACTCAGGTAATTACCATTGTGATGAATGTTTTGAAGAAGAAATGCAAGATATTATTATAGTTTATTTCAGGCAGAAATGTCCTAGTCTGGAGGACTGTAACAGCTAAGCTGATGGAAATAATATTTGGAGGGTAGGGTAGGAAGAACAAATGTTCCAGGCAGAGGGTGAATTACATGTGGAAAAAACAATTCCCAAAATTCAGTGGCTTAAAGTTTCAAACATTCAAAACATTTGACTCAGTCAAATCATTTCTTCATTTAAAGTGAAGTGAAAGTATTCACTTCACAGACTAATGCCTGTCAGAGGTGTAAAGGGGCACTGGTACAAGGAGCTGTGCTCTATACAGCCATTGAAGAACTCAAGCTCTTCCCGTCCAATAATGGCTTTTGCTTTCCTCAGCATCCTGGAGATCTCTGTTAGATTCCCTACATGCAGCCAGCAAGCACATTTCATTATGTCTACGGTTTATCTGGAGATCTTGTTAAAAATGCAGGTTTGGATTCAGTAGGTCTGAGGTGGGACCTGAGAATCTGCATTTGTATCAAGCTCTCTGGTGATACTGGAAACTGCTGGTCTCCAGCCCTTACTCTCATCAGTTAGGGCAGAGAGACAGAAGGTTTTATCAGCCAGGCCTAGAAGGGCATATCATTGGTTAAAACTCAGTCACATTGTCCCACCTAGTTGTAAGGAAGCTGGACAATGTAGTCTGGCATTGTGTCAGAGAAGAGAGATCTCCTCTCTCGCCATAATTTGACCACGTGTTAGAGTAGAACTATTCGATAGGGTTTTCTTGGCTATAGTCTTCATAGAAGCAGATTGCCAGACCTTTCTTCTGTGGCAATAAGTGAAACCATTTGTACCACTCAGGGACCTAGAGAAAAAGGCTGGTGATCTAGCTAATTTAAACTTTGCGGATCACAATGGATCATTGTCGAACTCATTTACTTTGGCTATGTCATTGGGAAGGATTGAGTGCTTGTGGAGGATATAGTGTTTAGTGAAACAGAAGGTCAGCAAGGGCAAGGCAGACACTTGGTAAGATGGATTGGCACAATAGCCCGAACAATGAACTCAGATATGCTGGTATCGTGAGGATGATTTAGGGCTGGATAATGTTTCTTTTTTGTTGTTGTTGTTGTTTTACATAGGATATCTGTGAGTCAGCACTGACTTGATGACAGCTAACAACAACATTTGGGGAAATTCCTACGTTACAAGCCCTTCCACCCCAAAATAGAAGCCAGGATTCAATTCCCAGCTTCTCTTGTACTCAAAAAAGCTGCATCCCAGCAAAGACTGATATAGGCTTATGATCTGGACTTTACCAATGATAGACACATCTGGGAGAATTTGATGAGGAAGTGAGCAAGGAGAGGAAGCAGGCCCTGCACAGAATGTCTTGCTGCGGCTGGATTGTTTCTTGTTTCTGTGTGCAGTCCCAAGAGATTTCAAAACTGCTAAGCTTTATCCACCTGACAGAGTTCGTGAGAAAATACCCTTTAATAAATAACTTTTCTTTTTAAACTGGCTAGAGTCAATTCTGTTTGCAACTAAAATCTCTGATGCATCAATATTACCTATCATCTATTGGGAGCTCTGGTAGCATAGTGGCTAAGACACTTGCCTGCTAACCAGACGGCTGGCGGTTCAAACCCACCAGCCACTCCTCGGAAGGAAGGTTGGGCAATCCTACTTCCGTAGTGATACTGCCTCGGAAACCCAAGGAGGGGTCGCTATGAGTCAGGGCTGACTTGACGGCACATAACAACAACAATTGGAACTCTCTTTTACTTCAGATGACTTTGGATCCTGATTCCTATGAATCCTTTCCTCACCATTATCTGTAGTTCAAGTACTTAGCTTCTCCTCCAAACTATTACAATAGGTTTTGTTAATCAGGTAAAGCAACTCAGACCTTGAACTTGCTTGCTTAAGAACAGTCCCCAGAGGACAAAGCTCAAATTCCATGTAATCTGACTCCAGTCTGCCTTTCAGCCTCCTGCCCCTATATTCTGTCACTTTTTCCACCTGTATTCTACATTCTTACTAAATCATACTGCTTGTTTCCTAGTCATGCAATAGACTCTCATGCCTATTACTCAGTGCCTTTGTTCACATTAAAGGAAGGCTTATCCCTTTTGTTGCTTAGAAATTTCTTCTGGGCCTTCAAGATCTAGCTTCAATGACCCGTCCTCTGGCCTCCCAACCTCCTGCAGCACTCATCCTCCTTCCCTGTACTTTTGTAGCACTCTGTATGACTGTAAGGAGCTCTAGTAGTGTAGTGCCTAAGGCATTTGACTGCTAACCAGAAGGCTGGCGGTTCAAACCACCAGCCACTCCTCGGAAGTTGGGCAATCTACTTCTGTAGTGACACCGCCTCGGAAACCCAAGGAGGGGTTGCCATGAGTCAGATGTGACTCGACAGCAGTGGGTTTTGGGTATGTGTAAATTCTAGGACCTTCCACACTTACTTTGTTGAATTATAGTTTTGTGTAAATGTGTCTGCCTCCATAAGGGCAGAGACTATATCCTACTCACTGAATCAATCAGACTATGAGGATGCTGTTAGCTGCAAGTAATGGGGGAAGAGTTGCTTAAATAATGACATTTATTACTCTACATAACATGAAGTCCTAAGGTGTGGTGCATAGCAATCCTGTGTACAACAGGTCCTGCATCATCCTCACGGTTGGAGTCCATAACTGTGGCCATTGTGCCACTCCGTCTCACTGAGGGTCTCCTTCGCTCTGGCTGGCCCTCTACTTCACCAAGTGGAGAAGTTCAACTATCCTACCATGAACCCAGGTCCCTTACATCTTTCTACTCTGCCATCTTGGATATGTGGCTTGTCCTATTGGGCTGATTCCTCTGATGGCTACTGCAGTTCTATATGTCACAGTCAGATGACAGCATTCAGAAAAATGGGAGCATCCCTGCTTTATGCCTTTCCTAGAAGTTCCTAGATTTCTCTTTACTTCTCAATGGCTAGAATTAGATCACATGCCGCTGCTTAAACATTATTGGACAAGGGGAACAAGAGTATGATAATTGGTTAAAATAATCAAGATTCACTTCCCTGAAATGAGGAGGGAGTCAGCAGCCATCCCAAAGGAGGACACTTGGAAAAGGATTAAAACCAAAAACAAGATTGTTAGCAGGAAGAAGAGATAGATATAGCAAGGGTGTCTGCTAGCAAACTTTTAAAACTGAGGCATGTAATGTAATCCAGTGGCTTACATAAGGTCTGAATTAAAACTCCATTTTGTTAGAAGCTCCTGCTTCTATATTCCGGAGAAGGTAACCTTGACTTCTTCCCATTTATATACACATGGCCTTGGGCTGCTGGGTGGAACCAGGACACCCTGGCCCCCTATCAATCATCTTGTTTAATGGCCTGGTTCTTGCCCCAGTGCCACTCTTAGCAAATAAGGGTGGGGGTCAAGAATGTGATTGTGGAGAAAGTGTGTACTCAACGCTGCTCCAGAAGAAAGTAGTTGAAAATAGAATTGCTGATGTTAAGGAAGAATTAGGAAAGAATGTGGCTCTGCTCATGTACCCACCTTGTGACCCTGTGACCATCACATACTCCCCATCCCCATTTTTCCTATAAAAGTACACCTTTCCCTTGATGCTTCAGAGCAACTTGCTATTCTCTACATGGTTTCTCCCCAATTCACAAATTGTTTTATTCCTCAATAAACCTCTTTATTCTCATAGAATCTAGAACTTTTATTGTACAATATTTCTGCTATTAGAAGTGGGATTTTGAAGGTACATTACAGGCAGCAACCCCAACCAGTAGGTCTATTTGGGTCTACTGCTTGGTGAACTTGGGGGTTGCAGTCAGGTAAATAACCACTCAAATCTTGAGCTCCAGTCTCTTTGCATTGTTAACTCTTTGAGCTTTATTGAGGACCTGTTTTTTTTACCAGTTTTGTTATTGCAAGTTTTTGGAACCTTTTCTGTTTAAACCAAGGGATCTCAGAGCCAATTGAGGTGTAAAAGTCTGTGGGCATAGTTAGAGCGTTTTAAAAGCATGTAGGGCAGGCACTCTTTACTGTCTGAAAAACTGCTGTGACAGGAAAAGCCAGTACAGAATAGAGGGCAGAAGCATTAGGCTGCCGACCAGCCACAAGACAATGCCTCTGAAATCAAGTACCTAGTGGTTTAAGCGTAAAACAGCCCAAAATCCACAGCAGAACCCTTATTAGGATTTTACTTGGCTTTGAGAAACCTAAACCTTTAACTTCTGACTGTTACATTGTTGTTAGAAAATGGGAATACTATATCTAGTGGCAATTCAGAGTTTTTCTCCGGGACTCCTGCCCACTCCATGAACAAACACTATGGCTCTACCATGTCTGTTTGGCATAACTTTACCAAAGACAGTCTGAAAAATATGTGGCACTTTGGGGTTTTGTTGATTTGTATAAATTAGATTTTCTGTGCAGCAAATTAAAAAACAAAGGCTCCTGGATTAAACAATCCCAATGGGATGCCTATTTTGACTGGTACCTAGAAGCTTCTAAGAGACATCAAACCCATAAAATTGTTTCCCTGCAGGAAACTGTTTCCATATTAACAAAACAAGAAATTGCAATATCAAAATTAAGCCCCTACCTCCTCTGCTCCATTGCCAGCTGCTACTCTTTTGTATTCCAGTGATAACACTTTATCTGAGCTCCTTTTCTTCCAACAAAGTCAGCTGATCAACATCTGTCTGAAATGCCTGTTAAAATCCATCCTAGTACAGATATAAAGAATCTTCCCTGTATCTCTTTTATCCCTTGGAAATGCTCAGAATTGTGTAATGTTATGAAAGATTTTCTTATTTGACAATTCAAAAGGAATGACACCAAAGTTTCACCGTATTCTTAATAGCCTTGATAAATGAGCTTGGATTTTCTCCTACTGAGACATTAATTTTGCACTTACATCTAAAAACATGATAAGCTGATTATACTAAACAAATTGACAAAAACTTCATTGCCATTAAGTTGATTCTAACTCATAGTGACCCCCATTGTGTTTCCAAGGCTGTAAATCTTTACAAAAGCAGACCGCCTCATCTTTCTTCTCCAGTGTCTTGTGGGTTCAAACCACCAACTTTTGGTTAGCAACCAAATGCCTTAACCACTACATTACCAGAGCTCCTTCAAGAACAAACGAGGGGATCCAATTTATGGCCTAAATAGGTAATCAAATATATTGGGTGAAGAGAAGGGGAATGTACCAAATGTGAGTGATCAACACAGTGGCACTGAGGAAGAGGAAGTCATAGAGAGGTACACGGGAGGTATAGACAATAAAGATGAATCTTTTTGCACATATGATACTGTTTGTTAGTGAAGGCAAACATGGATATACAGGGAGATAGATGGGTGGACAAGCTGAACTATTAGGTATGTCTATGCAGGGGGGGAGTATACCCAAGACCATGTATAGGGTTGACAGACAACATTTCTACAAGTGTATTGCTATGTTCTGTAAGAATTCCCAGGTGTATAGTAGAGCTGACAAGGGACAAGTTTGTAGTCACTTTTTGGGCACAGCTAGCTATCCAGAGGGAACTCAGGACCATAGTCACAAGGGACATCAAGCTCAATTGGCATAACATACTACACAAAACGTTGTTCCACCTCCCATTTTGGCAGGTAGCAACTGAGATTTTAAAAGCTTGCAAGCAGCCATGTAAATACAATGATGGCTCTCTCCTCATCCAGAGCAAGGAAAAATGAGGAAAACCAAAGATTTATGGAAACATTTAGTCCAGTCAACTGGTACACCATGAGATCCTCAGTCAATACAACTATGAGGCCAGAAGAACTAGATAGTGCCCTGCTACCACTGTCAACCACTCAGAGGGGGATCTATGTAGGAGATCCTGGATAGAGTGGGAGAACAATGTGAAACAAAACTCAAAATCATTTGGGGGGAAATAAAAGGGGGACCAGGTTTGCTGGTCTAATGGACCCTGATGGAACCACTGAGACTATGGCCCCTAGCTGCCTTTCAATTTGGGAAGTGAACCCATATCTGTGGTTTCCAGCCAAACAAAAGACAGGCATATGAGGTGAACATTTTTTAAAAAATTTATTTATTGTGATTTAGGTGAAAATTTACAGAGCAAATTCACTTTCTATACAGTAGTTCACATACACTTTGTCTCATGACATTGACCACAATTTACCACAATGCAACAGCTCCCCTCCCACTTCCTCCTGTTACCTTTTCCCTGTGTCCATCACTCCATGCACTCCTGCCCCCTGAGCTGTCTCCCAGTGCATAAGCAGCCCTTCTTTCTCCCATGATTGTCCTCTCCAAGGAGTGTATCTACCTCAGGTAAATGTTCAACTCATATGCCTGTCTTTTGTTTGGCTGGAAGCCACAGGGGTGGGTTCAATTCCAGATCTGAAGGGCAGCTAGAGGCCATAGTCTCAGTGGTTCCACCAGGCTCTATCGGACCAGCAAACCTGGTCCTCCCCCCCCCTTTTTTTCTCTCCAAATGATTTTGAGTTTTGTTCCACATTATTTTCCTTCTCTATCCAGAATCTCCTACATAGATCCCCTTCCAAATGGTTGATAGTAGTAGCTGGGCACCATCTAGTTCTTCTGGTCTCATAGCTGTATAGGCTACAGATCGGATGGTGTCCCAGTCGTTAGGACTAATTGTTTCCATGAATCTTTGGTTTTCTTCATTTTTCTTTGCTCTGGACAAGGAGAGACCCATCGTTGCATCTAGATGGCAGCTTGCAAGCTTTTAAGATACCAGTCGCTACTCGCCAAAGTAGGAGGTGGAACAATGTTTTGTGTAGTATGTTATGCCGATTGAGCTTGATGTCTCCTGCAACTATGGTCCCAAGCCCGCAGGTTCAACTACTTGGTCCCTCTGGGTAGCTGGCTGTGACTAAGCAGTGACTACAACCTTGCCCCTTGTCAGCTCTGCCATACATCTGGGAATTCAGATCATACACACAAACCTGTAGGACCATCGTCTGCCAACCCTATATATGTTCTTGGGTACACTCCCCGCTTCATAGACATAACTACTAGTTCAGCCTGTCCACCCATCTATCCACCGATATACCCATGTTTGCCTTCACTGACAATGCAGTACTCTGTGTGCAAAAGGGTTCATCTGTACCTCCCATGTACCTTTCTATGACTTTCTCTTCCTCAATGCCACCATATTGATCACTCACATTTGGTACATTGCCCTTCTCTTCACCTGAATCAATATTTATCTATCTAACAGTATTTCCTCCCCTTCCCTTCCACCCCTGGTAACCAACAAAGAAAATTTCTTTCCATAGATAAACTTTTCCTTGACTTTTACCATAACATACTAATACAGTATTTGTCCCTTTGTGATTGACTTATTCCACTCAGCATAATGTCATCCAAGTTCATCCACGTTATGCGGTGTTTTGCAGATTCTACATTATTCTTTAGCATTGCATAGTATTCCATTGTGTGTATGTACCATAGTTTAGTTATCCATTCCTCAGTTGATGGACACCTAGGTTGTTTCCATCTTTTGGCTATTGTAAATAGTGCTGTGATGAACACGGGTGTGCATATGTCTGTTCATGTCACGGCTCTCACTTCTATAGGATATATACCAAGTAATGGAATGACTGGGTCAAATGGTATTTCTAATTCCAACTTTTGAAGGAATTGCCATACTGCTTTCCACAGTGGTTGTACCATTTTACAATCCCACCAGCAGTGTATGAGAGTCCCAATCGCTACACATCATGAGGTGAACATTTATAATAGGTAGATACATTCCGTGGAGAGAACAATCATGGAAGAAAAGAAGGGCTGTGTATGCATAGGGACATGGCTCAGGGGGCAGGAGTGCATGGAGGGAAGGACACAGGGAGGGGGTAAGTGTGGGGAGGAAGTGGGAAGGGAGCTGTTGCATTGTGGTAAATTGTAGTCAATGTCATGAGACAAAGTGTATGTGAACTGCTGTATGGAAAGTGAATTTGCTTGTAAACTTTCACCCAAATCACACACACACACACAAAAGGAAATCAAATATAACTTAAAATCTACACACAGTAGAATATAAACTATATAACTTCTTGTTGTTATTATGTGCCGTCAAGTCAGACCTGACTCATAGTGACCCCTCCTTGGGTTTCTGAGGCGGTATCACTACAGAAGTAGATTGCCTAACCTTCCTTCCGAGGAGTTGCTGGTGGGTTTGAACCATCAGCCTTCTGGTTAGCAGTCAAGTGCCTTAGGCACTACACTACCAGAGCTCCCTTAACCATATAACTGAGACGTCCTAAAGATTAAATACTTAACGCTCATCAAAAACTTGATCAAAACAGTGAAAAGAGAACCCACAGATGGGGAGAATATTTTTGGCAACAACATACCCGACAAGAGCCTAATCTCTAAAATTTAAACAAAAAAACAATTTAATTTAAAAATAGGCAAAAGACATGAACAGACACTTCACCAAAGACATACAGGCAGTGACTAGGACCCCAGGTTATCCTTCAGGCCTGGAAATAGACTAATTTCTGTGGATTGGCTCTCAGCCCAACAGTAGAAAGACCTACAAGCAGAACACCTACCTCAGGGAGATGCACCCTTTAATCAGCCATGAAACATCAGAGGGGCAGCAGTCACATAGTGGGAAAGCTGGACAGCCAGGAATGCATAGATAAGAAGGCCACAGAGTATAGATAGTAACAAGGAGGAGACAGGAGGAGAACATTTTATGGTTGGGGGTTGTAATTGGGGCCATGAAATCAAATGTGCATGAACAATTGAGAGTAAACAAACCTGCTTTGTAAATGTGCAAGAAAATCACAATTAAATAGCAACAACAACAACAAAAGACATTCAGGCAGCTAACAAACACATGGAAAGATGCCCATGATCATTAGCCATTAGAGAGATGAAAATAAAACTACAGTATGATATCATCTTACCTCAGCAATAATGGTACTGATAAAAAAAAAAAAATGCTGGTGAAGCTGTGGGGAGATTGGAACACTTACACACTGCTGGTGAGACCGCAAAATGGTACAATCACTATGGAAAATTGTATGATGCTTTCTTAAAAAGTTGGAAATATAAATATCATATGATCCAGCAATCCCACTCCTAGGTATATATCCTAGAGAAATAGGAACTTTGACATGGATAGACATTTATATGCACACCCATGTTCACTGCAGTATTATTCACAATAGCAAAAAGGTGGGAACAACCTCAGTGTCCATCTATGTATGAACAGATAAACAAAATGTGGTACATACACACAGTGGGATACTACACAACAATAAAGAGGAATGATGAATCTGTGAAACATCTCACAACATGGATGAATCTGGAGGACATTATGCTGAGTGAAATAAGTCAATCACAAAAGGACAAATATTGTATGATGCCATTATAAAAAGTCAAGAAAAGGTTTACACACAGAAAGAAACATCATCTGATGCTTATCAGGGATGGGAGGGGGAGGATAGAGAATCACTAACTAGATAGTTCACAAGTGTTAATTCTGGTGAAGGAAAAGGCAATACACAACACGGGAAAGTCAGCACAATGTGACCAAGGTAAAGGAAGCCACAGTATGCAAAAATGAAGGGCAACTATGGTAAACAGTGTAACATAAACAATCCTGCAAAACAGTAATAAACACATATAGGTATCATTTTGGATATTTTGACATTCATATTTGTAAATGCTGTATATATACTCATATATATATAATAGAATACAAGGGGCACAGTTACAGAAACTACTTAGACAATGTGACTGAACTACTGGAATTGAAGGCTTAGAACCATAGTTTCGGGGGACATCTAGGTCAGTTGGCAAAACACAGTTCATAAAGATAATGTTCTAAATCCTACGCCGGTGTGTAGCATCTGCGATCTTAAAAGTTTGAGCAGCCATCTAAGAAGCAACTATTGGTCTCTTTCTTCTTAGCATTTCTCAAGCTGAATGAAGAAAAAAATCAAGCCTCAAATTGCAATATGGAAGGATTCTGTGGGCAAAATATTGAACAATGCAGTAAACATCAAAAGAAGATGGAAGAAATACAGGGTCAGAGAGTCAGTGTACCAAAAAGAATTGGCCGATGTTCAACCATTTCAGGAGGAAGCATATGATCAAGAACTGATGGTATGAAGGAAGAAGTTTAAGCTGCACTGAAGGCATTGCTGAAATAAAAGCCTTCAGGAATTGATGAAAAACTACTTGAGATGTTTCAACAAGTGGATGCAATGCTGAAAGTACTCACTCATTTGTGCCAAGAGGGTTGGAAGACAATTGCCTGGCCAACTGACTGGAAGAGGTCCAGATATGTGCCAATTCCAAAGAAAGGTGATCCAATGGAATGTGGAATTATTGAACATTATCATTAATATCACACAGAAGTAAAGTTATGCTAAAGATAGTTCAGAAATGGTTACAGCAGTGCATCAACAGGGTACTGCTAGAAATTCAAGTTGGATTCAGAAGAGGATGTAGAATAAGGAATATCATTGCTGATGTCAGATGGAACTTAGCTGAAAGCAGAGAATACCAGAAATATGTTTACTTGTGTTTTATTTACTATGCAAAAGCATTTAACTGTGTTTATCATAACAAATTATGGATAATATTGCAAAGAATGGGAATTCCAGAACACTTAACTGAGCTCATGCAGAACTTGTACATAGAACATGAGGCAGTTTTTTGAACAGAACAAGTGGATACTGAGTGATTTAAAATCAAGAGAAGTGTGCATCAAGGTTGTATCCATTCACCATACTTATTCAACGTGTATGCTGAGTAAATAATCTAAGAAGTTGGACTATATTAAGAAGAATGTGGCATCAGGATTGGAGGAAGACTCATTAACATACTGTGATATGCAGATGACAAAAACCTTGGTTGCTGAAAGTGAAGAAGACTTAAAGCACTTACTAATGAAATTTAAAGACTATAGCTTTCTTTATGTGTTACACCATAACATAAAGAAAACAAAAATCCTCATGACTGGACTAATGTGCATCATCTAGATAAACACAGAAAATACTGATATTGTCAAGGATTTTACTTGGATCCACAATCAAATAATCAAATGCCTATGGAACCAGTAGTGAGCAAATCAAACAATGCATTACATTGGGCAAGTCTTCAACAAAAGACCTCTTTAAAGTGTTAAAAAAAAAAAAAAAAAAGATGTCACTTTGAGAAGTAGGGTACACCTGACCTAGGCCATGGTATTTTCAATCATCTCATATGTGTGCAAAAGCTGGACAATGAATAAAGAAGACAAAAGAGGAATCTGATGCATTTGAATTATGGTGTTGGCAAGAGTTGAATAACCATGGAGTACCAGAAGAATAAACAAATCTGTCTTGGAAGAAGTACAGCCAGAATGCTCCTTAAAAGCAAGATGGTCTTTGTCTTATGTACTTTGGACATATTATCAGGAGTTATCAGAAAAGTCTCAGGAGAAGTACATCTTGCTTGGTGAATTAGGGGGTCAGCAAAAAAGAGAAAGACCCTTAATGAGATGGATTGACACAGTGGTTGCAATAATGGCTTGTAACATAGCAATGATTGTGAGGATGGCACAGGATCAGGCAGTGTTTCATTCTGTCATACACAGGATTGCTATTAGTTGGAACAAACTTGACAGCACCTAACAATGAGAAGAAGAATGCTTACTGGACACTTATCTGCTAGGTGTTGTACTAAAGTCTTTACAATAGAGTTAAAAAATCCATCTAAAGCAATGAAGGGAATCAATTGGTTCACTTTTCCTTAGAAATCTATTTTGTAAATGGAACAGTGTGCTCTTCAAACAGATGATTTTGCACAGGCTAATGTTTTGCTGTGATTGGTTCACTTTTACTGAAGATATCAGGATAAATACTTCAGCCATGGCTGGATTCAGTTGTTGTTGTTGTTGTTAAGTGCCGTCGAGTCGTTTCCGACTCATAGCGACCCCATGCACAGCAGAACGAAACACTGCCCGATCCCGCACCAGCCC
>NW_006921929.1:3479566-3490861 GCF_000298275.1 Orycteropus afer afer
GGGATTGGGCAGTGTTTCGTTCTGCTGTGCATGGGGTCGCTATGAGTCGGAAACGACTCGACGGCACTTAACAACAACAACAACAAGGGTTTGAACTGCTGACCTTCTGGTTAGCAGCCAAATGTTTTATCAACTATGCCACCAGAGCTCCTCATGTTTTTCATTAAACGATCAACAAATCCTTGTTGAACAACCTACCAGGTTCTAAGGAATGCAGCTACAAAAAACTCTCTCACACACATACACACAAACAGTGAGTTTTTTTTTAAATCATATTGAGTTTTTTAAGGCAGTGTGAAAAGGTTTACCATTTTTAATGGGATGAGAAGTCATTAAAGGGGTTTAGGGAGGAGAATGACATGAGAGGATTGTCTTTTAGCTCATTCTGGTCATTGTGCAGACAGGCAAACGAGTGGAAGCTGCCACGTTAGGAGGGCTGTTTCAGTAATTGAGATGGTGAAAAGAGGCCTGCTTCAGGACTTAGTTGCAAGGTAGAGTAAATGAGTTTGTTGTTGGAGCTGATTGAGAGAAGAGAGAATTCGAACTTTTTTTTTTTTTAATTAAACAATTGACTGGATTTTGGTATCATTTGCATGACTGTCAGAGAGGGATGGATATCAAGAGTTCTCTTTTGGTTATCTTAAACTTGAGACACGTATTTGCTATCCTTGTGGAGAAGTCAAGAATGCAGCTAGATAGGTGTTTGGACATTCCAAGAAGTCAGTGCTAAAGATGTTGTTGTCAGTGTTATTGTTAAGTGCTGTCGAGTCGGCTCCAACTCATAGCGACCCTACATACAACAGAACGAAAAACCTTATGAGTGCAACACTGTCTGATACAGTGCTAAAGATAGAGATTTGGAAATCACCAACATATAGATTGTACTTAAGCCCATGGAACTGGATGAGGTCGCCCAGGGATAGTGTGTAAGTAGAGGACCGGAGAAAAGGAAACGACAGAAAAAGAAGACAGGGGAGGGAAGAGATATTAAGTAATTTGCACAAAGTTATATAACCAAAACAAAACCCACTGCCATTGAGTTGATTCCAGCTCATAGTGACCCTATAGGACAGAGTAGAACTACCTTGTAAGGTTTCCAAGGCTGTAAATCTTCATGGAAGCAGACTTACTTATCTTTCTCTTGCAGAGCAGCTGGTGGGTTCAAACCATTGACCTTTTGGATAGCATTTGAATGCTTTAACCACTATGCCATCAGAATTCCTTCTAGGTTATATAGCTAGTAAGTAATGGAGCTAGAATTTAAACCCAGGCAATTGGTTATTTTGGAACAAGGTCCTTAGCCCCAGCATGTGGAGCCAATCTTCAAAACCCGTTGAAGCAGGAGAGCAAAACAACTGAGTATCGATATCCAAGGAGACAGAATCATTTCTTTGAAAAGTCTCTCCCTGAGCTAAGAAAAGGGTAGGGTTTTTTAAAGAGAATTGGGCTAAGGGGTATGGGGGCTTGAGGAATGCTATGAATAATGTCTTCTTGTTACCAGGGTGAGTCTTCTCTTCCTTGGTCAGGGACGTAAAACCTAACTTAGAGCTGTAAACTCTTCATATTTGTCCAGAAGATGAACCCTAGAGGAGGGGAAAATGTTGAAGTGGGAACACTCAGGCCTCTTGCCTGGAGATGTCCCTGTTTCTTCTTTATCTTGGTTGCCTGGTGTCTTTTTTCTCAGGCATCTCGCTTCATAACCCAGCATTATCAGCTAAAAATGGGCAGTGGATTTATGTCTCTTGCTGAAAGGAATGTGTAAGGAAAGAAAACAACCTAGAGTGACTACTTATTTACATAGAAGCAAAGAGAGGGGCAAGAAAGCTAGAAAATATAATCATGGTTAATGTCCATTCTAATCATAGCTGTTAGTTTGTTATACTTCTGTAATTCCTCAGCGAGATGGCTTCTCTAGTCCTTCAACAGTTCCAGAGCCTATCCCCCAACTCTTATGCTGGTGAAATAAAACCATAATGAATCTAAGTGTAAACCAAAAACAAAACTCACTGCCGTGCAGTTGGAAACAACTCATAGTGACCCCTCCTTGGGTTTCTGAGGCAGTATCACCATGGAAGCAGATTGCTCAATCTTCCGTCCGAGGAGGGGCTGGTGGGTTTGAACTGCTAGCCTTCTGGTTAGCAGTCAAATGCCCTAGGCACTACACCACCAGAGCTCCTGAATCGTAAGTGTAGACACTAACCTCCCCACCCCCAAAACACAAACAGCTACCATTACATTGTTTACAACTCATGGTGACCCCATGTGTCAGAGAACTGTGCTCCACAGGGTTTTTTAATGGCTGAGTTTTTGGAAGTAGATTGCTAGGCCTTTCTTCCAAGGAGCTTCTGTGTAGATCTGAACTCCAACCTTATGGGTAGTACCCACATGCTTATTTGTACCACCCAGGGACTTGTAGACATGAAAGGGGAAAATAACTCACAAGCATGCAACAGGAAGCCGGAGTATATGTGGGCTTGGGCAAATTAAAGGGCAGGTTTCTTAGGCTGGTGAAGGTTTATGGGCTGAATGTATGCAGGAGCCTCAGATTTTCTTTCAGCAGCAGCACATAAAGGCTTCTAGGATTATAAGCAACATTGGGCCAGCTTTGAATCTTGTCAGCATATATAGAGCACATCCATGCCAGCACCACACTAGAGACTGAAATTCATGTTCTCTGTCTCTGAAGATTATAGGTACCACATCCTCTTCTCTGTTGGGCAGTTGATGGACTGTGATTGGTAGTTTGGCCTCCTTCACAAAGGCCCTCTGCTACTCTTGTATATTTTTTAAATTGCTGATCAGGACAGGACATGTGGAGAACTCAACTCTCAGTTGCTAGGAGGGTTAGTGGGGCAAGAGAGGAGTCAAACTTTTTTTTTTTTCAAATTAAGCAGTAGTCTAGATTTGATTCCTCCTAAGCACTCAGAGATCTGTATTGAGACACTAAAGACCACAAGTTCCTCCCTGATGGGATAAGATTTTCTTAGCTTGAGGGAGGGTTCAGATGTCTATTGCCATCAGCTTGGATACCAATTATCTTTAGTATCCTGGCAAACACTTTGTGCTCTAGATTCACAAACACATACCCAATATACCCTTGTTTTCCATGGTGAAAATAACATCTATCCCCAAACATGGTCAGTGCTCTGGGGAAAACTCACGATAGATTATTACCAGGCCTGTGGGATGTCTTAAGCTGTCCTTAGGAAGACTAGAAGTTTGGGCCAAATCATATCTTACATGCCTCCTATATGTCTCCCATTGCCACCATTTTTAGATAGGTGAAATCAGATACTAAAATATAAAAATAACAGGGATCACACAGGCTAAGGAATGCATGCCTGTTTGTGTTAATGAGGGAGGGAGAGAAAATGGCAGTTTCATTAGTATTTCCTTGTGATTGTCAGGGATGGAGGTGGTAGCTGAGGGTTACCTTCAGTTTCTTACCCATCTTCCCTGGGCAGTTTTCAACTCCCACATAATATACCAGGAGTCTAAAGCAAAACTTTACCAGGATTCTAAATGCAAAAATTAAAGCTAATATTTAGAGAAACTGATAAACTATAGGATTGCAGCTTTTTATAAATTTCCATCCCCAAGTATGATTAAAGAATATTCTTGCTGTAAGACTGGTTCTAATGTATCTTCTCCATCTTTAACTGTAGGGCAAAAATTATAAAAATTCATTAGGACTCAAGTAAATGATTACATAATCCTCACTCTTCTTTGTTCCTTGGGTATAGCTCCTTAATCTGAGATGATCCTAAGGCAACTACAACTTCTGATCCAGGAATACAATATTCACAATCAGGACATGCCAACTTGTGAGGAGGTCAGAGATTCCCTGGGACCAAGTGGGACTTTGCAAATGCTCTAGAGCGATTGAACATCTGTGCCAGTCTGATAAGGCCTGTTGCTCTTCAGTTTTAAAGTAAATCCCTAGTCTGGGCTGGAAGCAAACCAGTCTCCAAGCAAGATGCAGGTGGTAGATGCCCATCTTTCAGATTGACCAGAAATTTGACTCTACTGGCTAACCAAACAGAGTCTATTGGTTTGACTCTATTGGCTAACACCACACCAAACTCACTGCCATCGAGTCGATTCCGACTCATAGCGACCCTCTTTGAGTTTCTGAGGTGGTAAATCTTTACGAAAGTAGACTGCCTGGTCTTCCTTCCACAGAGTGGCTGGTTAGCAGTCAAATGCCTTAGGCACTATGCCGCCAGAGCTCCTTACCAGTGGGAAAAGTCTTTTATAAATTATTTGAGCTAAAATGGATGACTTGGTGTTTACTATGTAAGTTAAAACACGAATTCTTTACCTACCGAAACATAATGTTCTATTTTTAGTTGCCTGATTGTAATTATGTTCATACTACAAACTGTCTACACCTACTGCTATTAACTTTATAGAGTACAGAAAAACATGAGTCATACCCACAAGGAATCACTCCCACAGAGAAAGGGATGCTTCCTAGGACATTTATAAAATGAGGTGGTTTATTGTACTTCATCCTCCATAAGGCTGAAATGGAAATCTTCAAGTCTTCAATACCAAAATGAATTTTAAAAAAGACAGAGTGAGTTTATATTTGTAAACATTTATTCTCTTGAACTGAAAAAGACTTGCATCAGCACACATTGTACAGCCTTGCAAATTACACAGAAATTGAAAAAAAAAGTTCCTTGTTCATAAGTGCAATGAATCTTTGATGTCCAGTGATCCGCTGCAAACAATCAAAACAAATTTTAAACCACTTAAGAAGTTTCCAGCACTCATCACATGCATTTGCTTAGGTGACTAAATAGGATCCACAAGGAGGAGAATGCAAGTAAGTGGCATTTAGTTATGGGAGGGACACTTAAAAAACAAAGTGTTAAGTATTTTTCTGCTTAGAATGATTTCTATTCCCCTTTAAATCCAAGTGGTCTGATTAAGAGATGTTGAGAACATAATTCACTGTGTATTAATGTTCATACCACCTAAATGAGTAAGGAAAGGACCTTATGAGGGAGTTCTGTGTTTTCTAGAGATGGTTTCTATGTTTAGAGATGCAGGGGAAGAGTAAGCTTCTATTTGGAGGCTATCTAGTTACCCGTAATTCCCCAAAAAGACAGTAAATGGTTCTGACTTGGTTGTTCCACTTCTGCATTCTCTCCCCCTTCAAATTCTATGTTGGGTCACATTGTGCTGGCTGTAAAAAGAAATACAGGTTGCAACTGGTTACAATCATCTTGAAGAATAATTTGCTGTACAATAGAAATAGACCTTTGGATCTGATACAAGAATTCAGAAATATAAAACAAAATAACTATAAAAGTCAGGAGGCATTTGAACAGCATTTCCTTAGAAAAAGCTGCTAAATCTGTATCATTCTGATGTGGATTCCTAAAGTCATTTGGGGCAAAATGCATTATCTTTCTTCCCCCTTTGCTGGATCACTGGCCTTTCTTCAAAAGCTATAACGCCATGACCACACATCCTAGGAGTCTCTATAATGTTAACAGAAGCTCCAAATATCAAGCCAATCAGAGATGGGAGAGGACAGGGTAATCATAAAAGGCAAGAAGGTCCACAGGTGGCTCTGCTACTGAGAACTTGCCCTTTCCAAAATGTGGAAGTCATAGTTCTTCTTGCTTGTTCTCAGCTTGAACTTGTTAACTGAGTTAATCTGTTTCTTCAACGCATTCTGCGCAGCTGAAATGGAGGGGAATGTGGCTAAGACGGTGTATGTGGAGGCCAAGTCACTGGGTTTAGAGCGTTCAGGGTTGACAGTACTGTCCCCACTGCCACAGCAAAGGGGGTGACGCCGCAACTGGGGCTGGGACTGTGGGTCCCGGAGCCACCGTATCTTGGCGCCAATTTTAAAGAGTTCTCCAAAAAGCTTCTCGGCTTCCATGCGAGTTATTCCATCTGGTAGTTCAGTAATTTCCAAGACCTTCCCAACAACTAGAATGAGAAAGGTAAAGAATTAATACTTCCTCGTTATCAAAAAGGTGAGTAAAATGTACCATAGACTCAAATGTGAATAGGAAATGAGTAGAAGTTTCTGAAACCATTCAAATATACAAAATGTTACAGCCATCTTTATAATTATTCCCATTTAACCCTTAAATAGGAGGTATAAAGCTAACAGTGTTAAGCTACCAATTTCAGTCTTCACTGATAGTTGCACATAAAAAAAAACCCATAGTATTGTACAGTGGATTCTTTAAGTATCTCGTTTCAGGCAGTTTCCTGAATTTCATGTTCTCATTATAATAAAAGACAATGCACTAACCACCCCAAGGCTGTTGTGAGTATAAACTTAAGAACATGCTTGAAAACACTTTACCACAGAAAGGCAATGTGTTTATTCATTCAGACTCTCATGTGATTGTAAGGACTACTCCCTTTCTCAAAAAATATAGAGGCAAAGAGATTCATTCTGGCAAATTATTTTATCCTAATTTGCACATTGTTTTTCTTGTTGGTGTCTTTACCCTTCCTAAAACCACCTGTTCCAAACTACATTCTCATAACTGAAATGAGTCAAAATTAAAAGAACATATCTGAAAATCCTAAATAATAGATGGCTTAATGTTCCAAGGCTTTTGAAAGAGTCTAGGAAGAGGAAAACCTGTGTCTGTAGGTGGTACATTTTTAGTAACTGCAAACCGGTTGTCAGTTTGTAGAACCACATCCAGCTGCCCCTCAGGGACATACCTGCTTCTCCTGCACCAAGGTCGGTGGATGCAGCTTTTTTAGCTTGTTTCCTTCCTCGGTTTCCATGCCTGTTGCCAGGCTGACCCTGACAATCCACAAGTAGATGAGAAATATGGTTAATAATGCTGAAAAAATGTGGTTGGAATGTTTAAACACTTAACAGTCATGCATTCTCCATTTCAGTTTTGTGCTACAGCAGGACAAAAAAAAAACAAAAAAACAATCCCAGGCCTTCTGAATTCTGCTTTTGTAGCAACAGCACCTCCATCCCTCACTATCCCATCACTTGCCGACTGTCTTATATAAGCACAGGTATCGAACCGCTCAGATGCCACCTTCCTGGGTAGCACTAGTGAATTTATTGCTCAGCCAAGTACGCGCCACCTTCTTCCCTGCTCTGCTCTAGGTGGGGCCAGGCATGTTTATAAACCAACTGGCGCAGGCACAAAGTTCTTCTTTGTGCAGTGCCAACAGGTGGGCTCAGGGGTCCCTCCCGTAACTGTAGCAATGGAAGTAAGACGTTCAGCCAACAAAGCCAAAAAGGTCAGATGGCTGGCCTTCATACCTGCTGGTTTGGAATGTGTCCGTGTAGAACAGCAGGCGAGTTGTACTGCAGTGGCTGGCCAAGTAGTGGGTATCTGGTATCTCCTGAAAAAATCAATACAAAATTTATTTGTTTTTCTCTATTCAGTTATGAAGTTACTGACCAGAGCTTTCTAAGTTTTCAAAACTATTAAACTGACCCAGGGGAAAATCACGTGTGGGAAAATAAAACAATAAAATAAAATAAAACAATAAAATAAAAACTGACATATTTTTAAAAGAATTAAGAATTTCCACATTCTTTTGAAGAGCTGGAGTAAACTTCTGAAAGGACTAATAGTGGTTTTGAAGAAGTATGAGTGGTGGGAACTAAGTGCATAGGGGACTGGATGGAAAGAGAATTTCTATATACTTTTAAATATTTGGTTTTTGAAACATCAGTGTATTATCTATTAAAAAAATTAAACAATGTTTAAAAAAGTGGATAAAAATGAAAGAAGAAAAAAAATTGAAGATATGGAAGAGAAAGAATCTGAGAAAACTTTATGACACTAAATCCTAACAGTCTGTATGAAATCCACCAAAATAACTCTAACACTCATTCCACTGTGGCACCAAAATCCTCATCTTCTTATGATCATTAAAATTTAACTTATATTTCAGGGCAAGAAAAAAACCTGGATAAACATTAAGGTCTTTATCACTCCAATTACTATCAATTACTGTATATATATGTATCTAGATATTCACATATACTCGCACATACATTTTACAGTTTTTTCTACTGTTGAAAAAATATACACAGGTATGCACTGCATAACATCCATTCAGGTAAGGTCTGATCATATACATATCTGTGGGGGGAGGAGGGGAGCCAGGAAGCAGGGCAATGTTGAGTATGCAGTGCCGTGGCAGATTGGCCACAGCTCCCAAGTCGTGCTACCATGGTTGCTTCAGCTGCCACTGGCGCATGTCCTGCCCAGCACTGTGCAGGCTAGTGCCAGTGGGGAGATGTTGGGCTGTGGCTCAGTCCCTCAGGGCTTCCAATTCTGAACAGGCTCCTGGGGCACTCTCAGAGACAGCCAATTGCAGGTGCAAGTTTACAAACCCTGAGGCTCAAGATATTAACTGAAAGCCAAAGAAGCTTGCGTGGGGGCTACTTTGATATATGTACATTGACTGTATACAAACTTTTATATTATATATAATATGGTATTTGCACAATGCCCAAATCACAGCCTTATTTCACAGAATGTATTGTAGACGTTAAGCAACACATATCTGTATACCACAGAGTTTGCCAATTCAACATTTGTCAAGTGTACAATTTAGTAATACCAATTACATCAAACATGTTGCATTTTTACACAAATTTAACCATTGGGTATATTTATATTCTAAATTCTGGGTCTGCTCTCAATCTTTTTTTTTTTTGTTGTTGTTGTTGGTGTTGTTCAGTTCCAGGTTTGAAGGGTGTATAAGGGCCATAGGGGTTCCACCAATCTTTATCAGACCAGTATGTCTGGTCTTTTTTATGATTTTGAATTTTGTTCCACATTCCCCCCCATCTAAAACCTTCTATTGTGATCCTGATCAAAGTGGTTGGTAATGGTAGCCGAGCACCATCTAGTTCTGGTCTTAGTCTAGTGGAGGCCGTGGGTTGTGTGGTCCATTAGTCCTTTGGACAACCTGAGCCTTTGATTTTGTTCACTTCACATGGGAAGAGATCAATATCTTGGATGGCTACTTGCCAACTTTTAAAGACTGCAGTCGTTATTCACCAAAGTAGGATGTAGAACATTGTCTTAATGGGCTACATTATTCCAGTTGGCATAGTGCCTAAGGCACTTGACTGCTAACCAGAAGGCTGGTGGTTCAAACCCACCAGCCACTCCTTGGAAGGAAGGTTGGGCAATCTACTTCCGTAGTGATGCTGTCTCGGAAACCCAAGGAGGGGTCGTTAAGAGTCGGTTCTGACTCAGTGGCACATAACAACAACAACAACAACAGATGTTCCCTAGACTATGGTCCTAAGCCCTTAAGCCCAGTGACTCAGTCCCTCAAGGTGTTTGGTTATGGCTAAAAAGTCTGCATAACTTTGCCCCCCTGTATGCTCTACTATATACCTGGATAGATTTGTAGCACATACAACTATGTATATAGAAAAATATTCTGCCAAACCTATACAAGTTCATTGGTGTCAATCTCTCTTTAAATGAAAGTTTGTATTTATAATTTGAACTTGCTTAGAATGAGTCCTTATAGTTATGAATTAGTACCCTTTTTTAAAATCAACAAGTGTGGGGTAGACCAGATGATCTTCCATGTATTTTCTTTCATTTAAGTCATCATGTGGTAAGGGGTTACTTAATAAATACTGCTACAGAAACTTTTTCCCAAATAGTATGTTTTCATCTGTGTTACTTTTTCATTTTATTTTAACTACAAGTCCCCAAATTTAACACTTTCTGTTTGGAGGGGGACTGTGGGCAGAGGCTAGAAAACACCTTTGGGAAATCTTACATCTCTTCTCTCACAATAGCTTTATAACAAAGATAAGTAAGGTGCAGACTGCCTACAATACCTTCCCTCCAAGGCTCTTTTCTGATGAACACTGTGAAGGTGCTTCGGTAGCTCCCTTGCAGGACACACCCATGCCATACATGCTCCCTCCCAAGCAGTAGGTGAAGGGTACAGATATGATATGGGGGCTTAACACTGAGATCAGAGATGTAATGTGACCTGTGACAATGCATAAAATTCAGTTGCAAATAAGGCAGTTAAGTGTTACAGTAATGAAGTTAAAAAAAAAATTAAGACTCAAAAACTTAGTATTAACAGAATACAGGGAAAGCTGCTTACAAATTCTGGGAAACCCCTGCACAAGGACATTTAAGATGCAGCCCTCTTTAGTAGCAGTCTTTTCCAATATGTAGATGAGATGAGAAACTGAAGACTGGATACCTGTCTTTACAGGCTGTGCCATGTGCTTCTCTTGGGGACATTTATACTAGACCATGTATCTGTATATTACTGTATTACCACACAATGTTTCAACATATTTCTTATAACATGCTTTATTTTTCTAGAGTATTAATTGGCTTTGCAGAAAATTAGGAAATACAGCATTATAAAGGAGAAAATAAACACTACTCTGATAAGCCCATCACTGTCAACATTTTGGTATCTATTGTCTTTTTTCTACATATATATAAGCATGTGTTATTTTGTAAGTTAAAAAAAATTTTGTATTGAAAGAAAAAAATTAAGATGAAAACTTGTATAACCATGACCCAAAGAATATACAGAACACGTCTGTCCCCTGAAAACTTCTCTCAGGCTCCTTTCTGGTCAATTCCATGCCCCACCCCCACCACTTATCTGATTTTCAACATCACTAATTAGTTTTTCCTGTAGTTGGATATCATGTAACTGGAACCACACAGTATGTATTCTTTTTGTGTCTGGTTTGCTTTCTGCTTAACATAATGATTCTGAGATTCATGCATGTGGTTGAG
Source organism: Orycteropus afer afer (assembly GCF_000298275.1). NCBI lineage: Eukaryota > Metazoa > Chordata > Mammalia > Tubulidentata > Orycteropodidae > Orycteropus > Orycteropus afer. The sequence continues at coordinate 3,490,333 of NW_006921929.1, forward strand.
TGTCAGCAGAATAAAAAGTTTTGTTTATACTGCTGAGCTATCCACTATAAGAACAGGCCATCATTTATTTCTCTAGTTTCCTATTGATGGCCATTTAGATCATGTTTAGTTTAAGCTATTATAAAATAAGGTTGGTGTTAATACTCTTGTACAAGTCTCTGTGGGTATGTTTCACTTCTCTTGGGTAAATACCTAGAGGTAGAACTGCGGTTGTATGGTAAATGATTACACTTGTAAAAACTGCCAAACCTTTTCCCAAAGTAGTTGCAGCATTTTATAATCCTATCACGCATATGTGAGAGTTTTAGTTGCTCTGTATCTTCACTAATATATAATTGGTGTTGGGGTTTTTTTTCACTTAGTCATTCTAGTGTGTGTATAGTGATACCTCATTCTGGTCTTAAGATTCATTTTCTTAATGACTAATGATGTTGAGCACCTTCAAGGGTTTATGAGACATTTCTTCTTTGATGAAATATTTGTATAACAGGTTTCTAAAAATCACTCAGGGAGCTCTGGTAGCATAGTG
>NW_006921929.1:3490969-3507254 GCF_000298275.1 Orycteropus afer afer
TGATACTGCCTCGGAAACCCAAGGAGGGGTCGCTATGAGTCGGGTTTGACTCGACGGCACATAACAACAACAACAACAACAAAAATCACTCAACATGTTGTGAATTACTACCTCTCTTAATGATCCTTTAAAACATGACTTACAGATAGCTGCATAGTATTCCTTATGTGGATATACCATAATTTAACTGATGGACATTTAGATTGTTTTGTAATTCTTTAGTTATAGGACAAACTCTTCTATACACAAAATTTTGTGCATATTATCCTTAGGATAAATTCCAGGATATAAAATTAATGGTTTCTATATTATTTTATATCTATCCCCTTACGTCTCTTCCTCCAACTAGACTGAGGGCTGGTGCGGGTGAGGACTTTGCCTTACCTTTGTAATCAGGGTCACAATATGCTCTTAATAAATGTTTTTTGAATAAACTCTTGATGTATGTTGTTCTAATATAGAAATTAGAAATATAGAATATAGATTATATATTACTAATAGAGGAATGGATTTTAAGAATAGTAAGTTAAAACCATTTTAATTCTATTATTTAAGTAATTGTTGAAAGACTTGATAAATTTCAGATCATTTTCTATGAAAATAAGATTTTCCATCTCTAGTTAGCTGTGGATCTCATCTCAAAATAAAGCTTCTTTATAGTCAAACTGTTTCTAGTGTTTACAAGGACCAGTTTCACAAAAAAAATTAGAGTCCTAGTGATGAAACATTAAAGTTGAAAAAGTATGTTGTAATGAATATATATATACTTGATAAAGGTGAAAGGAGCTCTGGAGGCAGAGTGGTTAAAATATTGGCAGTTTGAACCAAAAGGTTTGCAGTTTGAATCCACTCCTACTCTCCAGGAGAAAGATGAGGTCTACTTCTGTAAAGATTTATGGCCTTGGAAACCCTATAAAACAGTTCTACTCTGTCCTGTATGGTTGTTATGTGTCAGAATTGACTTGATAGCAGTGGGTTTGGAAGAGGTTAAAACGTGATGGGAAACTGACAGGTAGTAGCACAAAGTGGGAATGAATGTCTTCAAATGCTGTGAGGCAGTGACTAGTTTCATGCACACTTACCTTGCCCAGGGACAAAAGATCTAGAAAATTGGGGCATTATGGAAAATGGTGGTCCAGAGGGACGTACAGCTTTCAGGGTGGACAGCTGAGCTGGTGCTGGCGACTGAGCTGGTGAAATAATGGGGCTACTGAGTTGAGGGCTGTGCTGCAATTACAATACATCAAGAAAATGAGTCAGCATTTTAGGCAGCCTTTTTGAAAATTTCCTTTTGGATAAAAACTTTTTATTCTTCCTGATTACAAATATGTACTTATTATAAAAAAGTTAAAACATTATAAAAATATATCATCTCCAACTTCCAAAGATAAACTCTGGTAACAGACTATTTCTATACATGTGCATTTATAAATACATTTTTAAAAGAATGGGAATAGACTGACTATACACTCTATTTTTTTTTAATTTGCTTTTTGTATGTTATAATAATATTATGGATATTTTTTCCATGAGAGAATATGTACATCTATCATCTATCTCACTCGTTTTTTAAAATGTGAAATGTTTAAATTATATTTAAATTTTATATTTCAACAATTTCATCCTTAGAGAATAGTTACAAAATAGTACAAAGCATTCCCAATGTTAACATCTTATCACATCTGCTTTCTCCTCTGTCTTCCTCTACACACCCACTCCACACTTATCAACATGGCTAGCTTCCAAAGACCTGGTTGTCATGCAAAAATCAGCATTATATGGAAATGGAGCAGGACCACATTATGACATAACTGTCAAATCATGTAATTGCCAAACCACTGACAATTAAGTCCCAAACAAGTTGACACATAACCTTAGGCATCATAGCCAATATTACGCTCACCTCACAACTTTAGCATTCGTTACTACCAGACGTACATTAATGTCCACAATAGCTGAATACTTTTTTTTTTTTTTTTTTTTTACTATGCTTGCAAATGTGAAATGTCAGATAACGAGATAGTCAAGTGAAGAGTAGGTGCAATCTCTTCATTTATTGACATGGTTCAGCTCCAGAGACCAGGTCTTTATGTGAAAACTGACATGAGAGTTGGCTATGCCCTGTCTTCAGGAAGGGAGTTCCCTTCAGCTGTCACTCACTGCCTCTTGTGTGCCCCAGTGCATCTCTGTATATATGTGGAGAAGAGGGATCCACCATGCCTTCCTCACCACTGCAGAGGCCATGAGGGTTGAGGGTGGTGGCGGTGGTTGGGGGTTGTATGCTGTTTCCAGAACAGCAGGGTCCCACCATCACCTGACCATACCGTGTGGACCTCTACGCCTTGCCTCCACTGGCCCTGGAGATGGGACTCAGCATTAGGTAAGCCTGGGTCACTGGGACCTGGTCAAGGCTGCAGAGGTGGCAAAAAGACCTCTTTGGAAGATGAGACTTCTGAGCCCCTGCCTGACTCCTGAGGCCCCAGCTCCCATTGCTTCCTTGTGGGCTGGCCGCCTTTGCCTCCCACGAGCTGCTCACACGCTCTGTGCTCATCTAGGGGCTGGCCTAGCTCCTTTGCCTGACACAACTCCTCTGCCTGACCCAAGTAATATGAACCACCAATGGCCTTGCTTCCTCTCACAAACCTCACCCTCCTCCTCCTCATCTCATCTTGGCTCCTTGTTAATGCTCAAAATGGTCAGACAGATTTTTTGATGTAAATGTAAAATGGCGGATAGTAAGATAGTCAATAAGTGAGGAATAGGTATATTGACTCATGGATTCTTATTTTATTCTATGGATTACCAGTCATTTTTATCATTATTTCAATGCCTAAGCCTCCAAACCTAATCTTGTATCCCTTGACATGTCCCCATCATTCTTCCAGCATGCCTTACTTATGGCACAGCAAAATGTTGCCGGCTTATCTTGTACTTTCCCTGCCCCAATCCTGGCAACAGTCATTTCTCCTAGGAGCCTTGGTGCCTTTTAGTGGACAGAGGTATCGAGAAACCACCTTTTGGATAGCAGGTGTAGCTTATTCTTTATATCTACGGATGAATGTCAAGGCTGCTTCCAGTTTTTCAATGTTATAACAGGGAAGCAAGAAATATCCCACTACACCTCTTTTTGTACACTTGTTCCATGATTGTTACTGGATAAATATGTAGGGGGCATTTATGGATCAAAGGTTTTGTGCCTTCTACATTTTGAACAATGTTATCAAACCGTACTCCACAATGAGTTGTGTCAATTTATACTACCAATGGATACTAAGAATGCACAAAAAAGCTATCAGTGGATAGTGCTGCCAACATGTAAATTATTAGCTTCCTAAATTTTCCCAATTATATGGACAAAACTATTTTTATATTTTCATCTGCTTAATGACAACTGGCCATTTATCGTTTGTGAATTACCTATAAATGATCTTTGCTCCTTTTATTCTGCTATAACTTTATCATATGCATTAAAATACTTTATCTTTTTAAAAAAAGTTAACTTTTTAATTCAAATTTTAAAATCTCAAGCATATATATATGAAAAGAGTAAAATGAACTTCCACGTACCCATAATCCAGCTTCAACTGTAATTCTCCCTGCCCGCTGCTTTCTTTTTGCCGAAGATTTAAATCTCAGATATCATACCATCACACTTGTATTTCAGTATACAAATACTTCTAATAGATAAGAACTGTTTGTAACATAACTACAATATCATACTAATAAAATGAACATATTTATATATCTCCCTTTTGCTCAAAATATCTTTTGACTCTTCAATATTCCAAACAAGATCCATACCTTGTGTCTGACTGTTCTCTCTCTTAAGTCTTCCATAATTCATAATAGTCCCAGACCCCATTTCAAAATGCCATTTAATTGTTAAAGAAATGGGGACAATTTCTTTAGTAAAATATCCAAAGATAACTTACTCTTTTTCTTCCTCTATTTCCAGTAAATTAGCAGCCAGGCTTAGCAGTCTGATTAGGTTCAGGTTCAATTTTCTCACAAGAGTATTTCAAAAGTGATGTGCTTCTTTCTACACCACACTAGGAAGCAGGTAATGTTTGGAGGCCCCACTTTTAGTGATGTGAAATTGATCAGTGGGTTTAAAGTTGTCTCCCTAATCGATTCACTTAAAAATTTCCCATAAACCTGGGCAGAGCCATGAATAGACACTTCACCAAAGAGGATATTCAGGCAGCCAACAAACACATGAAGAAATGTTCTCGACCATGAGCCATTAGAGAGATGCAAATCAAAACAACGAGATACCATCTTGCCCCAGCATTAGTAGCAAAGTTCAATAAGACAGAAAATAACAAATGCTGGCGAGGATGTAGAGAGATTGGGATTCTCATACATTACTGGTGGGACTGTCAAATGATACAACCACTGTGGAAAGCAGTATGGCGATTCCTTAAAAAGTTGGAATTAGAAATACCTTTTGACCCAGCCAATCCATTACTAGGTATATATCCTAAAGAAATGAGAGCCAGGACAAGAACAGATATATGCACACCCATGTTCATCACAGCACTATTTATAATAACAAAAAGATGGAAACAACCTAGGTGCCCATCAACAGAAGAATGGATAAACAAACTATGGTACATACACACAGTGGAATACTATATGCAACCCTAAAGAGTTAGACTCTGGAAAACACCATATAACGTGGATGAACTTGGAGGACATTATGCTGAGTGAAATAAGCCAATCATAGAAGGACATATGTTGTATTAGTCCATTATTGTAAAAAGTCAAGGAAAGGTTTATATATGGAAAGAAATTTTCTTTGTTGGTTACCAGGAGTAGGAAGGGAGGGAACACTACTAGACAGGTAGAGACAAGTATTGATTTGGGTGAAGGGAAGGGCAATGTACCAAATGTGAGTGATCAACATGGTGGTAGTGGTGAAGAGAAAGGCAGAGAGAGACGTGCATGGGAGGTACAGACAACAAAGATGAACCCTTATGCACATACAATACTGCTTTGTCAGTGAAGGCAAACATTGTTTTACTGGTAGGTAGAGGGGTGCACAGGCTAAATGATCAGGTATGTTAGTGCAGGGGGCAGGTCAGCAACCCATGGCCATGTAAAGGGTTGGCAGACAATTTTTCTATTAAGTGTATTTGTATGTTCTGTAAGAATTACCAGGTATATAGTAGAACTGACAAGGGACAAAGTTGTAGTCACTTCTTGGCCACAGCCAGTTACCCAGAGGGAGCAGTAGCTGGACCTGTGGGCTTGGGATCATGGTTGCAGGGGACTTCAAGCTCAATTGGCATAACACACTACACAAAAACACTGTTCCACATCCTACTTTGGTGAGTAGCAACTGGGATCTTAAAAGCTTGCAAGCGGCCGTTGAGATGCAACAATGGGTCTCTCCTCGTCCAGAACAAAGAAGAATGAAGAAAACCAAAAATTCATGGAAACAATTAGTCCTAGCGACTGGTACACCATCCGATCTGCAGCCTATACGACTATGAGACCAGAAGCACTAGATGGTGCCCAGCTACTACTATCAACCACTTGGAAGGGGATCTATGTAGGAGATCCTGGATAGAGAAGGAGAATAATGTAGAACAAAACTCAAAATCATTTGGAGAGAAAAAAAAATAGGGGGGACCAGGTTTGCTGGTCTGATATAGCCTGATGGAATCACTGAGACTATGGCCCCTAACTGCCCTTCAGGTCTGGAATTGAACCCACTTCTGTGGCTTCCAGCCAAACAAAAGACAGGCATGTGAGCTGAATATTTACATTAGACAGATACACTCCTTGGAGAGATCAATCATGGGAGAACAGAAGGGCTGGGTATGCACAGGGAGACAGCTCAGGGGGTAGGCATACATGGGAGGGAAGGACACAGGGAGGAGGTAAGTGTGGGGAAGAAGTGGGAAGAGAGCTGTTCCATTGTGGGAGATTGCAGAACATGTCACGAGACAAAGTATCTGTGAGCTGCTGTATAGAAAGTGAATTTGCTCTGTAAACTTTCACCAAAATCACAAATTAAAAAAAAAAAATTTCCATAAATATTTTACCTAATGTTTTTTAACATCTGCCTATGATTTTTTCCTTGATCCATTGTTTTAGTAGGGCTACAAAATCAGAATTTTTCTAATTCTACCACTGTATGGCATTTATTAATTAGATTTTTTCTATGATGAATGTTCCCTCATCAACTATCTGGTTGCACTAAAGTTCATATGGGAAAGGTGGGTTAAATGCTTGATTCTTTTGATCTAATTTTAGATGCAGTTTATCTTCTGATTTTTAAAGTTAAGACTATTAGGTATGCAGAAGCTGGGAAACAATACCCTGGATACAGAGAATGTTCAAAACTTCATTCATCGGCTTGAGAAGACTTCAGATTCAGTGTTGAGCCTTTTTGTCATCAGCTGCTGTCCAGCAGGCTCTGACTCATGATCACCTCATGCACAAGAGAACAGGGAGCTGCCCAGTCCTGCGCCATCTTCACAACCACCGGTATGCTCCAGTTCACTGTGGTCACTGCGTATTTCAAGTGCTTTCCAGGCTAGAGGGCTCATCTTCTAGCATTATATCAAACAGTGCTCCGTTGTGATCCATAAGGTTTACATGGCTAAGTTTTAGAATTAGATCATCAAGTTTTCTTGTCTACTTTAGTCTGGCAGCTCCACGAAAACCTGCCCTCCATGGGAGATCCTACTGGTATTTGAAATGTTAGTGGCATAACTTTCAGCATCACAGCAACAAGCAAGCCACCACAGTATGACAACCTAACAGGTGGCGATTGAGCCTTATAGTTCAATCTCAATGTTATTGTGGAGTACGGTCGGGTTGATTCTGACTCATCGTGATCCAATGTGACAGAGTAGAACTGCCCTACAGGGTTTCCTAGGCTGTAATCTTTGCAAGGGTAGATTGCCAGGTCTTTTTTCCTCACAGAGCAGCTGCTGTGTTCAAATCACCAACCTTTCAGTTAGCTGCCAACTAAAACGTTGTCAAGTTTCAAAATGATAATGAACAAAAAAGAAGCATCTTACCTGGACAATATTGTCCACACTGCTAAATTCCACACACTTTGGTCCTCTCTGGTGATCACAGTAGTATTTGTTTTGTTTCCACTGCGGGGGTGAGTGGGCATGAGACTGTGGGTTGTTTGGTACATTGAGCTGCATCATCACCATTCCTCCACCAGGTGGCGGAGGCGGCACAGCTGAAAAACAATCAGGACACTTAGCAATCAGTGTATAAGCAAATAGCTTATACCTTTGAACGCTAGAGATAATGGCAATAAATTTTACAATTCTGAACAATATTTTACTATTAGGTGTGTAAGACAGATTCAAGCCTCAGTGCTTCCTGCTGCAAGCTATGTGCATTTAACAAAGGCATTGAAATTGACTTCATACTCATAAAACATTTCATTTATCCTAAAACCATCATGCCTTTAGTTAATTCTGGAAAAGCATACAAAACCAAAACCTAACCAGATAGGAGCACAACTGTGATACGATCAACAGAAGTGCTTAATTTTTAAAAAGAAATTTTTACAACAGGCATTATTATAAATACACAAAATCTGGGATAGATTAATACTCTAAGCAAATATTGACAATATAAATCATCATTACAGAGAATCAATCAGTGAATCAATTTTGTGCAGTGGAAAAAGTTTGGGACAAAGGTGTCAGAAGGCACAATTTTAGGACCCTGAAATGTCCCATGACTAAGAAAACTATGTAACCTCTTTTATTTGTGCTTTCTCATCTGAAAAACGAGGATAGGATGATCTCTTTGGCTGACTTTATAGTGAAGATCTGTGTAAAAACACTCTGCTAGGTGTACAGGTCTTTTTTCCTCAGTGTACAGTGGAGATAAATGAACTATTTATTAACTTCTCTTGTGTACTACTGCTACAGAACTACTAGTACCAGGTATGTACTTCAAACTAAAGGTTTGCCATCAACCACATCTATGTAAACAGGATCCCACGCCCTCTCCCTCTAGGATGATGGTTTGTAGTAATCATAATGGTAGTTTACAGCTCTCTAGAAATTGAACCCATCCGACTTGCTAGACAAACTACTGAATGGCTGGTGGCGTAGCGGCATCTCAAAAGTCCTCCTCAGCTACAGCAGCCTGTGCTGGATGCAGCTAAATAAAAAACCAAAACTCACTGCCACTGAGTAGATTCCAACTCATAGTGACCTCCCACTAGGTTTCCAAGGCTGTAAATCTTTACAGAAGCAGACTACCTCATCTTTGTTCTGTGGAGCAGCTGGTGGGTTCGAACTACTTACTTTCTGCAGTTAACAGTCAAATGCTTTAACCACTACATCACCAGAGCTCTTTGGATGCAGCCGCTATTAGTCATTTATTCCATCATCTTTTACTGATTATCTGTTTTTCGGGAGTCTAATTATTGTCAACAAATCATTACACTAAAACATGGTATTGTGATAAAGGTTTGTATAAGGCATTACAGAAGCAGAGATAAAAGTTATAAACTCTGTCTAGGATTGGGGAAGCCTTTGTAGAAAAGGTAATTTTTGAGCCAAATTTTAAAGATAAGCAGGATTATGGAAAACAAAGAAGGATGGTGGATAGGGACTCCAGGCAGAAAGAAGGCCAGGCACAAAGGTATTTTTGGCATGAAAAAGCATTGTTCTGGAAACAAAGTCTGAAGGATTTGAGCATGTAAGTATAAATAGGAGGCTTGCTTGCTAGAGAGTTCAGATAGGAAATCCATCCAAATTTTTATTCAGAGGAATGACATGATTAGATTTCTGTTTCAGGATAGTAATTTTTGAAACTCTGCATTGGAGGATAGTCCAGGACAGGAGAAACATGGGATAAACTTAGTAACTTAAGGGATTACCACAAATAAGATATGAAAAGAACTGATCAAAAATACCAACAGTGGGGAAAGAATGTTATCAGGTTTGAGGAATTAGTGACTACATAATGTAAGAGAGGGAGATAAATCATGACTTTGAAACTTGTATCTTACCTGGAAGGTGAGGTAAGGGTGGCAAGAAGAAGAGGTGAGAGGAAATATTGAGTCTGATGTGTCTTTGACATATCAGGCTATGGATGTCCAGTAGGCAGTTGGCTATATATAGTCTTCTCTCAGAAATAAGACTTGGGAGGTGTTGGCAAAAAGCAGTAGTTGAAACCTTAAGGGTGGCTGGATCACCCGGGAGAACTTAAATAGTAATGAGAGAACCTAGTATAGGACTTCAGTGTATCAGTACTTAGGAGGCAGGATAGGAGGGAGAGCCCAAAGGAGGAACGTGAGGACACTGGTATGCTAGTATTAAGGAAGAGGTGGCCTGAATATGTTAACTCTCATTTAGTATGGCACCCTAAATATCCTGGGTATATCTTGGCATAGAACAAGTAGAAAATCTTTTTTCTAGAAATAGCTAAGGAACTTAATTTAGCTAGTTTTCTCAAATGAACAAACCATCGCCTCACACACCCCTCCCCCCAGTGATCTACTCATACCTGTGCACTGGTGGCTTTGAAGCTGTTGGGAACTGCATGGTGAAGTAGTTCGAGGAAACTGTACTTGTTCTGCTCCTGGATGTTGCAAGTAACCTATTGATGAACTGTGGGGAAAATCAAACGCAAGAAACACAGCACAGTGAGATGGAGATCATGTAAAGAATCTTTAACAATCCAACAATGTTATTTGAATGCAACCACATGATTTTGACAAATTATAAATAAAGGACAAAAATAAACAGCAGTTGTTGTGAAACCATTAAGTTACGGCTATACTTTTGAACACTTAGTCTTTGAAACTCTGATATGGAATTTGTCATGTTTCTAATGTTTTCTCTGTTTAGTAAATTCTTTTACAACAGTTTAAAAATCATAAAATGATACTATAATTTCTGAGAATTCCAAGTAACCAGAAACCCTAATTTATATACACCAAAATCAAAATTCAAATCTGTTGCTGTCAAGTTGATTGCAACTCATAGTGATCCTATAAGACAGAGTAGAACTGACCCATAGGGTTTCCAAGGCTATATATACTCTATATGGAGCAGATTGCTGTATCTTTCTATCATGGAGGGGCTGGTGGGTTTGAACTGCTAACCTTTCAGTTAGCAGCTGAGTGCTTTAACCACTGTGTCAGCAGGGCTCCTTTAATTTATATATAAAACCCTATTATCAGTCTTTTTTCTTTATCTAAGTAAGCTCTTTTTTAATTTTTTTAATTTTTTTTTAATTGTGATCTGGGTGAAAATTTACAGAACAAATTCACTTTCCACACAGCAGTTCACACATACCCTTTGTCTCATGACTTTGACTACAATTTACCACAATGTAACAGCTCCCCTTCTATTTCCTCCCGATAGTTACCTCTTCCCTGTGTCCCTCCCTCCATGCACTCCTGTCTCCTGAGCTGTCTCCCTGTGCGTAAGCAGCCCTTCTTTCTCCTATGATTGTTCTCTCCAAGGGGTGTTATCTACCTCAGGTAAATGTTCAACTCATATACCTGTCTTTTGTTTGGCTGGAAGCCACAGGTGTGGGTTCAATTCCAGACCTGAAGGGCAGCTAGAGGCCATAGTCTCAGTGGTTCCACCAGGCTCTATCGGACCAGCAAACCTGGTCCCCACCTTTTTTTTTTCTTCAAATGATTTTGAGTTTTGTTCCACATTGTTCTCCCTTTCTATCCGGGATCTCCCTACATAGATCCCCTTCCAAGTGGTTGACAGTAGTAGCCAGGCACCATCTAGTTCTGGACTCATAGTCATATAGGTTGCAGATCGGATGCTGTACCAGTTGCTAGGACTAATTGCTTCCATGAATTTTTGGTTTTCTTCATTCTTCTTTGCTCTGGATGAGGAGAGAACCATCGTTGCATCTAGATGGCAGCTTGCAAGTTTTCAAGATCCTAGTCGCTACTCGCCAAAGTAGGAGGTGGAACAATGTTTTGTGTAGTATGTAAATAAGCTCTTTTAAAAAAGCAGTACTTCCTAAATATATACTAAATTAAAAAATAAAATGTTAAAAAAAATTGTGTTTAATATGAGAAAATGTCTACTCTGAAATTGCCAGAATAAATTAAAATGATAATAGGAAAAAAAAAATGTTGAGCTACATTTTGCACTTGCATCTCATGTAATTGCATTAAAAATATTACTTTAGATCCAACTATCAAATTAAAGAGAGTAACAGGGGATATGTTAAAAGATACCATGATGATGCAGTTAGTAAAATCTAGACTATGGAAAATTCTGTAAAACAAACGTGCAAAAACGTATGCAGTATTTGCAGGATAGCTGGGATTACAAATAGTAACTGGTATTTGATGAAATTAGAAAATTACTGTCAAGTATTTTTAGATGTAAAATGGTATTATCGTTTCGTGGGTTTTTTAAGAGACCTTTCAGAGATACCTATACTGAAATATTCATAAATGAAAAAGTATGATGTCTAGAATTTATTTCAAAATAACATGGGAAGAGGAAGAGGTTTAGATGAAATTAGATGATTTAGATGAAAATAGGCTAGTCATTATTGAAACTAAATGATGAGTAGGTACATGGGGTTCAGTATACATGTAACTTTTGAAACTTTTGTTTCCAGCCAAACAAAAGACAGACACATGAACTGAACATTTACATTAGGTAGATATACTCCTTGGAGAGATCAATCATGGGAGAATAGAAGGGCTGAGTATGCACAGGGAGACAGCTCAGGAGGCTGGAGTACATGGGAGGGAAGGACACAGGTAAGAGGTGGCGCTGGGGAGGAAGTGGTAGGAGAGCTGTTGCACTGTGGAAAATGATAGTCAATGTCATGAGACTTAGTATGTGAACTATTGAGTGGAAGATGAATTTGCTCTGTAAAGTTTCACCCAAATCACAATAAAAATTAAACAACAAAAAAAAGTCTATAATAAAAAGTTAAAACTCTATTCTCTAATCCAGGTGGACAACGAAGGTTTACTTTTTTTTTTTTTTTAGTAGCAATAACTCAATGTGGTTCAATAAAAGGGGGAAAGAAAGGAATGTATAGGAAGGATGTCATAAAAATGGATTTTGGGCTATATGACAAAATATAAAAATAGTACTTCCTGAAATTGTAGATTTTATGATCAGAATACATTATGAGAGTACTGGCTACGTGTGGAAATAATATAGTTTAAGAGATGGTTTGCTGGGTCTGGGGGCTCAGGACCATAATCTTGAGGGACATTAAGTTAACACAGTCCACAAGACAATGCTCTACATACTACTTGTGTGAGCAGCCATCTAAGGTGCAACTATCGGTTTCTCCCTGTGTGGAGAAAAGAAGAGTGAAGAAAAGCAAAGACACAGAAATAATTAGTCCAAAGTACTAATAGATCACATGAACCCCAGCCTCCATGACCCTGAGACCAGAAGAATTAAACAATGCCTGGCTACCACTGCTAACCTCTGAAAGGGATCACAATATGAGGTCTTGGATAGAGTAGAAGAAAAAAATGTGGAACAAAACATAAAATAATAAAAAGGACCAGGCTTACTGTTCTGATAGAGACTGGTGGGACCCACGAGACTATAGCCCTTAAACATTTTCAAGACTGGAACAAATTCACTCCCGTGGTTCAACTATTAGCCAAACAAGAGACAAGTCTATAAGGTGAACAATAACACCAGGAAGGTATGTACTTCTTGGAACAACCAACCATACAAGATCAAAAGGGCAGCATTTGCCCAGGGGTAAAGCTCAGAAGGCAGAAAGGGTTAGGAAAGACGGACAAATGTAAACAGTAACACAGGGAGGAAGGAGGGAACAGCGCTTTTATTGTAGAGATGGCAACCAATGTCATGAATCAAAATGTGCATGAACTGTTTAACAGAAAACCAATTTCACCCAAATCACAATAAAAAGAAAAAGAAAAAAGAGATGATTTGCAAATGTGTTGCTACTGAGGAGATGACAAAGTTTCTCCACCAAAGGGTCACTGTCTTTAGGTGCCACTGAGTTAAATTTTGTCTCAAAACAACCACTTTGTGACAGGATAGAGCTGCCCCCTAGGATTTTCTTGACTGTAATCTTTATGGGAGCAGACAGTTATATCTTTCTCCCTTGGAGCTACCAGGTGGGTTCAAACTGCTAACCTTTTGGTTAGCAGCCATGCAATTAATCATTGTGCCAGGACGGCACCTTCAACCAAATGGTAGGCTTTTTGAAGACATTGTTCTAACTGGGGTAAAAGCTCCCATGGACCATGCAGTGTCCCTTACTCTAATCTTGTTCACTTAGCACATTCTAATAGTTTATTCAAGTTCTGAGGCATCAGAACAGGGGATCCTCAATAGGGGCAAGAAAATTCAGTTCACTGTGATGAATAATACATTCCTTATTACTAAGCAACAAAGTACTATTCCAGTTTACCATGCAGTGGGCTTTAGTTTTAGTTAGTACAGATCAGTTTTCCAGCATTAGATTACTCCTCAGGTAAATGAATAAAAATTAAGTTTCTGAATTATAAAACTGAGTTCCAGGTTCCTACTAATCCATCCCGAGAGACATACAGACATTTCAAGGGACAGACTGGGCAATGAGCCACCTTCTTAAACTTCTTAAACATTCTATGCTCAATAATCTCCTAATTTGCTTTCTACAAAAGCAGAACCAGGACATACTAAAAAAAGAAATGTGTAAGCATCAATTTTTAGATACCACTCTCATTTTAAAGATACAAATATTTGTATAATATATTGGGGAAAAAAACTTTTGTAGTAACATCAAAAATTTTTTCTTTGGAAGACAGGCTAGAAAAAGAAAGGGGATTTTTTTACAGTATATATATAAAAAAAATCAGGGCTGGTCCTTGAAGAATTTCATATTCTATCCTTGAACAGGAAAATAAAACATCACGGACACTAACCCACTTAGTCCTTATATGTTCTAGAGAGTCCTGACTTACAGTACTAATGGAACTACTATAGTGCCAACAGACCACATGAACCCTAGCCTTAAAAAGAACTTTTGAAGGTATTAGGGGACACTGCATCAAAAATTAGTCTTGCCACATATACTAGTGTTCTGTCAATTTTTTTAAAAAATGCATTTTATTGAAATATAATTTATGTACAGGGAAATACACAAAACTAGTGACATGGGTCAATGCATTTTTTTTTTGTGGCAGTGTTTCCTGCCCTACCCACCCACCCCTGGCAACCAACAAAGAAAGTTTCCCTCCATATATAAACCTTTCTTGATGTTCCACAACGAACTAATACAAATATGTATTTGTCCTTCTGTGATTGACTTATGTCACTCAGCATAATGTCTTCCAAGTTCATCCATATTATGTGGTGTTTTGCAGACTCCACATTATTCTTTAGTGCTGCATAGTATTCCATTATGTGTATGTACCATAGTTTGGTCATCCACTCTTTTGCTATGTATCTTAGAGATAAGTCCCTTACCAGATATGTAATTATTGGCAAAAATGAATTTGTTGCTGTCATTTTTGTTATGTGCTTTTTTTGTGGTGTCAATTTCTTTGTTCCTTTAATTTTCTATTATCACTTCCTTCAATGCTATTGTTTTAGTATTTGCTGAATATTTATGCTGGTCTTCTTTTTTATTTTCATGTGAAGGTTTATCATTTTTCTTTGTGGTTACCCTGTGATTTATAGTCTTCCCAAGTTTAGAACAGTGTGTTCTACCTTGTAGTTGTCTTGACTTCCCTACCATCTAGAAGTTCTGTAATGACAGATTTCTTTCCCTCTTTTTGGTTTGTAGTTGTCCTCATTTGTCAATTGACATCTCTGGTTCCCAGTTTACAATCTTACAGACTTCTCTACTTTGGATACTTCCATAGCAGGATTGGTTTCTGGGTTATATCATCATGTGTGTTAATGGACAGTTGTTGGCTGTTGTTGCTTGTCTGTCCAAAGGGCTCCCTTCAGCATTTCTTGTAAGGTTGGTCTGGTTTTAACAAATTCCCTTAATTTCTGGTTATCTGGAAATGTCCTAATTTTACCATCATATTTGAAGGACAATTTTGCTGGGTTGGAAATTTTTCTCTTTCAGTGTTTTATATATACCATCCCATGGTTGTCTCGCCTGCATGGTTTCTGTCGAGAAAGCTGAGCTTAGTCTTATTGGATGTCTCTTGTAGGTACCTTTTCGTTTTTCCCGTGCTGCTCTCATGATTCTTTCTTTGTCTTTGGTTTTGGTAAGTTTGATGATATGTCTGGGTGATTTTCATTTGGGGTCTATCCTGTTTGGGGTTCCATGGACTTCCTGAATGGGTATATTCTCATTTTACATCATATGAGGAAAATTTTCTTCCAACAAATCTTTAACAATTTTCTCTTTATTTGTGTCTTCCTGTTCTGGAATTCTGAATACAAATAGATTATTCCTTTTGATGGTATCTCACATGAACCTTAGGCTTCTTAGGCTTTCTTTATTTTGTTTTGATCTTTTTTTCTGATTTTTCCCTTTCCAAAGAAGTACTGAGGTATTTACCTTCAATCTCCCTATCAACTGATTGAATCATTGATTCAATTCTGCTCCTTTGCCCATTCAATGTCTTACCTATTTCTGAAAATTTAGTATTAATCTTCTGGATTTCTGTGCGTAGATTTTGTATCATTTCTAATGGTTCATTTATTTTGTCATTTTGTTCTTGTATTGTCTTTTGAAATTCTTCTAGGGTTTTCTTTATGATTTCCTTGATCTGTCTCTCAGTTTGTTGAAGATTCCTAAATATAATTCTTTTGAATTCCTTATCAGGGAGTTCTAATGCTGTGTCTTCCTCAGGGATGTGTTTTGGGTCTGAATCCTGGTCCCTTGTTTCTCCTCCTTTATCTTGCTTCTTTGTGTGGACTGTGATGGTCTGTTGTCTCTGAGGCATTATGACGTGTTTGTGTTTATATTTAATTGGTGATTGTATGTTGAAGTGACTTACCCATGATTTTTATTTTGTTTTGTTTGCATGTTATCTACGCAAGCAGGGTACTGTGCTCCTCTATTTGCTAGTGGGCAGCACTTATACACACTCACCACCTGTTTCCTTTCCTGTTGTCGGCCTCTTGTATGTCCCTGTTGACCTTGGCAAACAGAGCCTATTCGTAGGTCCCTGGAATCCGAATGAGAACGCTATCACTTTAAAATCTAAAATGGTTGCCACTTACAAAGATTCAAAATGACTGTGCCCTTGGTCACACTGTTGTTGTTGTTAAGTGCCGTCAAGTCGTTTCCGACTCATAGCGACCCCATGCACAGCAGAATGAAACACTGCCCGATCCCGTGCCAGCCCCACAAT